>NW_022631019.1:13596590-14164792 GCF_010015895.1 Lontra canadensis
TCTTCATAAAATACATAAAGTAATCCTGGAAATGCCATAGCTGACTGTAACAAAACCGGACCTTCGAATACGACCGCCGACACTCCAGGGATATTAACCACAAACAGGACCCACTTTGTACTTCACCAAAGAACTAACACATCAAGTTAACTGGAGGCTATTTCATTCCCAGGCAAACTGACCGGACGTACACAGCAGGCTGTTTTTAAAAAAGCAACAACAGGGGCGCCCGGGTGGCTCAGTGGGTGAAGCCGCTGCCTTCGGCTCAGGTCATGATCTCAGGGTCCTGGGAACGAGCCCCGCATCGCACTCTCTGCTCAGCGGGGAGCCTGCTTCCCTCTCCCCTCTGCCTGCCTCTCTGCCTGCTTGTGATCTCTCCTTGTCAAATAAGTAAATAAAATCTTTTTTAAAAATAAATAAATAAAAAAACAACAACAAACCTGCCCCCTGCTGGAGGTGGTTATCAGGGACCATCTACTCTGGGATTCACAACAAAGCGCCTACTATCCCACAAACGACCACACACTCACTCACTCACCCCAGAATGGCGCAGTACTTGTTCTGTTCAGTGCGACAGTCCAGCAACCGGGAATGCCCTGCCTGTGCCAGCCCTTCCATGCCAGCCGATGTCACGTGACGCGGGTCTGGCCTGCTGGCATGGGAAGCCATTCTCACACCACTGCAAGGGTCGAGAACACAGGTACACTCCGTTGCCTCTGGAGAGACTTACATTCGATCTCCAGTTGTGCCATCCATCCACTATAACCTTAGGCAAATTTCTTAACCGCTCCAAGCCTCTGTTTATCCATAAAATGGGGACAGTATCTAGTTCCACAGGGTTGTTGCAATGACTAAATATCTGTAAAATTTTTAATATAAAGTAGTTATGTGTTTGGGAGTATTTTCTGTGTATGTGTATAAATACATACAGGTTTTAAGTCTTTTAAAAGCTTTTTCCAAAAGAAAAAAATATATATATATATATAATTTATAACATTTGCCCCACTCAACCCCACCCTAAAGTCTTCCCTGTTGCTGTGAACTGGCGAGTGGCGCTCTGTGCTCAAACTCCATGAACTTAGCTGTGGACCCCCCCACGCCCCCACGCCCGTGCCCAAAGAGAAAACCCTAAATGACTCCAAACAAGTTAAGAGATTAAACTAATGGGCCAAAGACGTAAACATCCACCTCACTAAAGAAGACTTACAGATGGTAAGGAATATGAAAAGAAGCTCCTCGTCATTTGCCACCAGGGAAACGCAAATTAAAGCAACAATGAGATCCCATTACACACCTATTAGAATGGCCAAAATCCTGAACTCTGATTGCTGACAAGGATGCGGAGCAACGGGGACTCGGACTCGCAGCAGGTGGGAATGCAAAAACGGTACGCAACCACCTCTGAAGACAGCGTGTCGGTTTCTTACAAAAACTAAACAGTCTCACCATCGGATGCAGCGACTGCACTCCCTGGTATTTACCCAAAGGAGCTGAACACTTATTTCCACACAAGAACTGGCACACAAATGTTTATAAGAGCTTTATTCACAACGCCAAGACTTGGAACCAACCAAGATGTCCTTCGGCAGGTGAGTGCATAAACCACCCAGGGTCCATCCAGACTCGGGAATATTCCCCGGCACTGGGGAGAATGAAGCCACAGAGCACAAACAGGCACGGAGGAACCTTCAGTGCACACGACTCAGCGGAAGGAGCCGGTGTGACAAGGCTCCGTACTGCAGGATTCCAACTGCGTGACACTTGGGAAAAGGTGAACTACGGAGAGGTCAGAAGATCTGCGGTCGCCAGGGTTGAAGGGGAGGAGGGATGAACAGGCCCAGCACAGCGCGGAGGACGGTCAGGGCAGCAACGCCGCTCTGTGCGCTGCTCTAACGCTGGATACACCTCATTAGGAATCTGCCCAAACCCACGGTCTGTACGGTCTGTACGACACCAGGAGCGAGACCTAATGGAGACTAAGGACTGAGTGATTATTAGGTGTCAGTGTGGGGAAGGCCATGCAGGGGTGGGGGTGGGGAAGATAAAGGCACTCTGCACCTTCGGCTCGATTTTCCTGTGAACCAAAAACTACTCTAAAAAATCACATCTGTTGAAAAAAAGATGCATATTAGTGTTTCTCAACTGGGGCTGATTCTGCCTCCCCCACAAACCCCCAGGAGACACTTGGCAATGTATGGGGTATCTTCTGGTTGTCCTCACCCGGCAAGGAGGCGCTAACTGGCAGCCAATGGGTAGAGACTGGGATGCTTCTAACATTCTACAATGCAGAGGACAGACCCTGACACCCTGGCCCAAAAGCCACAGTCAAGTTTGAAAACCCTGATTTAAAACACTAACTTGGGGGGCGCCTGCGTGGCTCAGTGGGTTAAGCCTCTGCCTTCGGCTCAGGTCATGGTCCCGGGGTCCTGGGATCGAGCCCTGCATGGGCCTCCCTGCTCAGCGGGGGCCTGCTTCCCCCACCCCCACGCCCCCACCTGCCCCTCTGCCTACTTGTGATCTCTCTCTCTAATAAATATATAAATAAAATCTTAAAAAAATAAAATAAAACACTAACTTGGGGGGTGCCTGGGTGGCTCAGTCAGTGAAGCATCCAACTCCTGATTTTAGGTCATGATATCAAGGTCCTGAGATGGAGCCCCACATGGGGCTCCGTGCTCAGCAGGGAGTCTATTTGGGATTCTCTCTCTCTCTCCCTCTCCCCTACTCACCCATGCTCTCGCTCTTTCTAAAATACACACATAAGTATGTACATACATACGTAAAATCTAATAAGGGCACCTGGGTGGCTCAGTTGGTTGAGTGACTACCTTCAGCTCAGGTCATGATCCCGGAGTCTCGGGATCGAGTTCCGCATCAGGCTCCCTGCTTAGCAGGGGGTCTGCTTCTCCCTCTTACCCTCCCTGCCCCCCCCCATGCTCGCTCTCTCAAATCAATAAAATCTTTTAAATAAAACACTCATTTTGGGGGTGCAGGGCTGGTCCAGTTTGTGGAGGCTGCAGCTCTCAATCCCGGGGCTATGGATCCGAGCCCCACGCTGAGTGTAGAGATTACTTAAAAAAAAAAAAAAAAATCAGATCTTTTTAAAAAATAAAAATAAAACAATCATTTTGGGGGACTGTAGACTCTTAGACTCTGATCAAAGCAAAGGCTCCAGAAAACGACACATGCACAGAAGCATCTTCTATATAATTCCAAGTCACAGACCACTCATAACCCCTAAAAACCTGTGGTCTTCAGAAACATTCTCACCTAGATACTAGTTATCTTCCTGAGAACAAAAAACAAATTCGGATAGAAGTAAACTTAGCTACACTGAAATCTTCACCCAGAATGTACGTCAGAGCACATAGACTAGAAATCGAGCAGTTTGTTATCTAGGAAGAGCCCGTTGTAACACGGCTGGGGAAGAGTGAATGGAAAGAAACAGCGTCCGCCCTTGCACGGAGCCTTGCTCACAGCCCCAAACCAGTATGCTGTGCTCAGCCTTGCCCCCAAGGGCACCAACGGCATTGTCTGTCTGACTGGATCTATTCAAGAGTGGTAAAAAAACACTATTGAAAATGTTCTAACTCCTATTTTGCATTAATGTCAATGATTCCTAATCGGAAATGTTTCATTATAAATTCCTAGGGCAAAGGACATCTATCATTAAATTAGGCAATGACTAAACGCCTCCCAGAAGTGAAGCAGCATGGTGAAGCTTAATGACAGCTCGTAAGAAGTTAGGAGTGGCCCGGAGCCCTTCACCTGGGAGCATCCCACACCCCGAGGGGTCCAGACAGGGTAGGGCACTGGAGAGTGAAGAAAACACAGATCCTCCGAAACTACGGGCAACACCCGGGGTGACCCCAGAGAGACAGTGATGGAGGGGGTGGGGGTGGGTAGGGTTCCCGCCCTGGTTCCTGTCCCTAACTGGCTTTCTCTTTATTGTGTGGGCAGTTGTCCTGTGACTAAGGACTCTCCCCGGGGTGGTTCCTTCAAACCCCGAACTGCTCCTAGATCCTTCCTTTGGACAGTGTGCTATGCCAGATCTACCTCCCACGGGTGGTGGTTTCCAGGCTGAAAGGTAAATAGGAAAAGAATGGCCCATTTCACTTCCCTCTCCAGAGTTCTCTGCCCAATTAGTCATTCAATCAGTCATTCAATCATTAACTGAGTGCTGCCTAGGTGACAAGCACCGTTTTTGGTGCTGAATGTGAAGAGAACAAAGTATCCCCTTCTTCAGGAACTTCCGCTGCGGTCAACATTCGTATAGGGGGAAATCAAGGACCAGTCTTTGTTATGATATGAAAGAATAAGAAGGGGACGGTTACCCCACTTTAGGCTGGTGGGGCTCTAGGGATCAAGTTAGGTGTTCTGGGTGTGTGTGTGTGTGTGTGTGTGTGTGTGTGTTTAAGCATATAAACCAAGATAGGAAAAGCTCTACTTTCTGCTAGTTTTTCACATGACTTCTAGAAAAAGCACAAACCGCTCCAATCACCCTACAACAAATAAAACAACTGTTAACACAGACTAGAACTGCACAATTTTTCAGAATGATAAGTTGAATAAAACACTACCACTTCGAAAATCTCCTAGGGAAGTCAGACACATGCCAGTGTTGTCCACCACGTGCAAGTACTAAAACCCAGTCCTATTAAATGAAGTAAAAGGGCACAGACCAATTTGGGAGTCCTCATCAAACAATTATTCAGCCCCGAGGCTGAAAGGACAGGACTTGTCCCAACCTGTGAGAAACTCAAAGTCTAATACAGTGAACACACCTACCCACAAAAAAACGAACAAAGTTACAGTGGGGATACTAAGGGGTGTAGGAAACCTCAAAAGATTTCTCAGGAGAAGGGTTCCTGAGTCAGCTGTCACCGGCCACGTGCACCCAGGCATACACACACACACACACACACACACACACACACACACTCTTGCAGCTGCAGTGCGATAAACGTGCACAGTGAGGCCCATACAGGAGGAAGGCGCGGCACTGGCAGGGGAGCAGGGCCTTGTCGCCAGGGGCCCATGGTCAGGCTGGTCCCCCCCCCCACCCAGATGGCTCAGAGGGCAGCAGGTTCCTCAGTGGGCTCCAGGCCCAGGCCCAGGCCCAAGACCTCCTGTCTTCGGGCAGCTGGGTCTCCTTTGTAGGGAAGGCTTCCATGCCATGTTCCCTGGCCTTGACAACTTTAAAATCTACCTTTTCAGAGGGATTGGGAGCCCCTAGAGATTCTTCCTCGGAGGAGGAACAGGAACAGCCGTGTGTCTCAGAAGGTTACACAGATTACATTGTCCCAAAACGGCCATAAGGAGAGCTCTCACCCAGCATGCTCCTTTTTCAAGGAGTGACTCTGACACTCTTCCCACTGAGAGGTGGGGTCTACGTACCCCTCCCTGGATATGGTAGAGCTCTGGCAACTGTTTCTATCGACCGAGAATAGCAGAAGTGATGATGTGTGATTTCTGAGGCCAAGCCATAAAAGACCATTCATTTCTCACCTTGCTGGCTGAACACTTGGCCTTGGG
Organism: Lontra canadensis; assembly: GCF_010015895.1. Taxonomy (NCBI): domain Eukaryota; kingdom Metazoa; phylum Chordata; class Mammalia; order Carnivora; family Mustelidae; genus Lontra; species Lontra canadensis. The sequence goes on from NW_022631019.1 coordinate 13,602,126, forward strand.
GCCCCAAGTGGCAGCCATGCTGTAAGGAAGCCCAACCCGGCCTGCACAGGAAAGCCACAAGAAGGGACCATGAGACTCTCAGCCAACCCCCCAGATGCCCCTCTTCCAGCTTCAGCTGTCTTACTGCAACAGCTTGAGACCCTGAGCTGGAGCCACCACCCAAGCAAGGCCCTTCTCAATTTCTGACCCACAGAAAGCACCAGAGGCACCTGGGTGGCTCAGTGGGTTAGGGCCTCTGCCTTCGGGCTCAGGTCATGATCCCAAGGATCCTGGGATCGAGTCCCCATCGGACTCTCTGCTAAGTGGGGAGCCTGCTTCCTCCTCTCTCTCTGCCTGCTTGTGGTCTCTGCCAAATAAATAAATAAAATCTTAAAAAAAAAAAAAAAAAAAAGCACCGGACATAATGATTAATGTTGTTTCAAGTCACTAGGTCCAGGGGTGGTTCTGTCAGTTGGCAATAATAACCAAAACAGAAGGGTGTCTCTGGTGACTGTCATGGGACAGTGCAGCCAGAGGGAAGGAAGGGTCAGGGCCTTTAAGAGGCAGGACAGGCAGGAGGAGAGTACTTACTGGAAAGGGGAGGAAGCCCAAGAAATTGGAGAGATCTCCGTTTTCTAGCAGGGACCACCTGCTAGAAGACAGCTGAAGCCTTGTTAGCATGTGTGTATGGTTTCCGTGTGCCCTTTTCAAAACACAGTTTGTAATTTCAAAGACAGCCAGTAACTGCCCTGCATGGATTTCTGAGCACAAGTCCTGCTTGGCCTGCTCCGGCAACAGCCAAGGCAGATCTGCACTCGATACGTAAACCACGACCTGAAGCTTCAAGGCCTTTCCAGTCTGTTCTCAAGTTCATCAAGACCTTCACTCGTTTGCATTCCCGAGAGGCTTAGCAAGTTCTTACTTCACAGACAGCACAAAGGTAAACTGTGCGGGAGCCCAGGGTGATCTCCCACAAATTTACGGAGGCTGACGTAACCCTGGCTCGTCTTGTCTAATTTGTGACCCGACAAGAGACTCTGGAAGAGATGACTCTGTCTTCTGCCACGTGGCTCAGGAAAGAGTTGTGCTGGGGGCGACGCAGGGAGTCACCAGCCAGCGCAGCCCCCAAGCCATCTGCAGGTCGCTCTGGAATACTGCCCATGTGGGTTAACAAAAAGAAAAGTGTTTCTTCCGCTGTCTGACTGCCCCCTCCCGCTGACTCTTCCAGGAGGGACAGGGCGGCGAGGGCCCCACACAGAGGGAGCCAGCTCACAAGACACAGACACTAGCATTCCCTCTGGCTGACCTCTCCTTCCCACAGACAAGTCCAGTACCCTCTGTCGAGAGAACCAAACCCACAGTGAAAGCCCACGTGGCAGATGAAGCCCCTTCCACCGTCTGGGCTCCTTCTCACAGCCGGGTCCACGTCCTTTTCTAAAAGCTGAGGGGAAAACCACACAACATGAAGTAACCATCTTACAGCCAATGACTCGGTGGCAGGGCCCAGGTGACCTTGATCACTCTGAAAACTCGGTGCCTTTACAAGTCTCTGCTCTCAGACAAATCTATTAGGGTCCCAGGACAGACCTTCTGAGTTCACCGAAGTCCTGCCCTCTCACCTTACAGATGGTTCAGAGGAAGACTGGCAAGGTCACAGAGTCAGAACGTGAGCCGCTGTCTTCACACTGACCCATTTCCTACCTCACTCCATTCAGTCCCTGAGCAACTGTGTGAGTGACGGGCAGGCACTGGGGACACAGGGCTGGAGTAGTCAGACATGGTCCCTGCCCTCAAGGAGCTTGAAGAAGGCCGCCAAGACAAAGCAGCAGAAAAGAAGGACGCCGCCCCCCTACTCAACACGAGAACTGCCGCCATGCCGCCCCTCCTGCGATCACAGGGGAGTGGGGAGCCCCTCCAGGGATAGCCGAGTACCAGCTCTGTTTTAATCCTGAAAGATGGGACACCTTCTAAGGTGTTCTACAGGGTCCGTGTGCTTACAAAGAGGACAAAGCAGAGGACACAGTAACACCGTTTCTCCCTGGTAGGGGGACACCATTAGCAACAATTATTCCTCGAACATGGCCCTGTGTTAGCGTTTACATTTCTCTGCACTACACTTCCCCATCTAATACGCTGCTTCTATTCTACTCTGAATGTGGAAACTGGAAACCTATTATTGTTTTAAAAAAACAAAATCAAAACCAAACCAACTTTGATGGAAGGAAAAAATCACAGGTTCTTAACAGGGTACAGTCACTGCCCCACAGTTCGTGAGCACCTTGGCAGTTTGTAGAGGGGTGTGTGTGTGTGTGTGTGTGTGTGTGTGTGTATGTGAGAGAGAAGGTGGGGTGTGTATGTATGTGTATGTGTGAAAGGGTTTGTGTGTGAAGGCAGGGGCGTGTATGTGTGTATGTAGGCAGAGGTGTACATGCATGAAGGGGTGTGTGTGTGTGTGTGTGTGTGTGTACATGTGTATGCACACAGTTTTCCTAGGTTAGGGGTCCATGGGTTTTCCAAAGAAGTCTAAGACTCTGAAGGCGCAGAAGTGCTCTAATAACAATAAAAATTCCTATTCTTCCACTGCACCTGCAGGGTGGAGCTCCATCAGTCACGGCTTAATCCCTCAGAGCCCTGGTGTTTGAGACTGAGGACAGGCCCCACAACACTGTGGGACGGGGAGGGATGCGGCGCTGTATCTGGTACCGCATTTGGCCCGTGGGTCCCCTGCAGCCCATATTCTACTAAGGGCAGGGATCTTCCCCGAGGGCAAGGCACATGGCTTATCTGCTAGTACTTTTACACAACAGTTCGTGGGGGCTCAAGGGCCCTTTCCTCCCTGATTTGTTGCTCCTTTGACGCAGGTTTTCCATTTAGGCTGCCAGGAGTCTTGAGCAAGGCAGGCGGAGTGTTATTTCCGTTTCCAAGTCATGAAGCACCAACAAAGGAGGGCAGATACCCCAACTCCCACCCCACACGTGCCCCCCGCCCTGTTCGGGAGGGAGCACGGGGGACCCACAGCTCCCCTCATGCCAAATGACAGGAAGACTGGATCAAATTCCATATTCACCCCCAAAAGATCTTTCTTCTGTTATGTGCCGTCCTCTCCTGGTTCGGCTTTCTTCCTGAAGCCCTCTGGCCAGGACAGCCCCAAGGAGTATCTCCACCAATTCAGCTTCTCTACATTTACTGTTGTTCCGAGGCCCATCGAGGCCATTGAAAGCAAACAAGTGGGACAGCCCTCAGAGAGTTCCCTAGATGACCTGGCCTCCCCACCCAGGAGTGACGATCTCCAAGTGCCTCTCTCCCTCGTATGTTCATTCCAGAGCCAAACTGAGCCAACCCCGACAGAGGCTCTGTGTCACATACTCCAAGGCCCATCCGCTGACGGCCCCCTTACACATCGCCCTTCAGGATGAGATCCCAAACGAATCAGCTCAGCAGGTGGAGCTGTAGCCTTGCCGGAGCGTGGGTTTAAAAAAAAAAGGTTTTGGATACCCACTCAGTGTTTACGGTCCAAAACCCTGTAACCACAGAACACAGAAAGGTTCCTCTGCAGGGATCAAAGTTCATTGGTAAACTTGGTGGGAAACCTAGGAAAACTGTGTGCATACACATGTACACACACACACACACACACACACACACACACCCCTTCATGCATGTACACCTCTGCCTACATACACACATACACGCCCCTGCCTTCACACACAAACCCTTTCACACATACACATACATACACACCCCACCTTCTCTCTCACATACAAAAATTCTCAACAAGTCATCAGCCATCGAGTCCCGAAGGAGGCGCGAGTGTGGGAGCACCTCTAAATGGCAAAGAGGATCCCGGCTCAGCCAGGGGAGGGAGGACAGGTGCAGCCCCGGAGCCGCCACCCCCCTGCAAGGCAGAAGCCTTTCTCCTCCTGCAGCCTGCCCCCTGCCCATACTCCAGCAAGCTGTCCTAAGCACTGACCCCGGCTCCGGATCCACAGTCCACTCAAGGCAGCGGCTGCGGGCTCTTGAAGACTGCCACAGACAGAGGGGGGGAGGAGTCTGCGCAGGGAAACACCCCAGGTCAGACAACAGCTGACAGGACCTCGGTCTGCCAGATTTCTTACGCACTGCTCTTGGCCCTGCCCTTGGCCCTGCTAACAAGCCAGCTGGGGGAAGTGGAGCATTTTATCTTGGGTGTGCCTCCCTCTACCTCTCCAGATTGTTTAAGATGCAGAATCCGAGAGAAATGTTTAGCTAGAGAGAGCCTTAGAAACCATCTAATCAGCAACTTCTTTTAAAAGTGATAAAGACTGAGGTCCAGACTTAAAAAACTCAGACTTACCATATAACTAAAAAGCAAACGAACCAAGACCAGAAAACAAGTCTCTTCATTATACAGTTTTGGGCTGTCTGCTTAGAGTGTAATTCTAAATCAAAATTCAAGACTGGGAATAGATTCAAACCCCCCCAAAACCACTATTTTTTTTTCCAAGATTTTATTTATTTATTTGACAGAGAGAGACACAGGGAGAGAAGGAACACAAGCAGGGGGAGTGGGAGAGGGAGAAGCAGGCTTCCCAATGAGCAGGGAGCCCAGTGTGGGGCTTGATCCCAAGACCCTGGAATCATGACCTAAGCTGAAAGCAGATGCTTAACGACTGAGCCACCCAGGCGCCCCAAAAACCACTATTTTTAATACACTTCTGTGTTATTAGAACAATGGTGTTTATTTTTTATAGATTTTATTTATTTGAAAGAGCGCACCCGTTGTTGATCAAGAGGGAGAAGCAGTCTCCCCGCTGAGCAGACAGGCCAATGAGGGGCTTGATCCCAGGACCCTGAGACCATGACCTGAGATGAAGGCAGACACTTAAGCAACTGAGCCACCCAGGCGCCCCAGAACGATGCTGTTTTAAAGATCACTTCTATACTGTCCATATAATTTTATTTTCCAGATTAGTCATTCTTTATCAAGAACACTAAGAAGCCAAACTTAGGGGCATACTAGGAACCAGGCCATTCACGTGTGGGTTTGGGAAAGCCTTGCCACAGCTCCACGAGATGGGTACTCTCATCCCAGTTTTGCAAATGGTAAACCAAGTCTCAGAAAAGTTAAGTGTCTGGTCCCAGATCCCAAGCACTGAATGACAGAGAAAGACACAGCACGCACACACACCTGTCTGCCTCCCAGGACTGAACACTCTAGCGAATGTTAAAAAACCCAAACTAAAAAAATAAAAAAATAAATAAAAATAATAATAATTTCAAATGACTTCTGGAGATAGCACACCAGCTCACAAAATCAGTTACGGTGAGTCTCCTCTCCCAGGCTGGGCTAATCTCCTGTCACCGTGGATCACACTCGATTCTTACAAACACGTGTATCACCAATGGGTGGATTTCTTGAAAACACTAACACCTTTTTCAGACAGTTCCTCTGGCTGGTGGTTTTCTGGACCCTTTTGGAAGATGTGCACCATTACCTACTGTCTGATCATTAATGCTTCGCAGATGTCTACAGGGGCTGCCTCTGCACGTTCCTGACTGGTGTCACGTAACGAGCTTCTAATCCTTCCACTTTGTCGACTAATAGTTAGACACATAATTCGGGGATTTGATCCTGAGACATCTTCCATGGAAGTCATACACGCTGTCCATTCCTACCTCGACGGCACAAAAACTTCAAGAAGCCTTTCGTGTAAGTGGAAGATGATTAAAGCAGAATGTCACGGTATTCCAAATAGGAATTAAAAAAAGAAAAGTTTGGGAAAAACATCACCCACACGTTCACTGATGGAAGCTAAGAAAAGCAGACTCCCTTTTTCACAGCAGAAGTAGCCAATTCAGGGATACCTGGGTGGCTCAGTGGGTTAAAGCCTCTGCCTTTGGCTCAGGTCATGATCCCAGGAACCTTGGATCGAGCCCCGCATCATCGGGCTCTCTGCTCAGCAGGGAGCCTGCCTCCCCCCTCACCCCCGCCTGTCTGCCTACTTGTGATCTCTGTCTGTCAAATAAATAAATAAATAAATGATTTTTAAAGGAGTAGCCAATTCACATAAACCTTCTCCCACACTGATTTATAAGATGGTCTGGATGAAACTGAACAATTCACCATGGGTTTACACCAATGACGCAAGTACGTGGCTTCCAAAGGTGCGGGGGAGACCTTGGGTCTGACCTGTAATGTTGCAAGCAGACAAATCTTGACGGCAAAGCAAGATTTAAAGGATCTGGAGAAAACAAAGGCTCCATCGATCCAAGAATTTCATCTAAAAGGGGGCCGTGCAGCCTTCTGACTTATGGCCAAAGGGAGGCTTGAGGAAAAGACAAACACAACGCTTACCCATAAAGCAAAGCACTTGGCCCACTTCTTTCCTGGGATCCCGAAGCCCTGTTCCAGATATGAATAAACACGGAAGGTTCTCCAACCTCTGCTTGTCCTGTGCAACTCAAGGGCAGCTCCTTCTTAGGGCTATCAGCCTCTGCAAGTGCACCATAGCCATAACATAGTACAACAGAGTCCTGCACCAATGACCGGCCTCCTGGCACTCCCAACACATTGCCAAAGCTTTCGTGTGCTTTCATGACGACACACTACCAACCTGTGACACGTCTGCAAATCTAGCCGAGGACCAGTCTTAAAACTCCTCCCTTCTGGCTGTCAGGACAAGCTAAGCAGAGAGATGCCTAAAAACGAGGGCCTTCTGGCTTCAATATCTAAGACCTACAAAAGACCACCTTGCCAGTCGGTGGCAGGCAAAGGACCTTGGAAGACAGACGAGACTATCAATCTTTCACCCGCCTCTTCTGAGCAAAACGGAGCTGAGCAAGTCCTTCCTCCCTGGGCTTCAAGTGCTTCACCTGCTAAATGGGAGTATCACTAGTACCTACCTTGCAGTACTGTTTTAAAGGGCCACCTGCAGAAGTAGCTGAAAAGAAAGTAGCACGGCTCCTGAGATTTATATCAAGAAAGATACCATCCCCATCCTCTTACACAGCATTTAGTTCCAGAGCACATGGGAACCAAACGTTCCCATGTGGAATTAAAACGCGTGCTTCCAAGCGGGTCGCCTGGAACAAGAGCACGAAAATCACATCAGGGCCAGGCCACTTCTTTTTGGTTCTTCTGGGCTAGACGAAAGTGATCTGTAGGAGTGAAAACTACTCCTCCATCAACACACATGTCTCTTTAGAGCTGGTGTCTCTCTCGCCACCAGGACATTTTCATAAGCTCAAATCTATCCCTTCCACCCTTAACTGAATGATCGGGGCTCTCGCCTCAAGAAACTCGGTGGGTGAGTAAGGAGCTGACCATGCCTCAACGAGCAGAAAGAATGAAAGGAAGGGAAGCAGCAGCTTCCAGATCCAAGAATCTTGCAACCAGGAACTACTAAGCCCCAACGGTGGGTGCGGTTGTGCCGACCACCTCCAGCGCCCACAAACACAACCACTAGAGGCAACCACCGGTCTCCACCGAGCAGTTACACCGCGATGGGCTCAGACCGTGGACTTCAAATGCGTTCACAGTAAAGGCTAAAATGCATTAAGGTATTGTTCTAAGCGATTCTATGCCAAGATCTCACTGGATCTGAAAACACACTCCTGGAAGGTCACGACTAGCGTTCCTATCAGACGTGGAGACCGTGCCCCAGCGAGTGTTACATGCATGAGTGTGCTGAAGCAGGGGTTCAAAGACAGGTCCCCCCGACCCCAAAGCTGGCATGCCCAAGCACCTCCCCGGGCTGTTCAGCAGTCACGCACCTGCCGCCCCCGTGCTCTGTGTCCTAAGGACTCCTGCCACCTCCTGGTTCCCAAGTCTCCAAAGGAAGAGGAGTGGTCATTCCGCATCCCCTTTGGCCAGCTGCGCGGCAAGGGAGGGTGGCGGTCTCGCACTCCAGGTGAGGATACAGGTTTTGGGGGGGTGGTCTGCATTCAAATCCTGGGTGCATCAGATTCCAGCTGTGTGACCCTGGAGGAGCTACCAAACCGTCCTGGACCTCAGGTTTCCCAAGCTATGACAGGAGGGGTAGTACCGGCACGTCCTTCGTACTGTTATCTGAAGGATCCAGTTTGGGGATTCCGTATACAGCACTTAGCACATACGTGGGGTGTAGTCACTGCTCCAGAAACTTTACAGGTTAATCAAGAGAGAAGAGGAAGGGAGAAAAAATAAAAGGATATCATCTAAAATTTGAAAATCAAGGGCTCTCTGGTCTTCTGCCAACCTCTAGAGAACACAGTGCTGGACTTTGGGCTCCTCAGGCATGGTGGTGACTGTTAGCACCGGCGAGGACTCTGCCTGCACAGCCCTGTGGCCTCCCCATCCCTTCGAAGCAGGGCTGGCCCAGGCTTGATGCTAATTCAGCACAGAACTCCATGACGTGGCAACCCAAGGATGGCTTAGAGGACAGTTCTTTATGAACACAAAGGCTGGATTTCTCAGAATAGGGTCTTCCCATCCCATGGTAAAGCTGTTTCTCATCCAGATGTATAAATCCACTGCGAGCTTTCCTTAAAGGTAAAGAGTCTTGGGGCACCTGGGTGGCTCAGTCGGTTGGGCGTCTGCCTTCGGCTCAGGTCATGATCCCAGGGTCCTGGGATCGAGTCTCACATTGGGCTCTCTGCTCAGTGGGGAGCCTGCTTCTCCCTCTGTCCCTGCTGCTGGTGTCTCTTTCACTATCTAATAAATAAATAAAATCTTAAAAAAGAAAAAAAGGTAAAGAGTCTTATCATAAGAGCCCTAAAGTAATGAAGTCAGTAAGGGCTTCGTGAATACAAGAAATGTCACTGTGGGCTCGCCTGGGTGGCTCAGTCGTTAAGTGTCTGCCTTCGGCTCAGGTCATGGTCCTGGGGTCCTGGAATCGAGCCCCACATCGGGCTCCCTGCTTGGCAGGAAGCCTGCTTCTCCCTCTCCCTCTGCCTGCTGCTCCCCCTGCTTGTGATCTGTCACATAAATAAATAAAATCTTAAAAAAAATAAATAAAATCTTAAAAAAAAAAAAAAGGGAGGAAGAAAAGAAATGTCACTGTGGCTCAGGCCAAAGGCCCTCACCTCACATCCTGCTTCCCAGAGCAGGGCAGGGAGCAAGCTGAGGACAGGGCACTGACCAACTCACAGGCCGGGGTGTAGCTCCCCTCCCCACCTCTAGTCGGTGCTGCCTCTTCCTCACCTGCAGATAAAGATGACAGTCACAGCCCAAGGCATGCCCCCAAGGCCCAGGAAGCACATCTACCTAAAGAAGGTTTCCACTGGGGTGCTCACTAATTCTGATAAAATAAACGGTAACCTCAGTCACGGCCTGTCCCTTCGGCTTGGGCTTACGGAAACCTGACACAGATGGACGATCTCCACCACTGTAGAAGTGATTAGGAACTCAACCCAATGGGCAGGGGTACTCAGTCCAGGCACTGTCTCAGCAAGACACCCTTCCCACCAGCCGAGGGAAACTGAGGAATGGTTCACCAGGGGCTCAGCAAAGCAAGCTAAAAGCGCACTGTTGCAAGGGCTTCGTAACACAAACAAAGCATCTTCCCTTTAGTTGCCAATTTTTTCTTTTCAAGAAAGAAGAGCCCAACGCTGAGTCTGAACTCACAACCCTGAGATGGAGACCTGAGCTGAGACCAAGAGTCAGATGCTTAACCGCCGGAGCCACCCAGGCGCCCCTCGTTTGCCAACTGTGTTGTTCTGCGCCCACAACCAACGGGAGGCACTGTAGGAGAGCTTGGAAAAGCAGAGGGGGCTGTTCTGCAAGTTCTCTCCGCTCTAACGTGAAGGTAGAAATCCATTCACTCTCCCCTCCTGACCCTGGAATCCCAGGAGAACGGCAGTGTTTGGATGGCCTACGAAGCCTCAGCTTCCCGGCTGTGCCCCAGACAGGGAGCACAGCCGTCCCAGCCATCCCAGTATTGTTCTTACCTCCCGCCTCCACCTCCATCGGGGGAGGGGAACGGGCACTTGGTTCCGAGGTCACGCTCCTCACTTAAAGGATCGTGGGAATGCTTATGGAAACACTTGTTACAGCTCTGCCAGCTGGAATCCCTGCTTCCTAAGAGGTTTCTGGAAAGCTCTGGAGTGCAGGATGGGACACGGGAGGAAGGCAAGCGCGGGGAGGCAGCTGTTCCGTGTTATCACAAAACAAACAGCAACGATCAAACTGTCCACTTGAACTACGTGCCAACTAGAGCACTGCAATTACTCCTCAATCAGGTTGGGAGAAAAGAATAAAACATAGAGAGCCAGCCGTGTTTCTACCACCTCAAAAGTACCGTGGTGCCTGACAGCCATGGGAAAGCAGGTTTGAATGAGAAAATTCAATTAGGAAGTAAGATTAAGGAAACCCAGAGCATGCTGAGTAAAGAGAGACCTTCCCAGGCGTCTCAGTGCCAAGTGGCCCCCCAAGTCCTCCGGAAAAGTGACCATCAACGCTCCCCAAGGCTCTCCGGGGAGCTGAAGGCCAGAGAGTGCACAGGACTCACCCAAGCTTATGTTTGCAACAAGGACCCAGACCCAGAGCTGTGCTCCCTTTTCCATTTTCCTGTGTCCTTCGCTAGTGAGACTCAGCACAAGAAGGAGCCACATAAGATGTCAGCTCTCGAGCACAGCGTGTTGTTCAGAGAAGGTAGTAACATGGATGTCTGTCCAACTCCCCGCCAAAAGGTGACAGGCCCTCAGCAGCCTTCAAGGTCATTAGCAAGAACTGCCCACTCGTTTTCTCACAGTTTCCCTTTTAACCAACCGCAGGCCGTTGGTCAATGCTGGAGTCTCTCCCAACTGGGGAAAACGGCTTAGCTTATTCTCAGAGGAAGATTAAATTTAGAGCAAGGGGGCAGGGGTCGAAACTGCTTCTAATGAAGGACGGGAAACTGATGGGACTCCGCAGCCAGGATGAATTCTCCAGGGACGTAAAAAAATCAGCAGGTTCTGCCCAAGACCACCAAAGTCCAAAGAGACAGGGGACACAGTGGCACAACCCAGGTAAGAAGGTCCTATGGGAAAGAGGTCTTCTGGCCTCGAGGTTGGGCATCAGAAGTGGGAAACAACACGTCTCCTGGAAGGTATCCCCAAAACTCCCACATGGGAGAAGTGAGATAAAGCAAGAAACCGCCCTACTCCAAAGGAATAAAAGTTATGAAACTAACCTTAGACAATCTCTTTCCCATATGCCGAAACTACCCACATCTGTATTCATGTGGGAAAAGATGGCATCAACCAGTGAAGTCTTTGAGTTAAAGGTCTGTCGATCTTAAAGAATCCAGAAGGTCAGAGTTGTAGTGAGCCTTGAGTCCCCCCACCCCAGCCAAGCCCCCATGGCTCTGGGCCCTGCAGCCCCTGCCGATCGTCCCAGAGCAGCCTGTTTGCACACAGCAGCTCTTCCGCCTGCAACTTCTACCCACCCAGGGGCCTGCCCGCCACCCCCAGGACAGGCCCAAGTCATACCAGGTCTGGGCCACACGATGTCCCTCCAAATGCCTGAAGCCGGGCCCTCACGGGCCTGCGTCCTCCCCACAGAGCAGCCCGACCCCTCCATCCAGCGCCCCCAGGGGCGGCGGCACAGATGTGGAGTGCGTACTGTGCCACACTCGCTGCAGATCTTAGTCCCATCAGACGCAGCACCTGGCGCGGCTATACTGCGTTGTTCTCCGGCTGGCTGAGGGGGTCAAGGTCTCACCACGAACGCTTCAGCAGCCTCTCCAGCGGCTGTCACAGCCTGGGCCAGCCAGGAGAGAGCATGACAGACCCAGGCAGGGGTGGCTCCCAACTGTCCCCACAGCTGAAGTAAAAATCACCCATTACTGCCAAATCCATTAAGCCATTTCAGAAGTACTTGGAGGTACAATCATCCATGAAACGCTTTAATAAAGGGTGGTTTGTCATGACTACGTCTTAGAAAGAGAGGCTGGGAGAGACGATGTAAAAATAATTTGTTCTTTTACGTCCACGTAAAAGAACTTCTCCTGAAATCCAACCCTGGCTACTCAGTCCAACCGCCCTCGCAGTGAAGGGCAAACCCCAGCCCAGCCCAGGGCCGGCTGTCCTGGATGGCGACCACTGGATCCAAGCTGCCACGAAGCCAGGACGTGTGGTTCTTACACCAACAAACACTGTACGGAGGAAAAGTCCACAGACATCCACGCTGCAGTTCCCTCCGCAGAGGGACTCAGAATGAATGTCCCAACAGGGGTTACTGCGCCCAACTCTACTCTGGGTCCCCCTTACACGACCATTCTTACAGGCTATCATGTTAAAAACCACGCTTTCAAAGAAGAGCTAACGCATTTTAAAAATATACGTAACATAAGCAGGTTTGGAAACTCTAAAAGACTGAATCCCAGGTACTTCGCCACGCACTTTCTCGGTTTCCTGCGGCCGTGTCCCCCCTCCCTGACATTCAGAGGGCAGGGACACACGGCACACAGGAGTTCAGCTGCCTGGGGACTTTTCTTGGAAGTAGTGGGCGTACGGGAGGTGCACGGAAGCACTCCACTTCCTGTGGGGCTCGGTTTTGTCACCCCACCAGCCCAGGGAGAGGCAGGGTTCGAGGCAGAAGCGGAAGGCTCTGTGCACCCAGCGGGAGTGGGGGGGGCAGCCCAGTCATTTAATTCCTTTTGGTGGGCACCCATCATGGTGATGGGTGTGCTCACCCCTCCTGCCTCACACATCAGAACTCAGAACTCCAGAACTACTGACTTTGGACCCTCCCCAGGCTCCAAAGAGTCAGAGGCAGTGGGGATCCGGGTGAGGGGTGGCTAGACTGGGGCCCCAGAGCAGAAGGCAAAGGAGGTGGCAGCCTCACATGTAAGAGCACAGCAAGGCCTGCACAGGGGCCCTCTAAAACCATCACAGTGGCTCTCTCCACATGGGGCCCCGTTGGGGGAGGGGAGTGGGGTAGGGTAGGGGGTGGGGCTTTATTATCTTTGTAAATTCAGTGATTTGCAATTATAAGGGGCATGCATTTTTTTCATCTCCAAAAAAGCTAGTTTATTTTATTATTTTTTTAAGATACTATTTATTAGTGAGAGAGAGAGAGAGAGCGCACACGCACAAGCAGTGGGAGCTGCATGCAGAGAGAGAAGCAGGCTCCCCGCTGAGCAAGGAGCCTAATCCCAGGCATCCCAAAACGTAGAGTTTTTAAATTAAAAAAAAAAGGGGGGGGGTTAAAACTGAAAATTAAAAAAAAAAAAAAAAAAAGCCAGCAATCATTCACTCCTTGCTCAGACTTCAATACAGAGTGTAGGAAAATTCTGTTCTCAGAATGGTTGCCCAGATTGCTCATTAAACCAGAGGATCTGATTTGAACTAATTTAAGCTACGGGAGGGTGGAGTGGGTGGGCACAGAGGATACAACAGTGGCCAGGTAAGATGGAGGAGGTTCATTACATTACATGCTTGAAATTTTCCATAATAAAGTGTGTGTGTGTTTAAACACAAATTTCTATCAGGCAACACCAATGTGCGTTAAGCCCCAGCTGCCAACTAAGCCAGGCTCTTGCAGGCTTCAAGGCCTGCTGACAGGGTATCAGGCAACTTTCTCCCACTTGCATTTAGGCCAGACACGCGCCCCCTCCCCCAAGGAAGGAGCAAGAGGAGCCCAGGCGCCTGAAGGACTGAAAAGGCACTAATAAGTGTGTCTTTTTATATGACCAGTACATCTTACTTTTATAAAAGGATTTTTTTTTTTTAAAGTCGATTCCTTATTTTAAAACAAACAGGACACGGTATAACAGAACCTCATCAACATCACTAGACTCAGGATGGGAGAGAGATAGAAGGCGGCCTGGGGCAATTTTGGGTGTGTGACTCCTTTAAAAACTCTAGGAGCCCAAATTCAAACAAGAACTCTGATGTGAATGTGAGTGGTGGAGAGAGGCTGGGTCACCGGTGACCAAGATCACGCAGCCCAGATGCAGGGGCTGCAGTGTGGGTGTCCCTTGTTAAGGAAGACACCAGTCCCTCTGGGGCACTCACGGTGCCACGCCTCAAAGAGGACCCTCTACCCAGGGAAACAGTGTGCATAAGATAGCTGGTGGGTTCAGAGACCCCTCCCATCCCCAAACATCCCAGATTCTGCCTCTCCGGGAGTCTGCATGCTCCCAGAGCTGCCCTCACAGATGGTTTCCACGCACTGCCACCCACACCAGCCCTGGGCAACTCTGGCTTGAATAGGCCAAAAATCTCTTTGGACTGACCCCCTTAAAACAACTAAGATATTTTCTCACCCATATGTACAAACAAACCTTTGCTGAAAACTAAAGATGAACAAAAGGGAATTATTTACAGAAAACACTAGGTACCTCTCAGCCCTATATGGATTATAAACACAAGATTTTGTTAAGATAAACTACATCTGGCTCCCAAGGGCCCTGCCATCTCCAGAGGTCCTGGTTTGGCTTTTCCATTCACATCCCCCCACCCCCGCCGCCCCCAGCCATTGGCCACCTCGCACCCCAACCTGACGTAAAGGGGCCATCTCCTGGAAATCTAAACCCACCCCTAGAGCCAAATAAATAATTACAAGGAATAGGTGAAAAGCAGAGAAGATATCTAGAAAGCAATTTTGCAAAAACAGCTACAAACTGGGAGAAAAACAATTTGTTTTTTTGGTGTGAACCCCCTTCCCAGGGATTTTGCAATGGTCTGACACAAAGCTTTTACACATTCATTCATTCCACATTATTTACAGTAGCAAAAAGGAAAACGGAGACCTTAGTGCTCACTGCACTTAAATTATGGTGAATCATAAAAAGAGCCACACTACACGATCAAGAAGTTTGCAAGGGTGTTTTCAGTTAGGTGGGAAAAGGGATCCTGTGACACCAGTGCGGACAACCACAACACAAAATTTAAAATATGGGAGCTCAATTTTAAAAATATGCTCAGAGAAGACTTGGGTTGGGGGGAACCCACACCAAAGTAAAAGCAGCTTTATCCCTAAGGGGAGAATTCTTACGACTGTTAGTTTTTCATCCTCTTTATACTTTTTTTGCATCTTCCACAATTGAAATATGTGCTTTTTGTCCCTTCCCCCTCACCTTCTGAATGTAAATGGATACAGGCTCTCTCTAAAAAATTCAAGCATTACAGAAAGCGCAATGTCCCCCTACGATCCCACCACCCAGAGGACATCGCTCCCCAAAGACAACTAACACTAATCAAGGGGCTTCCATTTTTCCAGATGTTTTCCAACAAGCATTACTTCAAGAATCCAGCAATTTCCCCAGAAAGCAATCCATATGATTCCATATATATGAAATGTCCAGAAAGGAGGAAAGATTAGTGGTTCGCCTGGGGCAGGAGGGGGGACGGGGAGTAACCACAAATGGGGGCAAGCGATCTTTCTGGGTGTGATAGAAATGTTGTTAAATTGGATTGTGGTGACAGCTCTGCAACTCTGTAAATTTGCTAAAAAATGTACAAGATTGAGTCGTACACTCAGACACAGGGAGATTTAGGGTATGCACACTATACCTCCGTAAAGCAGCCGCAAACCCCCGAAACTCAATAGCGGCACATCTGGAGGTGCCGACGGCCTTGCAGGGATCACCGCTCCCCCCAGCCCACCTCTGCTGGAAGAGGGCAGGAAAAGCCCACTGCTCGGCGACCCGCTCCTCTCAAGCGTCTGCCAAGACCCTGTGGCAGGAGCAGAGGAGGCTGGCGGCCCTCTCAGGAATCACTAGACAAACCTCTCGCACACAGAGGCCCCACAGATGATGGGCGAGAGTTGGGGGGGGCGCGAGAGGTCATGCCCTGTGCACAGCGTGCAGCAAAGAACCGGCCCCGAGAAGCCATTCAGGAGGCTTGGGCCGGACTGCCCGGCTCACCCTTACCCACGGGCAGCAGCAGAGATGGGAGCCCAGGCCCACCAGAGGTTCAGGATGTGCTGTGCACAGACAAAGCGAGAAGGCTGCTCGCGTCCAACAGAGACGTGAAAGTTGCCCTGACAAGATATGACTCCCTGGAAGTACTCGAAAGTGAAGAGAGTAACAGGACAACCCGCCACGTGGAAGAGAAGGCGAGCGGAGGAGCGCACGTTACGGGAAAGGCACAAGGACTGCAGACCCGACCAGCAAGCTGGGTGCCAGAGAGGGTGGAAATGGGAACAAGTCTCTTAGAAAGTACTTGAAAATTATGTGTCAAGAGCTTTTAAAGTGTTTGTTCCCTTCTAGGAAAATCTACCCTAAAGAAATCACTCAAATCACGCACAAAGATGCCCACTAGCTAGGGTGCAAAAAACTGAAAACAGCCTCCCAACAACGGGAAAATGATCAAGTAGTCTGTAACCATCACAATGTTTGCAGAGAAAGTCCTTTAAAACATGGGAAAATGATGTATTTTATGTTAAGTTAGTACAGCTGGATATAAATATTTAATCCCAACTAAGGAAAAAAATGCCAAAATCCTGGAGAGAAACAATATATAAAAATGTTAATAGTGTTTTTCTCTGGATAGGGAAATTAAGTATTCTTTTTCTCCTTTTACCTGTTCTTCTGAACTTTCCAAATCTTTTATAGAGGCATTCCTTCATCTCTAAAACATCCATGATCTACCTGCCAAGTGAATTTCATTAACTTTACCTGCTAGGAACTAATATTGTGTAGAAACTAGGCTTTATTCCCCAGACGTAAAATTCTAATGCTGCCTCTGCTTTCCCAAATGACAACCCCACCAAAGAATGACAACCACCACACTCCAGATCACAGTGGGGCCCCAGGAGATGTCCCACCTCCCCCAGCCCTCACTGCGAATAACCTCTGCTAGGAGCATGTAAAACTTCCATCACCCTTTGAGAAATAAGGATTTTGTGGTTGTTGCTGCTTTGCCTTCAAGCGGGAGAGAAAAATACAACGAATTTAAACCTCAGGCTCCACAGGGTCACTCCTCAGGCCTCATCCTTGTGTATCGGGAGCCGGATACCACCTACAAAGAAGCTGGAGCCACAAGAGCTTCGTGCCTTCCCAACAGTGTTCTGCAGACACAGCAGTCTAGCGACATGATTTGAGCTGGCAGGTTCCCTTAAGAGACATGGCCCGGGATGCCTTCCCAAGGTCAGCAGCAGAGCAGTCCAGACAGAGTTCAGCTGAGAACTGGCGTGACCGGACACAGCTCAGGGGCCCAGGTCAACACAGCCCCAGGAGCTCACAGGCCCTCCGCTCCTCTGCTCGGCGACCTCAAGTGGAGCGCTGGGCCACTCTGCAAGCTGGTGCCACCTAAGCCAAGTTCAGGTAACTGCAGTTAAGGCACGAAGTTCATTTTACGGCTCAGACTCCGAACAGGTGTGATGTTCGTGCTCTGATCAGGCCTCGGTCACTTCCCATGAGCCTTCTCCAATGTGGGGAGGAAGCGGTGGAGACAGGGCTACCAGAGGCAGCCGGGCAGACTCTGGGACCACGGGGCGGGCCCACGGGGGCCTCCCAGGCATGGTGTGGGTGGGCTTTTCTTTTAGAGAAAGACAGCCAACCTACCAGCCAATCCAGTGTTGAGGGGCCTGGGGCTACAGCTCTAAAGGCGAAAGCAAACATCCAGAACACCCTTCTCTCCCGGCACTTTCTATCTCCGATGGGACTTTTCCTTTGTGAGTCAGAACTGCTACTCCTCGCTGTAAATCGTCCGAAATGGCTTACTGCCTCTCCGCCCTCTTCCCGTTAGGGTAGCTAGTTAATATTTTTCTACTCTTTCTGCCCCCAAATACGAATGTTTAGACACTGAAATGAACACATCACTTTCCACTCTGGCAACCTCCTTAACCCACAAGGCCCAGAGGTAAAAACTCCCCCCTTGTTTCCTCTCTCAACCACGAACTGAATCCCGGTGGCAACTGGGACCAAAGGACGATGCAAAGTGCTCTGCCGTCCCTTACCTCCCTTCACTCAGCTGCAAAGGATTCGCAGGAGACGTGGCCTGGAGGCCAGACCACCTTTACCCCATTGTCTGCAGCAAGCTGTCACTTTGCCAACACATTTCCTGGGGGGACCGTCTGCAGTGTCTCTCAGCTTCATCACTGGCCTTGCTCTCATCCAAAAATCTGTCCTGCCATGTGCCATGTGGAGTCCATTAACTTTGCAATTTACTTTCCCTGCCGCACCCCCCACGGCTGACAGTGACAGTCTCCAGCCCGATGGCCGCTTAGCCACCTGCTCCTCTTCTTCCATCTGCTTTGACCTCGTGTCACCTCTCTCGGTTCGGGGTCACATCCTCCGGGCTGGCCATGGCCCGGGTGGGAGAACCCTGCCCCCAGACAGATGCTGGGTTGCAAACAAGCCCCCAATGAGCCAAGATGCCAGGACACTCAAATGCTGTTCCAGGCCGCCCGAGGGCCCCTTCACCTTCCCCATCTGGCTTCCATCTGACCCGAGCAGCTGGCCAGGTGGTTCTCATTTGCAGATGAAACCCCAGCAGCTCCCCCGCCTCACACACCTCCTGACCCTGGAGTTGAGGCACGGCCGACAGGCACAAAGTACACTTGTGTGTCACTGAGCAGGACTAAAAGGCCACACTTTACAGGGCCGGAACCAGGGGTAAGAAAGCAAAGTGGGGTCTTGAGGCTTGGAAATTCTGATGACAGCCAAGAAAAAGAAATGCCCTGGTCTAACAGGACATGAATCAGATCTGACCCCGGAGCCAAGGAAAGAGGGAGGGGATCCTTCAGTGTCCTGCATCTGGTCTCAGATTGGAGACGCCGGGACATGGGACCTTGTTCCCGAGCACAAGCTCACTCAAGCACACTTGAGATAATGAAGACAGCAGCAAGTCTTCAATGCGAGCCATCCTAGGTCTACGCAGTGTCTTAGGAAACAGCTAAAGTCAGGTTTATAAAGGAAACCTAAGGATATATAAAAACAGTAATCATGATTTTAACCACAGTTCTACTGAAGGATTACAGTGTGCCAGACACCGTTCTAAGTGCTTAGTGTTAATTCATTCGAGCCTCCTAACAGAATTCTAAAATAGCTTCCACTTCATGGGGCGCCTGGGAGGCTCAGTGGGTTAAGCCTCTGCCTTCGGCTCGGGTCATGATCTCAGGGTCTTGGGATCAAGCCCCACATTGTGCTCTCTGCTCAGCGGGGAGCCTGCTTCCTCCTCTCTCTCTCTCTGCCTGCCTCTTTGCCTACTTGTGATCTCTGTCTGTCAAACAAATAAATAAAATCTTAAAAAAAAAAAAAAAGTAAAATAGCTTCCACTTCTAATCCTACTTCATAGACGTGAGGACCAGGGTGCAGAGAAGTTATGGAGCTCATCAAGGGTCACAAAGCTGGTACGTGGCCAGGCTCCAGGAGCCAGGTTTGGAACTGCCACGCTCTCCTGCCACCCAGAAGAGAAAAGAATAGAAACACAACGGTACCTATTTACATATCCACCAGAACATTAAGTAACAATCAACAAACAAACACTCCAAAACAAATATTTTCTGTAAGTAGTGGAATTATTTGTTTTTAGGGGATATTTTAGGTGATATTTGTTTTTTTAAACTTTGCTATTGTTTCTAATTTTCTACAATTTACTAAATCAGGAGGAGACCACGACTACTATCATTTTTGAGTCCTTAAAGAAAGATCTTGTGTGTGCGAGCTAGCACTAGGGATCACCAGTAATTGTCCCCAACAGTTCTTTAAATTTTATTTATTTTTAAAGATTTTATTTATTTGTCAAGAGACCGAGCGTGTGCACGCACGCGCACACAAACAGGGGCAGAGGGAGAGGGAGAAGACGCTTAACCACTGAGCCACCCAAGCGGCCCAGTTCCCGGCAGTTACTTAAATCCCCCCTCCACACGCACAAGTCTCTTCACCTGTGCAACGGAAATGCCCCTACCCAACCTCAGAGACTCGTCAGGATGAAATGAGAGCCACGTGGAGCTCCGGGCAGCAAAGCGATCAACGCCCTTTCCAGGAGGCCTGAAGTATCCTTCACAACAGCAGCTACCAGTTTTCGATGCCCACCCCACTAGGCACATAACACATACGGAGTCCATGCTCGCTCTCCCCGGTAGGTGAAAGGGAGAAAATGAGGTTCGGGAGCTTCCCCTCGCCACCCCGAGCCGCAGTGCCTAGAAGAGGCCGACCTACAATTGGAACCAGGTCTGCCCAACTCTGGGGCCCAGGCTCCTTCCGTGATCCCCACTTCCCTTTCAGATCAAGTTCCAAGTGAAGACAGACAGGGTATCACCACGTCCCTCTTTCTCAGCTGCTCCCTTTCAACTATTTCAGCTTCCTTAAAGGTCCAGGGAGGAGGGTGCGTGCCTCACACTGAAATGATTACAAGGCACTTCTCAGTATCTTTGTTCACACATGAAACCTGATCCACCTGGTTCAACTATCCCCCAGCTGTCCCTAACTCAGTCCAAGTTCATAGACAGATTGATGCTGACAGTCCTGGGAGCCAGCCTCTGCCCTCTCCTCCCACAGCCACACCTAGGAGCAATCTGTTCTTCGGACCTGACTTCAGAAGACCTCGGTGGCCACTGCAGCACCCTAGACTCTGACAAGAGTGGCATGGTGGTTTTCCAACACACGCTCTGCCACTAGTGCCCGTCCTCCCACGTGGGCCAGAGCTCGACTTCAGGGGGCTCAGGTGGGTAAGGGATGGCTCTGCTGTGGATTACAGTCTGCACCAGTGGAGAACAGGTGTGCATTCACAACACGAGGCTGGAGCACTTCCAAAGAGGTCAACAAGAAGGCATCTCGAAATAGGACCACGTTTGATGGTGCCTCCTGACTCACCAAACGGGAACCAGATTTCCTGCCACGGTTTTAATCACACACACGAGGAATTCTTAGTTTTTAAAATTTTGGCAGGGGGGAGTGTTCCCCTGGTTGGTTGGGCAACTGCCTTCAGCTCCAGTCATGATCCCGGGGTCCTGGGATGGAGTCGGGCATAGGGCTTCCCTGCTCTTCAGGGAGCCTGCTTCTCCCTTCCCTCTGCCTGCCACTCCCCCTGCTTGTGTTCGCTCTCTGTCAAATAAAGAAATAAAACCTTTTTTAAAAAAAGTAAAAAATAAAAAATTTTCTGAAGTTTCATTATATGGTCCTTTAAAGTGTGGATCTGATATATAAAGTCCATTGTACTTACTATACACTTCAGGGCTGTCCCTATAGCCCCGACTGGGTGCATTCTGAAGCGGGAGGAACATCACTTGGAAGTTTATCGAGGTTCAACTCGGTTGTTTCCACAAACAAAAAAACAGTCCAGAAAAAGACAAGCTGGTACAACTCTGGAAGCAAACACCTTTAAAAACTATCCTTTTACACGTCTGCAATGCCGGCTGATACCGAGGCTGGAGCTGCAAACTCCCGCTTCTGAAGGATAAAGGGGCAAGGGAAGAGAAGGGTGTCAAACGCAGACACTCACCACGTTTGTTTTGGAAAAGACCAGCCAAGAGTCCACAAAAGGTTATGAAAAAGCCCAGTGACACAACCTCTAATATTTACCTTTGGATACTAGAAAGGGATGTTTATTATTTGTAAGGACTCTCTCTGCTAGTACATGGCTCACTCCTGCATGCCAGGACCACTCTCGTCTGGTGCCAAGGAGATCTTGCTGAATCATCAAGTTTGCAAAGACGATCACTGCTCAATCAGTGTTGCCCCGTGGGGCGGGCTCCCCTGCCCCAGATCAGCTATGCGGAGGGACTGTCAGTGCTCCTTTCATTACTGCCAGGGGTTCCTGTTTCACATTAAGGCCTTATAGACATTTTAGTCCAAGAACTCATCAACCTCAGCGGCTGAGGTGCTCAGAAATGCCCACTGGGTCAGCACGAGTTCCTAGGGAGAAGCCACCATGAGATCCGGAGGCTGGACCATGACACAAAGAAGGGGAGCAGCGCGTGCAGAGGACAGGAAGAACAGGGAAGGGAAGACGATGGAAGAGAGGAAAGAACTTACTAGCGCAGATAGCATACAGGAAGCTTTTAAGAACGCGAGGGGGCAATCCTGTAATCGGCAAAATATGAAAGCTTTTCTCCCCCTACTCCCAACTAACATGCGGTGGAAGGACGGAGAGGAGTATCTAACACTGGATAAAATACTACTAAGACCACCTTACATGTGCACAGCACCGAAGGGCATGCAAAGTGCTCCCATCTTAGTCACCAGACCCTCCGACAAAGCTGCAAGGCAGACGGCACCATCCCCACTCTCCAGGAGAGGACATGGACGCTCTGGGAGGCAAGTGCTCACTCCCCGGGACACACAGCCACTCCGTCACAAGGCTGGGACCAAAGGTGAGAGAACACTTTTGCACACAACAGTTTGGGAAAATGAGCAAATGATGCATCCCTCCAACAGCCAGTTACTACTGCCTCCACTTCTTTAAAGACCTCTACAGCTCTATAGTACAAGGCCTCCACATACCCAAATCGAACCTCAGGGTTTCCCCCCACAAAGCCTATCCGTTACGCAAATAGCGAACATTTACTGAGCATATACTATGTGCCAGTAATAATGCTATGAAGCATTTATTATCGCAAGTATTTGTATTTCTCTCCATCCCCAATACCAACCCTCCCCCTCTTGCCCAAGCCAACATGTGTCACCTGGTGTCCACAGTCGTCTGACTGACCCACACTTGCCCCAGCACCCTCCCTTCTCCACACCTAGGTCAGAGCAAACCTCTGATCAGCCCCATGGCCTACACCCTTCAAAGTCTCCCAGGAAGAAGACAACCTCCCTCCCCCAACTGGCAGCTAGAAGTAGAGTCCCACCCACCTCTTGATTCTTGTGTCCCACCCTGATCCTTGACCCCAACCGTCTTCCTTCTGTCCCTCTACACTCGCTAAGCTCCTTCCTACCACTGGGCTTTGCCCACTGTGGTTCCTTCCACCTGGGCTGCTAATCCCTCAGCTTAAGCCTGGCCCCTCCTGACTCTCTGGATGCCAAGCCTCCTACTGCATCTTGAGAAACTCTTTTCCACAAAATGTCACACAGATGACATTTGGAGGGGGTTTCCTATGGCTTTTACTTTGGAAAGTTACCTAAGATTACTAAGAACTACTACTGACAGTTTTGTCTACCTCACACATTCACGCCCCATCTCCGTTCCAGCCGCTGGCCCTGTGGGGTACACGGAATCATCCCGAGTGAGCAGGGTGGCTCAGTGACCACAGAGCAGCAGCCCCAGGCCACAGAGCGGCAGGCCCGTGGAGCCAGGTGGGCCGGCTGCAAATCTGCTCTCTTTACCACAAGGCCAAACCTTCGATCAGGAAGGAAAACAGCCCCAATTTTCTCCAAATGACTTCAGAGCGATGGCTCGGCGGCGAAGCGTGGAGACTGCGAGGCAGAGGCAAGCCATTTTTGGTGAAGCACATCTTCTGAGTGGATGGCTGATACGCCCCCCGGCAGCTCCAGCTCAGCGGTGTGAACTGCAGGCGTCAGCAGGAGCCCCAGGAACAGAGCCGCGCTCTAGGAAGGCGGGCTGAGCGGCCGAGTTCACACTGTGAATTCACGGAACTGGCCCGAAGAGGAAGCTGAACTGCAGACCAAGCCGCCAGGAAGCCCAGGGCCCACAGGGGCCGCCCAGCCGAGCCCCACGGGCCAGTGACCTGGGGCACCGAGGGACGGAGCCGCAGAGGCGACCCCCACCTCCTGAGCAGCGAGCAGGCAGGGCTACCTGGGGGCAGAGGAAACAGGGGGCATCTAAGAAATGGCCGAAGCCAGAGCTGTGCTGAATCCCAGCTAAGGAGAGGGGAGTGTGGCTAAAGCCCCCAGTAGCAGCCAAAAGTGCCCCCAAGGGCTCATGGATCCGAGACTTTGGTGACAGTCTGCTTCCCTTTCTATGATCTAACTCAATGAACTTTATTATCAGAAAGAGGCCGATTTCCGAGCACCTCTGTGTGCCTACTGACAGGTCTGCCCAGCAGGTAATGGGAGTCCAGACCAGCAGGAAGCCCTCCCTGACCCCGCTGGCCATGTCAGGCTGGGACCGCTGTTTGTTGATGTGTGGCTTATCCTTGCTACGCCGGCTGGCTACTACTACAAGCAGGACACCTGCAGCATGTGCCCTCCTGTGTGTCATGGCCCTGCCATGTCCTTGGTCTCTTCAGCCTGGCCAGGACACTCCTATCACCCACTTGCCACGGTAGGCCTTTGGATTTGCAATCCTGCTCTGGATAAGTCGCCGAGGAGCTAGAGAAAGAGAAAACAGCCCAGATGCCCAAATACACGGCTCATCTTGAGGCCTTCCAAACGGGCCGGCTGCCTCCGAGGTCCAGGGACATGGTCTCGTCCAGCACGACAGAGGCTACCAGATTCTTTCTCTCCAAGTCCTGAAGAGAGCACAGTCTCAGAGCAGACTGCTCGCATGAGAAAAATATAGATCAATTTCCTGCATTTTCTAGGGTTCGTAAATGAAAGGCTCATAACTTTAAGAGCCTGCTACCACGGTAAATGCAACAAGTTGGAGAGAGAAGAGCTTCGAGAAATAAATGAAAAAGCATCTCTGAATATTGATAAAACCTCTCAGAGGAGGGTCAGCTGCGAATCCAAAGCAGGATCAGGCATTCTGTAGGAGGCTAACACCGTACATGTGTGTACAAACACACACACACGCGCACACACACACGTTCCATGAAGAGGCTGTCATACAGCACTTCTTTCCAACAACACCAGCCTCAAGATCCCAGTCCTCAGTTCCTCTGAACGAAGGTGCCCTTAGTTGATATATAAATTGCCCTGGCTATATATATCCAGGGCAGACCCCCACCCACTGCCGGCCACGACTGCACTGCACAGAAAGGCTGTGCCAGCTTCCAGGCCCAGCCTGGCCAAGCATCAGCCCATCCAACCACCCGACGTCCTTAGAGCATCTCCCTCGGCTGCCCACATGGCGACCTGGGAAGGGGCAGTCTACTGCAAACACAGAATTGCTCAGAGCACAGGAATCTAAAACACAACACAAAACCACCAACATCTCAAAGGGAAAAGGAATGGGGTGCTCAGTCTCAGACACAACTTGGGCAAGGGACACCACTGCACAGCTCATCTCTGCTCCCCCAGGTCACAGGAGGGTGGGAGGCACTAATGAGGGTCATTACACTCACCTTAACTGGGTGCTCGGGAGGATTTCCATCCAGGAGATGGAACAATGAGCAGCATTCCAGACTATTACTTGGAGATTAGCTCAGTGGATGTGGGGAGGGAAGAGGGGAGGTTTAAAGGGTCCCATTTAACCCCAGAAAGGCAGGAAGTTCCAGCAGAAAGGCTGTCACTCTATCCAAGGCTTGTTGGAGCTAAAGCACAGCAGGAAAATCAAGCAAACCAAAGGGGAATTGGAGCCCTTCACCAAAGCAGGGGCCTTGGGATTAATGGACTCTTTAATTTTCGAATTTCCTGAGGTTTCCAGCTAATTAGGTCCCTTAGCCATACTGTAATGTCATCAAATTTCAGCTGAGTTCACAGAACAGCTGAAGGTGGAAGATGCCACTGGAACCGCCACCAGGCCCCAGGGACTGCAGACAAGGCCGGCAGTGCTTGCTTCCAGCTTGATCCGCACTAATTAGGCACCTCTAATTCCCCCAACAATGGCTCAGAGGCCGGCTCGGAGGGCACCGTGTAATCCACCGTGTGCACTCGGGGAGCTCTGGTTCGACACTACTGCTTACCGAGAATTCTCTAATCCGGTAGGAGCATGTAGACACAATGCCTCACCGGTGCGGAGAGGGGACACTGCGTGCACCACGAGCAAACACAGTCAACCCCGCTAAGCAACAGATGGAAAATAAGGTACGATTCATTGCTTATGAAATCAGAAATTTAAGGACAAAAACACCCAAGGCTGGCAAGGATGCAATACAGGGACCCTCATGCTATTGGTGGTATCATGACTCGGCTGACCCCTTGGGAAGACAACCTGGCAGTATCTGTCAGGGGCTGAGAAAGTGTTCCCACTCGGGATACACGAGTATTACCCCTGGGGGGCCATCCTACACAAGAAATCCAAACCCAAGGAAAACTGCAGAAGGGACCAGTCGCGGTAACACTGTTCAGAAAGCAGAAAACGAAGCAACCTACAGATGAACATTGGGGAGATGAGGGACACGCCCATCTGCTCTGCTCTAAGGAGCCATTAAGGAAGGATGGCTGTGAAGACTTCGTGCTCTCGGGGGAAAAGTCTTTGGTGATCGAAGTTATTTTTAAAGCACTTTACTTTTTAGAGCAGTTTTCGAGTCGCAGCGAAACTGAACAAAGGCAGGATTTCCCACCTATCTCACGCACAGCCTCTCCCTTACCAACACCCCCAGCAGAGCGGCGCGCTGGTTCTACGTGATAAACCTGCACCGAGTTCACCCCGAGTCCGCAGTTCACCACCAGGCATCCGCCACACAGAGCCGTTCCACTGCCCTGCAAAGCCTCTGGGCTCCGCCTGCCTCGGCCCTTCCTCTCCCCCAACTCCTGACAACCACTGGCGTTTTTCCTGTCTCTACCGGGCACCTTTTCCAGAAGGTCCCACTGTTGGAATCACGCAGAACATGGCCTCTTCAGACTGGCTTCTCCCAGGAACACGTGCCTTGTAGGGCTCCCCTGTCTGTTCCTGGCTCGACGGCTTCTTTCTCTTTAGTGCTGAATACTGTCCCGTTGGGATGGTCCACAGTCTGTGCACCCGCTCACCTTCTGAGGGACATCTTGTGGCTTCTAAGTTTCAGCAATCATGAATGAAAGCTGCTCTGAACCCCCACGCGCAGGTTTCTGTGTGGACCTAATTTTTCAACTCTTCTGGGTAAATACCAAGGAGAGCCGTTGCTGGAATGCGTGTTTAATTTTATAAAAACCCACTGCACGCCTTCAAAGGGCTGTACCATTTGCATTCGCACCAGCAAGCTCCTGAGGCTCCATGTCCTCGCCAGTGTCCGGCGGCATCCGTGCTCTGGCTTTGGGCTGTTCTAACAGATGGGAGGAGGGGAGAAGCTCACAGTCTGGTCATAATAATCTGTAAAAAAGGAAGACGAAAGACCACATGTGGCCTGTGACCAGCACTAGTCCAAACCGACACACATAAGAGAAATGAAAGGACTTGTTAATAATCACTTTTAAAGTCTGTTAACAAGTGATTATTCCTTCTACGATCCAAACTTCTCACAGTGAAACTTTCCGAGACTGAACCACATGAAACTGCCAATAGCCAATCACTGTCAGCCCACAAAGATGGCAATTTCATATGGTTCAGCTTAATAGCTTTATAATTAAGTTTTAATAACTCCAGGCATTCACAGCATCTGTCCTTATTCTATGCCACCACTCCGTCTTAATGTAAAGAAACACTCCCAGGTGCGCCAGCAAGCTGATGGGGCTGAAAGCCTATCTGTACAGTGCTGTAATCCAAACACGTGGAGAGATCCTTCAAGGGGGACGCGCAACAGCAGATAGAGAAAACAGCCAATGGGGGCGCCTGGGTGGCTCAGTGGGTTAAGCCTCTGCCTTCGGCTCAGGTTGTGGTCTCAGGGTCCTGGGATCGAGCCCCGCTTTCTGCTGGGATTGGGCTCTCTGCTCAGAAAGGAGCCTGTATCCTCCTTTCTCTCTGCCTGCCTCTCTGCTTACTTGTGAATAAATAAAATCTTTAAAAATGAATAAAGAAAAGAAAAAAGAAAACAGCCAAAGAACATCAATTTCACCATCTTTAAACCCAATTCTGAAAGCTGCAGGCAGGCTTTCCACCTGCCACGATGTGGAGATGGCACTTCTAAGCTCTAAGTTCAAAGGGCAGAAAGCCTCCACTGGGTCAGAAAAAGCCAGGACGCAAGGTCAAGCGCTGCGGCTTTCTGTACAAGGGTGTGTGAGTGGGTGTCAGGGTGAGGGGATGGGGTATACCTGCTGGGCTCCCCTACTTCTGCCCAGCCTTCAGCAGGCCTCCCGCTGCACCCAGGATCCACATTTCAGGCCAGTGTCTCAGAGCATGGTTACTCCCCCTTCCTGGCCTCGGGACAAGACCAAGGCTATTCAGTGAAGTACCCGGATCCCTCGTGCCCAGAAAACAGGATCTGACAGACAGGGAGACTGAGGAGCCATCTGCAGAGGTGGAGCAATTTTTCGAAGAGGTTTAAGCGCGCACGCAGAAAATACCTACACAGACACGTACACCAGGCTCCTGGCACTCTCGGAGGGTGGAACTCAGGGATGGTTCCCTTCTCCTCGTCACACATTTCTATGTTTAAATAGAGTATTACTTTCATAGTGAGAAAAATAGAAAATCAAAGTATTTTTAAAAAAAGACAATGGGGGCACCTGGGTGGCTCAGTGGGTTAAAGCCTCTGCCTTCGGCTCAGGTCATGGTCTCAGGGTCCTGGGATCGAGCCCCGCATCAGGCTCTCTGCTCAGCGGGGAGCCTGCTTCCTCCTCTCTCTCTCTGCCTGCCCCTCTGCCTACTTGTGATCTCTGTCAAGTAAATAAATAAGGTACTTAAAAACAAAACAAAACAAACGAAAAAGACAATGAGAGATCTGCTTTGATTTACTTCTTTTTGAAACTTCCTACCACTCGTGGCTCAAACTCCCAGCCTCTACTTCCGAGTTCCCACATGGGAGAATTTCTTTCTCCAAAAAAGGGAAAAAGGTGTTAGGAGAAAGCCACAGCACATGCTGGAAGGCCGCCCCGGGCCCAGCACGGCGCTAGGGGCCTCCCCGATGTCACCCGCCCCCTCTGACTAGCTGGATGGTGTTCTGGCCCTTCGGGACAGCTGCTAGGGCCGTCTGCAGGCAGCCAATGCGCCTCGAGAAAAGCCGGTCGTCTCCAGGGAAGGGCACCAGGAGCTGTCGGTCGGGTCTCACTTACTCTCTAAAACGCCACGAGGCAGTTCACAGAGACCAGCGCTCCTGTTTCAAGGATGCGTGGGAGAGCCCGCACTGCACAGAACACCAGCTTCATCCACCACGGCCTCCTCTGCACCCAGGACACTGGGGTTCCCAGGAGAGCCTCCAGAGGGACTGCTGGTGGGTGTGGGGGTGAAAGCTCACAGGCTTGGAGAAGCAGAGTGACTTGCACAAGGCTGACCAGCCAGGAAGCAGACGGGCAGTCAACCTTTGAGTCCAAAACAACAAGCCCTGCCATCCGCCACGGGTCTCTGTGACACACGACGGGGACATGGACCGCAGCAAGGGCTGTTTCAGGACCAAGCTCCGCCTCTCCCCTCCCCACCCTCACGCCCACTGCCACTCCTGGAGCTCCTGGTGGAGGCTGAGCTTCGCCTGACTTGAGCTGAGCATCCCAGTGGGAGTGTGTTCAAAGCCAGCCTTTCCCAGACGTGCGTGGAGTGGGACACAGGCCTGCCGAGCTGGCCTCCACCCATACCACCTGCTCGCCTCACTCCTAACCCTCACAGCCACCCACCCCACCTGCAGCACTGCTGGAAAGCCGCGCTCTTAAAAAACACGATTGAACTTTTACTTAAAACAAGCCTTTTAAAAAAAGTTTTAAGTGTTTTAAGAAAACAGATCTATTTTAACACAGCCATTGCATAAATAAAGCTTTCACTGAAAAGGAGCTTAGGACCAGGCAGATCTGAGTGGATATGTGAACGGGCGTCCCAGCTCCAGGTAAACGACTTCGCCGAGCCTCTGCGTTCGTATCTGTGAAACCAGGAGAGCTTCATAGGAACTAGCCTCCTTGGGACAAAGATTAAATCATTCCATTTAAATGAGATAACGCATTTATTTAATGTCTAGAATCCCATGCCCAGCACACATGCCTGTGCAATAAATAAGCGCTATTGCCATCCAGGATAAAATCATACAGTCTGGTCCATCTGGTCCGACACCCTCAGTACAGAGGGAACCAGACCCCAGGAAGGTCAGCTGAGCCGGGTAACGTCGGACTGCCCAGCCCAGCACCCAGCTCAGTGCCGTAGCAACGGAGGGCGCCCACGAAGGTGCTGTGCGCACAGACGGTAGCACTGAGAATGAAACAACATATTCACCCAATCTGCTCCAAAATCACTTAAATCATTTAATGGCATGCCCTTCGGCTACAATCTAGAATGATGTTTTAAGTTAAAGAGAATGTCTCAGGGGACGTCAACCTTCGCCTGGACCTGCACTGCCCGACACCACAGCCACTAGCCACACCTGGTTATTTAAGTTCACAAAAAAATTAAATAAAACTAAATATTTGGCTCCTCAATCACACTAGACACATGTGAAGTGCTCAAGAGCCACATGCGTCTGGTGGCTGCTGGACTGCACAGATATAGAACAATTCCAGCATCATGGAAAGTTCCAGTGGACGGCACAGCTGCAGAGGACAGAAGGCATCCTTAAACACTGTTTTAATTTCTTTCACAGTGATCCGGTTTCCCAAATCCAACTGCCTGGTAACAGCACTACCAGAAGATCAGAAAAAGACCTCATCAGCCTTTTTTTTTTTTTTAATGCAAATTTGCATATTCTTAACAAGATTAATCTCCGTCAGGAAGTTGCAAACAATGTATCACTGGGGGAGTGATGGGATCTAGAAGGCCACCAGGACTAGCGACAGGTAGAAGTAAATAGCAGTGTAATTACCTGTGTTCTGAGCAAATACATAACTTGCACCAGTGTCCTCCACCCACATCAGTAAACTGAACATGCTTCTAAACAGGCCAGTGGTCCACTCACCAAGGCTCACTTACATAGAAGGACCATCAGAAGCCCAGTAGTTTGCCTCTGCTAAGTTCCTATGGTCTTGCAACAAGACATACTCAGTGCACAAGCTGATTTCTTTTACAATTTAATTCTAATGCCAAAATACACATCCGACCCCGCCTAAGCCCAGCACAGCCTCCCAATGGCCCCTTTGAATGGCCCACCGAGCAAGAGTGGAGTAAGACCCAGAGGGCGACATGCAACATGGAATAAGACCTAAAGAGCGACCCCCTTTGCAGCTTTGCCCACCTCCACCACCTTCTCTGGGGTCCCAGCACGCTGGCAGCCCCTCCAGGAGCTAGGAAGGCCACTTGGCACCCTTAGCTCCTGGGATGCTAGGACATGTGACCAAATTAAAGATTCATCTAAGCCTTCCATGTGGGAGGGAGGCCCTTTTAAAACAAAAACAAACACAACCCAGAGTGTAGGAACATTTTAATAACACTCCACCTTTATATTTATAAACAGGGAGGGGTAAAGAACTGACTTGTATTTGTGTGTTAACGCCTAAAGAAATGAGTTAAGAAAAGAAACACGTCTACACAAAAACTTACCCATGAAGATTTACAGCAGAATCATTCATAACATCCAAAACCTGGAAGCAACTCTGATGTTCAGGGACTGGTAAATGGACAAACAACGATATACCCGCACCGTGGAATACGACAGAATCTTACCCAGCAAGAAAAAGG
Organism: Lontra canadensis; assembly: GCF_010015895.1. Classification (NCBI taxonomy): domain Eukaryota; kingdom Metazoa; phylum Chordata; class Mammalia; order Carnivora; family Mustelidae; genus Lontra; species Lontra canadensis. The sequence goes on from NW_022631019.1 coordinate 13,633,383, forward strand.
AACAAAATCTCAACACTTGCAACAACGCTGGCGGATCTCAAACAATCCTGCTAAGTGAAAGAAGTCAAATACAAAAGACAATGTACTGGGGCACCTGGGTAGCCCAGTGGGTTAAGCGTCTGCCTTCAGCTCAGGTCATGATCTCAGGGTCCTGGGATTGAGTTCTGCATCAGGCTCCCTGCTCTGTGGGGAGCCTGCTTCTCCCTCTCCCTCTCCCTGCTGCTCCCCCAGCTTGTGCTATCTATCTGTCAAATAAATAAATATTTTTAAGACTTTTTAAAAAAAGGGTTTTGAGAGAGAGAATGCACACAAGGGTGAGTGGGGCAGAGGGAGACAGAGAAGCAGGCTCCCCACCCAGAAGGGAGCCTGACTTGGGGCTTGATCCCAGGACCCTGAGATCATAACCTGAGCTGAAGGTAGACACTTAACCAACTGAGCCACCCAGGCGCCCCCAATAAATAAAATCTTAAAAAAAAAAAAAAAAAAAAAAGACAATGTATGGTGATTCTGTTCTATGAATTTACAGGAAAGACAAAACCAGTGTGACATAACAGACCAGTGGTTGTCCAGGGATGGGGTAGGGACAATAGGAGAGAGGCAAAGGGGCACAGGAGACTTTTTAGGCAGAGGAAACTATCCTACAACTTAACTGCGGTGGTGGCTCCATTACTATTACCAAAACTCATTAAACTGTACACTTCAAACTGGTGAGTTTCAGTGCATGGAAATAATGCCTTGATAAATGCAACCAAACAAAGAGACTTGGAAATATTACCAGTGTGGGATCCTGGACTTGGGGAAGGAGAGGCAAACTGGGGGAGATGGGTCCATGAGGGCAAGGACAGGAGGGAGACTGTTCATTACACAGTACCGTACGCAAGGATTTTTATTTTTAATCTTGAGATTGTATTGCCGTTCCAAAGCTGAGTTACAACTTTTTCAACATCGGACTCAAAAGAGAGCTCTGGGCACTGGCTCTGCTGGGGCAGGGTGATCGATCCATGGCTGGTTCCAAGAACGGGTTCCTGTTGGTGAGCTACAGGCACGAAACCTTAAAGGGGCAGGGGAGTGGAGAGTCAAACGTAGAAAATCATCATCTCCTCTCCCCACACAGGTCAGCAGTGCCTGTCCCAGCCCCCCAGCCACTGTGCTAGTAGAAAAACAATGATGACCATTTACTGAGCGCTTACTGTACCCCAGGTGCTGCTACTCACCTGACTCGTGTCACTCGTTAATAGCCCCAAGGCCAGCGACAGCATGCCTGGAGCCCTTACCACATGCCAGGTGCCAACACTGGGCATGTTAACCTGTTTCAACTCGTGTACCCTCCAACAGACACTATGATGGGGCAGCAGCCCCATGGTTAAATGACACGCAAAGCTACGCTGCTGAAAATGGAGGGGCAAGGACAGAAACCCAGGCTGTCTGGTCCAGGAACCGGCCTTGACATCTGTGTCCGAGAACAACTCTGTTCCTGGGCCAGAGGTGACAGTGACCACGCAGCAAGTCACACACCACAGAGATCTGCGCTCCTGGCCTCCTTCTCAGTGTGACAGGCCTGCCATGGGGGCCACCCACTCCCACGTTCGAGAGGGAGGCCAGAAGGATGGAAGGGTGGTTCAGGATGCCACCAGGCCCCAAGGCCTTATTCTTTGCACCAGACCAAGCCGCTTCCTTGGTTAACAAACCATGAGGGCTGAAACCCAAATAAAAATGAGAAGCACGAGGGAAGACAAATGTTCCTGAGCTGCAGTAATCTTAAATCTCTACTTCTCTGAGTAAATGAATGACAGATCCAGGTCAGAATCCTGAGCCCTGGTCTGAGGAGCTGGAAGATGAGAGGTACTACTAGAAGGCACAGCCTGGATTTCTTAAGCCTGGAGGGACCCTGGTGCTCATCGGTCCAATATGAAGAAGGAGCAGGAAAGAAAATTCCTGCCAGAGATCATACAGCCCATCGGGGGCCAAGACGAGGCCTGTACTCAGGGCTCCACCGTCCTGGAACGGTGCCCTCTGCCCCTGCACCATTTCCCACGTGCTCTGCAGATCCCTGGGGTCTGAGAGAGGTTTTAGAGGGGTATAGACAAATGGGGTCCTGTGCTCACCAATTTATAACACATACAGAAAAAATGTAAATAGCACCTCAAACGTGATCTTACAGATGTTTCTGCTTAGAAAGAGGCGAAAGTAGACTGAGGTGTTAGGCTCGAGCCAATTTAAAGAAAAATATTAAATAAATAATGATCAAGGTAGCACAGAAATATGGTACTGCGTGCTGGCAGATGGCCAAGTAGGGACACCCAACCGACACGACCCTGGGCTCATCCTGGCAGCAGGCCGAAGCAAGAACCCAGAGGAAAACGTGAAAGAGTGAGAGGAACAGAGGTGTGAAGCCCCGGGGGTAGCTCAGCCCTTACAAAGGGAGTGACTGCTGGCCGTGAGGGCGTCCATGCCCCACACTCCCCACTCCCAAGCTCTCCCAGCCCAAGCCGACAGTACTACAGCCCCAACACGGCTGCCAAGGTAGCTTCACCCGGCCCGGCCCTGATACTTGAGCAGAGAGTGTTCAATCCCGGTCTCTTGCCTCAGGGATGCAGATGTCACAATCAGATTCTCCTTTCTTTTCTAATGCCTGGTTCCATTAAACTCCTGGGGGCGGGCCGGAAGTCCCCCTCAGAGCCTCCCAGTTGCTAAGAGCCCAGGGCTGTTCTGGTTGAAAGTATAATTTGGGTTCACAAAATACCTCATTATGCTCCCCCCTCCTTCCACACCAGCGCCGGAGGCTGGATGTGTGGCTGGAAGACACTGGGGCAGCAAGGCTCTCCAGAGTCACACCCACCCACCCCTCAAGGCCCTAGGAGTGGGCCGCTCATCTAAAATTCCCAAGGAGGGGCGCCTGGGTGGCTCAGTGGGTTAAGCCCCTGCCTTTGGCTCAAGTCATGATCTCAGAGTCCTGAGATAGAGCCCTGCATCGGGCTCTCTGCTCAGCGGGGAGCCTGCTTCCCCTTCTCTCTCTCTCTCTCTAGTTGTTATCTCTGTCATATAAATAAAATCTTTTTAAAAATAAATAGATAGATAGATAGATAGATAGATAAATAAATAAAATCCCCAGGGACACAAAGGGTATTATGATCACACTGGAGTCAGACTTGATCTGAAAGGCAGAACCCCCAACGAGGCGCTCAAGTGTCCTCGGACTCTGAGAGTCACTCATTACTAGGAAACCAGCTCTCTTAATTCTTGCAGGGGGTATGCTTCCCCCACGACTCCCCTCCCAACAACAACAACAACAATAATTCCAAAATTTGTGGAAGAATTCTATTACAATCTTATATTTTATTTTTCTCATTTTAGAGACAGCAACAGTGCGTGCCTGAGTGCAGTGGGGAGGGGCAGAGGGGCAGGGAGAGAGAATCCCAGCCGACATCTTACTGAGCTCGGAGCCCAGTGCAGGGCTCGATCTCATGTCCCTGAGATCATGACCTGAGCCAAAACCTGACACTTAACCAACCACACCACCCAGGCAACCCTAAAATCCTGTTTTTAAAACATCGTCACTTTATTCTATGGTCCCATTCATGTGGGATATAATACACAGCGCAGAAGCTCGTAGCAGAAGGGAGGGAAAACCGAAGGGAAGAAATCAGAGAGGGAGACAAACCATGAGAGACTCTGGACTCCAGGAAACAATCTGAGGGTGGCTGGAGAGGAGGGGGGTGAGGGGATGGGTAACTGGGGGATGGGCAAGGAGGAGGGCACGCGGTGTGACCAGCACTGGGTGTTACACGCAACTGATGAGTCACTGAACACTACATCTGAAACTAGTCGTGTACTACAAGCTGGTTAAATGAATTTTAAAAAATTAAAAAAAAAAAAAATCAATCGTCATCACTGTGACTACCTCCATGTTGCCAGGCAGACACGACGTGGCCACATACTACACCCGCTCGGCACCTTGTGTGCACAGCTGGTTCTCGCGATCTGCAGATTCCACGTCTGCAAATTCACCTGCTCCCTGAAATGTTATTTGTAACTCCCCAGTGGACACGGGCGGCCCCCCCGTCGCACGCAGAAGGACGACTCTGAACTGCCCGACGCGCGCCATGGGAGGCAGAACAAGGCAGCCGCTCTGCTCCCGGACTCAGCTGTTGCACCGTGGTCCCCTCAGCGCCCCCCTCCCCACACGCCTCTCTGCTGGGTCTGCGGTCAGAAAATGGCGCCCAAGCCTGCTTCTGTCCAGCGCTCCTAAACACAAGGCCGAGTGTGCTACAGAGCATGTGAGTGTGCTACAGAGCACACGCGTGTGCTAGAGGGGCCTCGTCCAGACGGGGCAGGACTGCAACGTGAAAGAACCAAAAGGTGCCCTTAACCAGAAACACCCAGAAAACGAGGTTTCTTCTGTGTTTCACAGTGGATCCTCAGACCTCATTCCTCTCGTGGCTGAAAGTTTGTGCCCTTTCGCCAAACTCTACTTCTGCTCTGCCCCAGCCCCGGGCAACCACTGTTCAACTCTCTTAAGTTTCACTCTGAGCAGTTTAGATTCCACATTTAAGTGATACCATGCAGCATTTGTCTTTCTGGTTATGCAATAATCGGATGACAAAAATGTTGTGACCAGCGGATCCCAGGGACTGTAGCCTGCATCTCTCCTAGGAGCAGTGGCTCAGGATTTGCTAATTCACTTATCGTGGTGACTGTACATATGTAGGTAGGAAGACAGCTCATACCTCAGGACACAAGCACATAGGCAGGGAGAGAGCTTATACCTCAGGACACAATCACATGTGAAAGGAGAGAGTTCACACCTCAGAACCCAATCACATGTGAAGGGTGAGCTCATACTCCCAAGGCAAGGAGTTCACATCCCAGACAAAGCTACAGGAACAAAGTCATAGCATGTAATAAACAGATAAGGAGGACCAAAAAAACCCCTGTAGGAAGACCCTCCCTGCAGCTCAACATTAAGAAAAATTAACCCCTACTTATCCAACAACAGGGGGAGGGGCAGTTAAGCAAATGACAGTCTGACCCAGGTGAAATAGTCATCTAAAACGTTCCTGACCTTTTTATAACAAGAAAATTATTGTGAAAAGCAGCACGACATATAAAAACCACAGAAGTATGAAGGCAATCCATGAGAACCCTTTAAAAACTGTGCAGAGACAAAGACACTGAAGCGAAACACCAAAAGCTACCCGGAGCTGCTGGGAGGCCACTTTCCCCTTCCTTCCTGTATTTCCCAACTTTTCTATGATGAACACAGTACTTTTATAATAAAAGGAAAAACACTAAGAACTTTAAAAAATAATCCTGTCACATTCCAGAGGGCTCCCTGACCAGGGTCAGGAAGCTTCCCAAGGCCCCTGCCATTGGTGTTCACGCCCAACTAGATGGCCATGTGTCTCCCCACCCCAGGCTGTGAGCTCTTGAAAACAGGGTCCCCCTCTCATTTGGCCAAGTGCCCCAGGACTTAACATAGAGCACAGGGGGCACTCAGCAAATAATGATGGGGGAGGGGGATGGGCAATGAACCACCACTACTCAAGACAGGAAGACTACTGGTAAAACTCATGGGGCAAGGTCACATTGTAGAGGTCAGGTCAGGGTATGGGGAGGGCACAAAAATGGACATGGGTGAAATCAGAGGCCCCTTAACAAGTGACCCTTACCAGGTGGCATCAAACCCTCTCACCCCTACCCTTTTGGCTCCAACAACTAAATCACTGCCAATTCCTTTGACATGCCACGCTCTCCCGCACACACTGTTCTCTCTGCCAACCACGTCCCCACCATTTGTCCTCCTGGCAAATCAGTCCTTTCATCTCGATTCCAGCAAAAGCCTCTCCCCGGGACCCCTGCAGTGCTCCCCCCCCTCTGCCAGACACCCTCTTTGCTGCACCTGCACACACCCCCTTACACAGTGATTATCTTCCACCAAGAGGTTCTTCTGACAGATGGTGTCCCCTTCTCTGAATTGTCCCCACATAGATACGGAAGGGACCTTAATGACGCCTACCTCCAGGGAGAGCAGAGACCGTTGTTAAGCTTCTGCACAGATGGATGGATACACAGACAGGATGTAGAGGGCTGGAGTAGTCAGAGAAGGCTTGGTGGCCTTGAGCAGCCGAGCCAGTCCCCGAAGGGTAAGCCAGATGGACACTGGAAGGGAGGGAGGCAGGGGGTGGGGGGGATGCTGCAAGCTGAGGCCCAGAGGCGGAAGGCAGCCAGACTCTGGCCGCCATCAATTTTAAGTGGTCCACAGATAAGCATCTCTTACATCAGAAGTTAGAGGAGTCTACTTCCATGTATACTTTCTACTTGAGGCATCGGGTCTGGTTTTCCACTTATGGTAATGACACAGTTTCCCTCCTAAATAACTTCAGGTTAAAAAAAAATAAGCAATTTAAAGAAAAATGAATTAACATCTACTATGGAGATGGACGTGGCAAAATCCAAGGAGGCTAACCCTAAATAGGACATTTCTGCGGGAAGGCAAGCATCTCTCTCCACTTGGCCAGAAAAGGAAGCCAGGCTGAGGAATGGAAGCTGGCGAGGCAGGGAGGCCGGGTCAGCTCCAAGGGCCGGGAGGGCAGCCTGGAGCTAGAGGCTGTCAGGACAGCACCTGGGAGGGTGAAGGGACTGGAAGGACGTGTGGGGAGAAAAACGCTTATCCTCCTTGCCCCACAACCCACTGCTGAGGACATAGTGTAAGAAAGTGACTCTAAGGAGGGAAGAACGTACATCTGTGTGTGTGTGTGTCCAGGTAAAGAGTCAATATCCACCGCAATGACAGTAGCGGGCCTGCAAACCGGTCACTGACCAAATCCTCACAGCCCCGAGCAGGTAGGTAATTCTAACGTGAACATCCTAGAGAGCTACGACAGAATAGACCGATTCGGTGCTTTGCTTTACTCAACACTATCACTTTTTCCTTTCCTTTTCTTTCTTTTTTTTTTAAGGAGGCTCCATACCCAGTACGGAGCCCAACGTGGTGCCCGAACCCACAACCTAGAGAGCAAGACCTGACCTGAGATCCAGGGTCAGACACCCAACCACTGAGCCCCCCGGTGTCTGGACAATCACATTGTAACGGCTGGTTTTAGGTTGATATTATATACCATGATGCTGCTCTACTGCCATTTTTCAAACGACTGGCGGACAGCCGCTTTCCCCAGAGCCTGGCTGCTACAATCATGGTCCCTTACAGACACGGCAACAAAGCAGGAGCTAAAATCAAAGGGACCCTGGTTTTAGTCCAGAGCTGTCCCTAGATTTCTTCTTTAACTAAGGGCGCGGGCTTGGTGGGCTGGTCGACCCTACTGCCACGAAGCTATGTCACGTTGGAAAGTGTGATCTTTGCACACATCACTGGAAAAGCATGTTCAAAGATGAGTTTCCAAACGCACTGAAGTTTTTGCAGCAGAAAACAGGACTCTCATCCCAACTGCATTAGTGATTTTCTGTAGGATCTGGACAAGCCTCAAGCCCTGTGTGTGCAGCGAAATTCCACGATGGCAGAGGTTATGTGCAACGGCTTTCAAGTCAAGACAGTCAGGTTCAAATCTGGCTCTGTCATTTACTAGCAATTTACATCAAGTCTCTAAATCTCCGTAATTATGATTTACACAAAGTCCTAAATTCACAGGATACCATGCTTAGGAGAAATCTGGGCACTAAAGAGGATAATGCATGTTAAGTGCTAAGTAAAGTAGGTAGCGACAGATGCTAGTACCTTCCTTATTGACTCTGAGGGCCTACAGAATGCTTCAGCTGACTTAGAATCTGCTTGTACTTGTTCCAACACACAGCCCATCATCTGAGGCTTGGAAATTGTTTCTTCCCTTTCCTGACAGATTCCAGCATGTTACAGAATTCAATTCCTGGGATTTTATCAGTTAACTCAATGGCTCACAAGGCACTCTGAGCTCATCATATGGAGGTCCAACACTCTATTTGTGGGTCCATGTTCTGCCAATTAGTCACATGATGGGAGGGCCTTTCCCTGGGGACCATGGCAACCATTTCTCACTTGTTATTTCAAGAAATGCCTCCCCAAAAATCAATATGTACCAAACAGATTCTGTGGAATCAAAATAAAAGCAGGATCCTGGGGAAAATTCCCAGGATGCCCCTGCATGCCCTCCATCTGGAATTCAGCAAGCTCAGAAACCACACAGGCTGTGACCAAGAGAGGAGAAAGCCTTGCAGTTTTATTTATTTATTAAAAAAAAAAAAAAAAGATTTTATTTATTTATTTGACAGAGAGAGATCACAAGTAGGCAGAGAGGCAGGCAGAGAGAGAGGCGGGGGAAGCAGGCTCCCTGCTGAGCAGAGAGCCTGATGCAGGACTCGATCCCAGGACTCTGAGATCATGACCTGAGCCGAAGGCAGCGGCTTAACCCACTGAGACACCCAGGTGCCCCTACAGTTTTTACTGATAGGCAAAAGGACAAGGGAATTCTATGTAACAGCTGTATAATCCGTTCTGGAGGAAGTGATTTAAAGGAAGAACGAAGAAATCAAGGTCGTTAAGAAAACATGAAAACGGGACCCATTTTCCAGGCATATCACCTCATTCTAATAAGACGAAAAGGAATAGAGGCTTCCACGAGCGGAGATTACAGAGACCCTAACCACGATGCAGACAGGTGCCGATACCCACAGCTTAGCACTGTCAGCTCTCTGCTTGTCAAGAATCTCTTCCAGAGGGGTGCCTGGGTGGCTCAGTGGGTTAAAGCCTCTGCCTTCAGCTCAGCTCATGATCTCAGGGTCCTGGGATCGAACCCGCATCGGGCTCTCTGCTGAGCAGGAAGCCTGCTTCCCGCCCCCCCCCCCCCCCCCCTCCTTGTGATCTCTGTCAAAAAAAAAAAAAAAATTTAAAAAAAAAAAAAAAAAAGAATCTCTTCCAGTATCTTCGACTGGTTTTACCTCTTGGGTTGGACTAATTCCACTGGTTCTGTAGGTAGGCAGACGACTACAGCGTCTCTGCTCGTCTCTGGCTCTCACGGCAGGTGTAACCCAGCGAGGGCATGGAGTACATCGGTCCTGAATTCAAATGCTAGCGTGGTCACATAGATGTAACAGCTATTACAACCCCAACACCATTATTTCAGTCCACCTGGATGTGCACACAACAGAGGAGAAAGGGCAGGCAGAAATAAAGACTACAGGGCGCTCAGGGTCTCAAGAGTGATTCCAAACCGTGACTACAGGTTAGTTGTTACTTGGGGGGAGACAAGGCTCCCTTTTAAATGAAGAACCACAACCACTGCAAGTTCATTCCTTAGCATCTTTTTTTTTTTTTTTAAGATTTTATTTATTTGAGAGAAAGAGAGCATGAGCAGCGGGAGGGGCAGAGGGAGAGGAAGAAGCAGACTCCCTGCTGAGTCCAACACAGGGCTCGACCATAGGACCACAGGATCATGACCTGAGCCGCAGGCAGACATTTAGCTGACTGAGCCACCCGGGCGCCCCTCATTCTTGCAGCATCTTAAGATGCGCTTCAAGTCATCAAAACAGAACCAGAGGCAGCCATCTAACACACAGTCTGCTTTGAGCTGCAAAAGGTACAAAAGCACTGAAGAACACTGGTTAGAACTATCGACATACTTTCCTCTGTACATAAAAACCTCATCCTCAGACCAGCCTTCCCTGAGTACTGACAACTGGAACCAGGAATCAGAAGATGGAGGGTTTTTGGTTTTTGTTTTCTTTAAAAGATCCTTATTTATTTTTTGAGAGAGAGAGAGAGAGAGCATGCACACACGTACAGCAGAGGCAGAGGGAGAAGCAGACTCTGAAGCTGAGCAGGGAGCCCGATGTGGGACTCGATCCCAGGAATCTGGGATCATGACCTGAGCCGAAGGCAGATGCTTAATGACTGAGCCACCCAGGCACCCCAGAAGACAGACTTTAAAGGCCACCTCCGCTCCTTACTAGCTGTGTGACCTTGTACAAGACACCTCTTAACTTCTTAGGCCCCCATTTCCACATCTGCAAAACGTTTTGGGGGGCCACAATCAAAATGGGGCTATGGTATAGATTACATGATTAGATGTCTACGGTATCCATAGTGCTCAGCACACGGACTGGCCCAGTGCAAGACCCCTGTGTGATAAATCCTCCAGGCTGATGTGCGGAGGGCTGCCCAGTCTAAGAGCACGGCCCCTGGAAGCCAGAAAATCAGGGCTTCCCCTCAGTGTGATCATTACATCTACTTTTTATTTTTATTTTTTAAATTTTTTTTTGAAGATTTTATTTATTTATTTGACAGACAGAGATCACAAGTAGGCAGAGAGGCAGGCAGAGAGAGAGGAGGAAGCAGGCTCCCTCCTGAGCAGAGAGCCCAATGCAGGACTCAATCCCAGGACCCTGAGACCACGACCTGAGCCGAAGGCAGAGGCTTTAACCCACTGAGCCACCCAGGTGCCTCTACACCTGCTTTTTAGATGATGGTATTCCTCAATACAGGGATTTTTTTTTTAATTTTTTTAAAGATTTTATTTATTTGACAGACAGAGATCACAAGTAGGCAGAGAGAGAGAGAGAGAAGCAGGCTCCCAGCCAAGCAGAGAGCCTGATGTGGGGCTCGATCCCAGGACCCCAGGATCATGACCCGAGCCGAAGGCAGAGGCCTTAACCCACTGAGCCACCCAGGCGCCCCAATACAGGGATTTTTAGATTCAACTCAATTCTCTTCCCCACGGTATGGTGTAACGATGAATGATAAAGTCCCTACAGAGAGTAATGAACCTGTATTAAATGCCCACATAGGAGGCCTGAGCCACAGCACTTCATGCACGCTGTTCTTATTTAACCCTCTAGCTGCTGGTGAAGAGGCGGCTAGTGTGTCCATTTTTCAGATCAGGAAGCTGAGGCTCAGAGAGATGAAGTGACTAGTTCGAGCTCACACAGTTCATGGGCACCCACAGAAGAAATCAGATCCAGGAGTCTCCTTCCACTATACCTTAACAGGCTGCCTTCCAACGAGTGTTTTCTCTGCCCATTTTCTTTTATTTTTGCCTCCTTTCTCCCTAAACCCCAACACTCTACCTTCAAACCCACACATGCCCTCAGGACACTCCCCCCTGAGGCAGTGAAGTCGCGCCCGTTTGTGACAGCGAGCTCACAAATGCAGCTCTGGTTAGCAGAAGCTGGGTGCACCTACGGACCCCTGCCGTGGCCAGCAGAGATGAAAATGGCTCAGGTACAGGGTACAGGGGTACAGGGGGGTAGGAAGACAGGCATCACTGATTAGCACCACGCCCTGCTCCCCTCAAGGCCTGGATACCAAATGTGATTGGCACTTCAGGGTTGGCCACTCAAGCCATTTTCCAGAAGAGTGACTCTTATTATAACCTGGAACCAAAGCGCCCTTTCAGACACGTGTCGGGGGATAGCCAGGTGCAGCAGGGCAAGGCCGGCAACCGACAGGAGATTCCCCTGAGCTACAGGAGAAGGACCACTTCCCTGCGAGATAAGCCACGACACAAAGTCTAAATTCCTTCCAACTCCAAGCAAAGGGAGTTTCCACCTCGAGGTCTCTTCCGACTCCAACAGCATGTGAAGACTCCCGTCTCTGATAACACCACCATCTCGTTACTGACTTAATAACAATAACATCACCGCGTCCAGCTTCACAACAAGGAAACTGAGGAAGGGAGAAGGAAGCCACCCAAGTCTGCAGGCTTGAATGTGAACTTGGGCTCCCCGCCTGGCCCTTCACCACCCCTTTGCGGAACCCCGACTGCCTGCGATCACTCGGGAACTCAGGCCAGTCCCATGACTCCGCACCAAGTGCTGGGTGCGCACCACGTGCAGAGCCACCAGCGAAGGGCAGAGCCTCTAGGACTACCGCTCTCACCAAGCCCTGATCCCACCACCGCCAGCGCCTCCAGAAACCTTCAACGCCAGGGCGGCCTGAAGAGCTGAAGGGTGCCCTGACCCCATCCTGGAGGCAGGCCTTGCCCAGCTCCTTCCATTCTTGTCACCTCTACCTAAAGTGACACTGACACCAACTCCGCCCAGCCAGAAAGTCTCACACTTGGAAGCGGGAGGGGCACTCACATTTACTAAAGGCCTAACAGACATTCATTCATTCAACAAACCCTACTGAGCAATGGCCCATGTGCCAGGAACAGCAGGACACCGCGATGACATTCACACTCTGAGGGGGCACTTTGTGAGGGTCTTTGTGAGCGTCACCAATTGACGCTGCTCAAGGTCAAATGACCTTTGAAATGGGCGGCTATACTTTTCCCTCAGAGGCCCTGCAACCTGCCACCACGTGTGGCACCCCGGACTGGGCCGGAGCTTCACAGAAAAATGCCAAGGGGGTCCTGCAAGGTTCTGTTCGACCAACAGTCGTCAGTGGGAGGCTGTCACCATCACTAGGATATGCACAAAGAACCACTGCCCTACCCAAAATACCAAGACACGACCCTTCTGATGGCCGGCTAAGACATATCACCCTTTGCAAAAACAGGCCACAGCTCAGAAAGATCCAGCCACTTTCATTGTAACAGCCTGATCCAACAAAACCTTCTACAGTCTAAACCCAGACTTCAGCCACCACGGCTGGACGTGCAGGTGAACCTCTTGACCTCTGCTTCCTCAGCTTTAAAATAAGCATCCTGGTGGATCCGCGCAGGACAGGTGGGGTAGCAGAATTCGGGAAGCAGGCACTTCTGAGAGGGGCCGGCCGGCAGGGGGATGCTAACCAGCTAAGGGGGCCTTTCGGCAAGCTCCTCAACCTCTCCGAGCTTCCGTTCCCTCCTCTGTGTAATGAGGAAACCACCATCACAGGGTTGGGTTGAGGGAATTAAAGGTCGTGACTGCATTCAGCAGAAACAGTGGGAGAAGGAAGGCACCTTCCAGACCCATGGAGAACCCAGGAGGAAACAGTAACGTAAAGGACGAAGACTGCTAACTCAGGCACCTGCAATTCCCACTGCACAAGGGCACTCTTGAAGACCAAGTCAGGGGACTCAAATCTCAGGACAACCAGCGGTCCCCAGATGGCAGGAGGGGTAGGCAAGGAAGCAAACACAGTGCCCTGGACGTTCTCCAAGAACAAAGCACAGAAAGGGCCCTAATTTGGGCCCTGCTGCGGAGGGGTGTGCGCCCCCCAGTGGTGCCATCCAGCCCCTGTAACTACAAGGTGGGGGCGGGGAGAGGGCCAGTTGGTAAGCAGACAGGCTGTGTTCAGCAAAGAAAAGGACTGACAAAAACAAAGCCAGATCAGTCGGTGGAGCATGCGACTCCAGATCTTGGGGTTGTAATTACAAGCCCCAGGTTGGGTACAGAGATTACATAAAAATAAAATCTTAAAAAAAAAATATCAAAGCCGGAGATGAGACAGAGAGAAATTTTAGAGTTGCTCCTTCAATGGCCACAGTGGCTAAAATCGGGCTTTTCACCAGGAGGTGTGGTGGATAAAAGCTCCCCCTTTCAGTTTCTTAGCAAAAAAAACTCGTTACGTAGCCCATCCCTGTGCAATCAGACATACCCCTTCAGGGCCAAAGCCTTACCACGGAGAACCTTATGTAGCAACATCAGATACAGCGAGCCAACCCCAAACCCTCCATCCACTGATCACAGCTATGGATGAGGACGAGGGCATTTGGTACCACCAGAAAACTCACAATTCCACCAGGAGGCCGCTTGTTACTCAGTCCAGCAGAAAGTACATGCAAAAGCATCTTTTCACAATCTTAAATTTTAAATTAAAAATATTTAACTTGGGGGGGGCGCCTGGGTGGCTCAGTGGGTTAAAGCCTCTGCCTTCGGCTCGGGTCATGATCCCAGGGTAAATGATGAATGAATCCTCTGCCTGAATCTCAGAGAAACCTCTGAAACAGTAAGCCCAGATAATATTAACAAACTCTGAGCAGGAAGCCTTCTGCGGTGGGTGGGGACGTTGAGGGACTGAGCCGGGGCAACTGCGGGCCCGCATGGCCAGAAAACACCAGACTGAAAGCCCTCAAGACTGCCAGCCTTTAGCAGGGGACTTCTTGGGCTCTCAGCAGAACGGGGGAGCTACACTGCCTTCCAGGCTGGCTGGGAGGTTCGGTGGGCCACCACCTAGCAAGTGTCCATATTCGCAAATAAGCAGGTCCGGCCAACATCCCGGCTGCACTTACAGAGTGCCAGGCACCATCTACACTTGCCACACACAGGCTCACCCCACCCTGGGACAGGTTGATGGGAGCCACTGGGGCTGCTGTCTTGGAAGAAACAGGGCTACTGGACTGGAGACTTATCACTAGGAAAGTTGCAGAGGAAGGCTCCCTTCCATAAGTCTCCAGATGCTGCTGGGATGTGACCAGGAGGGAGAAGAGAGAAGGGAAAGCAAGTGGCTCCCTTAAGCTCAAGCCCTTCTGTTGTGGACTTCGACTTCACCCAGCTGGGTCTGCACCTGGGCCCCAGGCCATCAGACTCTAAGATTTCCCTGCATCCATCCACCTCCTCCATGTAAGACTCATACTCTACTAGGTCTGTCTGGTGGCTCTGTGAGCATCCATGGAATGAATGAATGGCTGGATGGGAAAAAAACCTATAGGCAGCAGTGCCAAAGGTCCAGAGCTCCGGCTCCAGGGTCAGACTGCCGAGGCTGGCCTGGGTTCTCACTGGCCTGTGCCTGAGTAATGAGGGTGAGATGAGAACCCGCCTCACAGGGCTGCTTTGGGTATTAAAAAGCGGTCAATAAAAACCAGCCCCTGCTATTTATTCGGGCCACCATGCAGGGCCCTCACTGGGCCCTCACCACCCTCAGCAGACTGGCTGTCTTAGGCCGTTGTTTGCCCTGAGCCTAAGGCCAGGAAGCCGTGCAGAACTGGGAGCCACCCACAGACACAGAAGGATGGCTGGGCTAACCACTAAAATCCCTGCTCGGATGTTAATAGGATATCAAGGCTTTGCAGACACGACTATCTAGGATTTAAACTGACCAGAAATAGCAGTTAGATCATTGATAAAGCACCCTATCAGAAGAGGGTGGGTGGGGACGTTAGGAGTCACCTAACGAGAGAGCTGGGGGGGGGCAAAAGTGGCCCCTCAGCCGCAGAGGTGGTAATCACAGCATTTCACTCTGCTTTCCTAACTTTATCTTTTTCAACCATGTGTTCCTTTTCACACCCATGGCCTCACAGGGCCTGGGACCCTCCTAACCCTGCAGGCTGGTACTGGCGGATGCCTCCAACCCATCTCTCACCTCCTGGAGCCTCTGTGCACACCACGGCCTGATGACGCTTCCTAAAATACCACAACTCTGCCAGCCTCCTCCAATTTCTACCTGCCCCGCCACATGCTTAGCTGGCTCCACACTGTCCCGGATCGAATGCAAACTCCTGAGCTTAGCAGCTCCAGCGCTCCCCAATACACTCCCAGGACTGAGGCACCCGCTCTGTCCACTCTGTGGCTGGTCTCCAAACGCACAAGGCTGACCGTACCCCTGAACTTTGCTTTGGTCCCAGGCAGTGCCTAGAATGGCCTCTCCTTGACTGCACCCCAGCCTTCTGCTTGGACTTCACACCCAGCCCCCACCCACTGCCTGTGGGCTTAAGTGGTCCGCAGGGCTTCCTGGAGGAAGTGGAACGCAGGCCAAGCAGACAAGTTCCCCATGCTATTTAAGCCTTTTCTATACTGTGTCCTTCTGCTGCACTCAACTTTTTGGATGTATCCTGTGTCCCTTTCTTGATTAGAGGACAGGGATTATGGCTTGTATTGGTGCCCCTTACTCTCCTATATGCAGAATAAGACAGAGAATAATCATAGTTACCAACTACTGTGTGCCAAGCATTGGATTAAGTGCTTACAATTTTTCCCATCTTTCTCCCAGTAGCCCTATAAAATGTTATCTTCATGCTACAGATCAAGAAACTGAAGTCGAGAGAGGAGAACCCCCACTTCAGATCACATGCAGAGTGGCAGACACAGGACTCCAACCCACACGCGCCCAACGCCAAAGCCCACGTTCCTCGGAGCAGGCAGCAAACAAAGGGCAACTGGTCTCCGCTCTCTCCACCCTTCACTCGGCGATGACCAAGCACCTACAAGCCCAGGCGACCGGTGCAAGGTGTGGGGCGGTTAGTGGGAACCAGGCAGACAAGGGCCCCGCTGCCTGGAGCTCACATGCTCTGTCCCCAGTCCGGGAAAGAGGGCAAGGACTCGTAAAGGCCTCCACCAGGCACAGACAAGGCATCCAAACTGCAGACAGGCAGCATCAGGCTGTGACAACACACCATGTCCTGCACACAGGGAGCCTTTTTTGCAGGGGAAGTAGAGCCTCAGGCTCTATCAGAGAAGCTCTTCAAGACACAGCCCATAGCCAAGTGAACGCCAGCAGGCAGTCAGAAGCGGCGAACAGGGGTCTATCTCTGGGCTCAGAAAACCCAGTTCCTTCACTTCACAGCCACGGAGGGCCTCACCACGTACCCTTTTGAACGTCATCTGTAATATGGTGATGAGAATAGTAACAGTGAGCATGTATGTAATTACGTGCCCGATGCTGCTGGAAGGACTTGAGGCCTACTGTCTCATTTAATCCTCGAAACAAGCCTTATGAGGAGGTCCTGTTCTCATCCCAAGGCAGTCAGGCTCCTGGTCCTAAATGCTTATCCTGTGCTGCCTCCCACCAAAGGCTGAGCTGTCCTGGAGGGGCTGAGGCCCGGATGCAGTGGGCTAAAGCCCCCAGCACAGCTCACGCACATGGCTGGTGCCCTAAAAACATCCACCTCCACCTCCTCAAGCTGCAACATGACTCTCTGAAAGCTTAGGTTTAGAAATGGCATTGCTGCAGCTGGTCCTAACGTCTGCAGCCTCTGGCCTTGCACTCCCCGCTCGCACTGCCGGGATCTGCTTCGAGAGCTACGGGCCCTTCTGCTCTCAGCTTTCGAGACACAGTGAGCTCCAGCACCGGAGTCAGAGGGACCCAGCTCCGAGGCCCAGGCACGCCACTCTCACGGGTTGCTCAACCTCTCAAGCTTTAGGTTCCATGTAAGTAAACTGGGGGAGGTATCATGTGAGCCAAGTTTCTGGATCAGGAGCTCCTCCATCAATGGCCGCTACGCAGGTCAGAAGGGCAGGACTTCCGCGGCGACACAAGGTCACACTTCCAGGCAGGAGGGCTGCTGGGGTGCAGAGGAACCAACGGCGGTGGGGGGGGTGGGGGTTGTGTGTGTGCCAGGCAATCTGCTTCCACGGTTACAGCAGCGGGAAGAACAGACACACACTCTGGGAGCGAAACCAGGCACAAGCCCCCACTTTCTCTTAAATCTGCCAGGTCTCACGCAAATGGCTTGCCCTCATATCAAACAAGGATCTTCCCTCTTCAGTTTCAGGTAAAGTGACATTCCCCCATCCCCAGAATGTAAGCTGTGAGGGATGGACCCGTGTCTTGCTCATCAGTGCCTCCTCAACACATAAAGCTGTGCAGAAAAGGCACTTACTATACACAGAATTAACGATGTCCTATAGCTTCAGGTGCCCCAAGGCGCCTCTGTGTTTGCCTACTGGCAAGCATTTCCCAGCCTGGGACGCGGGCGTCTCCAGTCTATGTACTTAGCCCCTCTCCCATCTCCCTGGGCTGTTCGTCACCTGTCCTCTGGTCTCCCCCATGGAATGTAAAAGCAGCACTGGACTTCCGAGTTATAAATAGGAATATCTGCTTTCAAACTCTGATTTATCCACTCAATCTCAAGCTATTGACTATTGGCTACCCTCTGCACGCCTTCCACCAAGGAGGCCAGTTGGGTTTGAATGAACACGGCTGTATATAATGTGGGGTCTGGGTCCATACCAGGAGCCCAGCCAAGACACATTAGCGTCAGCTACATTGTTTCACCTTGCAGCAATGTGACAGGCTTCTATCAGCTCCTGCCAGGCAAAACCATCTGTGAGCTGGAGGGACAACTCCTGAGGGGGCCTGCCTGTCCTTTCACTGCTGCAGCCCCACCAGCTGGCCCTGGAATCAGAACTGGTAAGTCAGAACAATCACTCCCGAGTTAGAAGCTACAGCTGTGTAAGGAAAAGTGCTATGAAACCGTCAAGAGCTTACAGAGGTAGGACTGTTCCCGCTAAGGGAATGCATGCAAATACATCTCTGCCTGTGCACTTAACGGACGCCAACAAAAGTCATGGAATTCACTCCAAAGTCCAATGCACTTTAGATTCTCAAACTGCTATTTCCCTCCATGGCTAATAGAGAGCTAGCTGTCTTCTCTACCATCAAATCTACTGAAAATAAAAAACGCAGTGGCCTTAATTCATTTACCTATTACACAACACCCCATCACCACTCGTGTCCTCGCCCAACTGTCTAGCCTGGATTATTAGAGTGTCCGTGTAAGGGATCAATTTGACAATACGCAGTCAGAAATTACTTCTAAGCCTGGAGGATACTAAGAACGAGTTACTGAGAGAAGGAGCATGAAAATCCAACCTTAGACACAACCTGAAAGAGCACTCTATGCCACTTCCTTCAGAGCCAGGTGATGTTCCAGGCCTCAGCGGTGCAGGCATGGAAAGCACAAAAGAAACCCCCCTTGCCCTCGAGGGCCTCACACCCTGGCCCGGGGCCAGATATGCCCGCACCACCATCGGACTACCACACTGCTAGGAGGGGTCTCTTATGTAAAAGACCCAGAACACAAGCAAGAGTCAGTAAACCCTGGTCCTCCCTTGCCATCCCTGAGTATCCCATTATTCTGTTTTCTAAACAGTGTCCTTTCTATCTCCTGCCACAGAAGCAGCCTGGGACAATGGGGAGGATGGAGGTTAGAGCCTGCTGGGCCTGCTTTCAGTGACGGAGCAACACCCTGAGTTAAGTCACTCCACAGCCCGAGCGGCGGCAGCTTCACCTGTAGAACGAGGACAGCCACTACCTCCAAGGGCTCTGTGTGGGTTCAAGAGGCTCATACAGGTCGACTGCTCCGCACAGGACAAGGCACCGAGCAGTTCTCAAGAAATATTTGCCCTTTTCCTCCATCCCTTCCACAGTTTTCAGACTGTCCAAATAAAACCCCAATACAGGACTCGTGAGAAGCATCCCATGTCACTGTGCTCCTCCTGGCTCATGATGGGCATTTCCAACTACCTTGGGAGAATCGGGGCTAAGCCAAGATGCCCCTCCCTGCCAGATATGCTGCCCTAAGTAGCCCCACCTGGCCTCTGGATCCACATTCCCCGGCTTCTGACCTGACGGCAAATTTATAAAACCTCACTCCACTTTCACCGTCCTCACCCAAACCTGTCCTGGAGTACTTCCCCACCCACGCCTGGGGTGGGGCCACCTTTGGGCAACATAAATGGAGAAGTCCAATAGCATTAAAAATGGCTATTAAAATAGCATTCAATAAGCCACAATTTTAATCAATATACAGGAAGGCAGCAAGAAAAAACTTAGCCACTCTTAATTAGTCATCCTGGTTCAGCAGCCACATCACTTCATTAAACAAGAAACTGAGATCCTCAAAACACTTTGGGGCCCAAAGTTCACATGCAAGCCCCTGCCAGCACTGGGCAGGAAAAGCAGGTGGATGGCCTGAGCTCTGTTTGCCCATCTCCAAAGGTTCCTTGACCATGTAAGGCAGAAGCCCTCTGGCCCTTCCAATCCGGGTGGTGAGCCTGCCCCACAGAAGGCTGCAAAGTGGAGGCAGGGCAGGCTCACTGGTGAAGGCGACGGTGAAATCTCAAGCCAGTCACAGAGCCCCAGAGCACCTCGCTCATTATCAAAACAAACACCACGAGTGGAAGTAGCTGGCTCGCTCTCTCTCCAGCTCTGTCCTTCTCCGAGTTCCGCTCACCTGATCCGAGGTACCTCCATAATCAGCAGTTCCAACCCTCACGAGCTGACAGTTCAGGGGGAAAGGGAGGCTGCGTCTGCTGGGGTGCATCGTGTCCAGGCCGTATGTTGGCCTCGTGGCCCAGCGGCCCCCCCAAGGGCTGCAGCCTCACAAGGGCGATTGTGCGTTCATTCCTGTCCTGTCGGCTCCCCCGACCCTCATCCCTCGGTTGCGACTCAGGCCCGGGCACGGCATCCCGCAGGCAGTGCACCTTTGGCAAGGAGGCAGTGGCCACGGAAAAGGGCCCGCAGAGCGCGGCGCTGCCTTCCTGCCTTCAGGGCACACGGGTGCCCGCCCTTCCCTCGCTCGCTCGCTGCCGGCGGCCTCCCCAGAAGGAGGCAACCCTCCACCTGCGAAGGCACAGCCCCGGGACCACCACCCGCCCCCCGCGGGCAGGAAAGCTCCCATCGCTGCCTAGAGGCGGTAAAGGTCCTCCCCGGGCAGAGGGGAGGAACTATCTGGGTCGGGGCAAGGCAGGGACCAAGGCGCCGGAAGGAAGGTAAACCCCGGGACCTAGGATAGCGGGGCTGACGCAGGCTACGCTAAGAGCGGTGAGAAGTCCGGGGAAGGGATGGCGGGGGTTAACGTCTAGGCGAGGGCCGCGGGCGGAGGAGGGGGAGGTCCAGACTAAGGCCAAGGAGGGAAGAGAAGATTTAAGCTGAAGCCACGGAAGAGCGGGGGAAACAAATCGAGACTGAGGCCACTGGAGAAGGGGTTGACTGGGGTCCAGACAGAAACCATGGAGAAGAGACAGGCCTAACCCGAACCACAGGGAGGGGAGCCCAGTCTGGGCCACGGGAGGGAGAAACGACGGCCTACCCCCGCGGCGGGGACGGGCAAAGGGGACCAGCCCGGGCCGTGGGAAAGAGGAAGGGGGACCAACCCTGGGTCACCGGAGAGGGGTGCCGGGCCTGGATCACGGGTCCAGGAGGGTCTAGTTTGGGCTATGGGGGAGACCCGCCTGACCGAGAGGCGGAGAGTGGGACTCCAGCTTGAGCCAAGGGCGGGGGCTGGGAGAGGGAGGCAGGGTCGCTGCCCAGCCCAGGTGCTCGTGCAGGCAGCCCCCTCCTGAGCCGGCAGCGACGGTGTCCACCTGGGTCCGGGACCCCGCCCCTCCCCCACCCGGGGGACCCACCCTGTTCGGGCCAGGGGCTGTGGGGGGACGGCGGGGGCAGGGGAGACTCGAGCTCCGGCGGGGCCCCCGGGCCTGGGAGAGAGTGACGTCGGGCCTTTACCATGGTGGCGGCGGCGGCGGTCCCGGTCCCGGCGTCTGTGGCTCTCCCCCCCGCAGTAGGGCCCGGCGCTTCCACTTCCCCGGGTGCCCAGGAGTGAACATCCGGGTCAGCGCCCCCCTCCCCCCGCGCCGGGCCGCCGCCACCTTCCTTCCCCGCCCCGGCCGGGCCCGGGCCCGCCCCCACGCCGCCGGCTCTCGGCCAATGAGCGCGCAGGGCCGCGGCGATCGCCAAGTATGGAGCGCGGCGCGGGGGGAGGAGCGCCGAAGGGGGAAGTGCGGGGCGGGGCTTGTGAGCGGGGCGGGGCGGGGCCCGGCGGCTGGCGGGGTGGGCGGGCCGGCCGGGGACTCGAGGACTGGGCGGGGACGGGGGCTTCCGCCCGCACCCACGCCCCACCTCCGGCCCTGGGGCTGCAGAGGCGGGGGTGGCTGGGGGACCGTGCGCGCGGATCTCCCAGGCGGGGACCGGGAAGGCGCTCGGGCTGGGAGGTGTCGGGCCCTGCCCGCCCTCCCCGCCCCGCCCGGTGCACGCGCTTTCCCGCGCGGATCCGGAACTAGAGCTGCCGCGGGGCGGACCCATCCCGGAGACCGAGGCCGCCCGAACCCGAGGGTGGGTTCCGGCGCTGCTGCTTGCTAGGTGGGGAGCAAGGAAGCAAGGAAGGTGCAGCGACAGGAAGAAGTCGCTGCACCTGAGCCTGATCTCTAAAGGAGTCTCGGGCCGCACCACCCACTGAGCACCCGCTCTATACCAGGCCTTGTTGGTCGCACCGAAAGAAAGCAGAGGTGCCCGAGACAGGAAGATGCCCCCAGAGCATCTTCTGCTACCTGCTGCAGGAGAGTTGTGTGGACCACACAGGTAGAGATTAGAAAACTGCATCAATAAATCCTAGGCGTTTGCGAGATGTGTTACAGGGAACCAGCCCATTTGCCCAGTGGGGCTGCCTCACTCCACAGAGTGACTTAAAGTCCTTTTTTTCCCCCAATTTCTCCTCTCTCACTCTCTCTCCATTCAACAAATAGCCGTTGAGCTTGGTCTAGAAGGCAGGAGAACCGGGATTCTAGCCTTGCAGATAATAACCTGCCTTGCCTGGCTTGCTCACTCTCCTGAGAATCAAATCAGGTCACCCGTGAGGGGATTGTAAACTGTAAAGGGTTGCACAAATGGTGGAATTACGACCACACACCAGGCTGTGTCCTAGGCCCCCATCCTAGGGGACCTCGTAGTCAAAAGCTGCCAGTGGCATAAAAATGGATTCAAGTGAGTGTTTAAGGCTTGTGTTATGGGAATTCAGAGAAGGGAGTGCCACTTAGGAATTCTCGCACTTGATAAGCATTTATTGAGCACCTGCTGTGTACTGAGCACTGTTTGGGCTCTAAGAATAGAGCGGCAAACTTGACAGTCCCAGTGCATGCCTTTGCAGAGCTTGAACAGTTGGAGGGGATACCATCAGCTATGAAGTAAACAGAGGGTCAGGTCGTGATTAGAGATGTGGAGGAGACTCAGGGTGGGGGAATTGCCAGGCCGATTAGGGAAGTGGGGCCCCAGGGCGGGCTAATTTAGAAAGTAACATCTGATCAGAGGGAGGCACAAGAACCAGCAAGGGCACAGACCCAATGGGGGCAGTCCCTGGTGTGTTCATGGACCGAGAAGTCCAAGGTGGCTGGCCCAGATTGAGCAGGAGAAAACTGGTGGAAGCTGAGGTCAGAGAAGCGCCCAGCAGGGACAGGATGGGGCCTAGGCTGGAAAAGGATCAGGAGGCTGCTGTGTCCCGAATGGACTGTAGGGGGCTAGGGCCAGTAGAAAGCTATTTAAGGCATCTATTATTTATTTAAAAAGCACTTAAATGGGGCTTCCTATGCGATGAACACTGTTAAGCACTTTACAGATAGTAGTTCATTTAATCCTCAAAACAGAAGTAGAAAGAGGTACACTGAAAGCCACACAGCAGAGTGGACACAGCTTACACGAGGGTAGTAGCCACAGAGGTGGCAAGGGAAGATCCCATTCTGGATATTTGCTGTTGGCTTGATGGTGGGCATGAGAAGAAGGAAGGAGTCAGGGATGATGCTAAGAGGTTTGGCTTGATCAGCACTGGAAGGATTTGCCATTTACCGGTCTGTGGAAGATTGTAGGAGAAGCAGGATTTGGTTTGGTTTGGTTTTGGTGGGGGATTGTAAGAGTCAGTTCGAGGCAAGGTCTCTGTCTGGGATGCCTATTGGAGATGCGAATGGAAATGTAAGTAATCAGAAGAGGTTGGAGTTGCTATGAGAACTGTCAGTTAATAAATGACATTTTAAGGTACTTAAGAGTACAAGACATCTGGTGAGTTCATAGGAGAAGAGGTCGAGGTGGTAAAGAGGAACCAGCAAGGAGACAGAGAAGGCGTGACCTGGGAGGTCTCGCCAAGAGAACGTGGTATACCTCCTAGAAGGCGGGGGATCAAGGCATGAGGGAAAGATCTGGGAAAGAAAGAACCCTTGAACTTTTTATTCGTAGAAAATAAGATTGACAGGGAACCTTGCTGTTCAAAATGCATTATCTGTATAGTCTCATCTGGTCCTCACTGCCACCTTGTGAGGTCAGTGCTATTAGTCCCATTTCACAGATGAGGGAACTGAGGCACACAGAGGTTAAGTCATTTGCTCGAGATCACTTAACTAATGAGTTCAAAGCCAGCCAAAGCCCTTATACATAACCCTAGGTCTGATCCCGTTGCGTCTCTGCTTGAAAAGTTAAGTTCCCTGTTTTGAAAGTTAAGTTATATCATGGAAGAGGGTGCGGGGACAGGCTACACCATCGCTCTCCCGCAGCCCCATTTCTGCTGCTTTGGATGCACCTGCTCGTTCCTTCTTTGCAGTCCTGCATCGTCAGCTTGTTCATAGCACGATTCCCTCAACATTTCAGCCTGCCTTGGGTCCATCCTGCCCCCTCTTTTTCTGCATCAGCTCACTCTATTAACTGGCAAATTATTTTTGTTTCCTACTTCAGATTATTGTGTTTCCTACTTCAAATCGCAACAGAATCCAATGGCCCCATCTCCTGTTTTAATGATGACAGCTCATTGGACAGGTCCCCGGCTGGTCCACAAATTGGGTCCCCACAGGTTGGACCCTACCTGTGACTAGTCAACCATGGCCATGCATGTGGGGACTGTGGGCATTACACGTGGCTGCCCACCAGGGGCTGTGGGTAGGTAGACAAGGACCATAAATATTTTTAGTATTGTTTCTCCTCCCCTCCTCTTTCCCAAAACCCAACCCCTCTTGAGGTTCATGCTGTCATATTTTCCACCTGTCACCACCCCTCCTTTTTGCTCTCATGACCTAACTTCCTCCCCTCCTGTATCTTTTTTTATGACTTCAGCATCCATATGCATAATCCATCAAAAATAGTCTTGACTCCTCCCTGATTTCTTCCCTACCAATGAGTTTTTCCTTCCTTCCACCCCGGGTATCCACTCCCAGGGTCTTACCCTGGGCTTGCTCTCACCCATAATTGCACTGTCTCAGAAAACACAGTCTCATACCTCAAGTCTGACTTGAACCTCATTACTATAGTGGCACACACAAGCATTTCTTCAACGTTGTCAGGCCCCACAAACCTTTGACCCTGCCCGATCCTTGTCTTTATTCTCCCTCTCAAGCTCACTTCCCTCCTCACCCAGCTTAGCCATGATCACCGCACCCGCCTCCTTGCAAAAACCACTAACCCATTGTCCCTCTCTTTTCCTCTAACTTTCGCAAACCCAGGTAAGCCCAGCTAGTCTCCAACACTCTGCTTCGGAACATCTGAACGTTGCTGGGAAATGGAAAGTGACCGGCGTCCTTTAGTTTGATGCCCCCAGATTTCAAATGAGCCCTGGCTAGCAACCCTGCTCTACTTCTCCACGATCTTCAGTTCCCCTTGCTACCGTGCCAGGGTGATCTTTCAGTCTCCCACCCGTGCCCCTTCTCATGCTTCACTCTAAGCAGATGCACCTGCCTCTTACTTCACAGAACTCTCTGCTCTACCACCTGCTCCACACCCTTACCCACCTTCTCGGCTTTCCAGCTTTTGTGCACCTATCAGAGCGGATGCCTCTGCTTGCACCCTAGATCTCTCTGTCCTTCGTCATCTGTTTTTCCCTCTGTACTGGATCATTCCCACCTGTTTAGCATAATACGCCCCAATATCTTGTATCCTAAGACACAAGGATTTTTGTTGTTTCAGCAAAAAAAAGCTCCTTGATCCCACGTCTCCCTACAGCCACCTCCCCATTTGCTTGCTCCCCTTCACATCAAAATGTTGTGAGAGCTCTCTGCAGCTGCTGCTCCCACATTAACTCCAGTTTCTCAAGTCAGTCTGGGTCCAGCTTCTGCCTCCACCCGCCGACCTGGAGACTCCATGTTGCAGAAGCCAGTGGTCGCTGTGGGGCCTCAGTTCACAGCTGACTCCTTAGTGTTTGCTGCATTGGCCAGTCTCCTTGATGCACCCCTCTTGGTTCTCTCGTTTCCCCGGAGTTTCCTTTGATGCCTCCTTTTCTGTATCTAAGTGTTCCTTTGGTTACTATGGCTCTCCAGCACCTAGAACATAATAGGTATTCAGTGGACGTCTAAGAAATGAGATTGTCCTATCGACATCATAGGACTGATTATTGTGTGTCTATGTGGCCCAAGAACAACAAATAAAGTACGGTTACTTTTAAATGAATGCTTACTATGTGCTAAGCTCTTTCCGTGTATTGCCTCATTGATTCCTCCCAACAATCCTGTGAGCTAGGAATTTCTATTATTATTTTATAGAAAAGGAAGCAGAGGCACAGAAATGACTTGCCTAAGGTCACACAGAAAATGCCTGGATGAATCCATCCTCACTCTGGTCTTTCTGACTCAGAGTCTGTTCTGAGAATCCCTAAACTGAGGTCATATATAGGAGAGTGCTTTGCCAATGCCAAAAGATGATGCTACTACATTCCAGCCCATAGCAAGGCAACTTACACAGAGTAGGTGTCCATAAGTGTTTGCTGAATTGAGGCAGGGTAGGAGGGAAGCTCTGAGCCAAATTGTACTATCACTCAGGGAAAGAAGAAACAATCCCAAGGACCTCAGGGAGACCGTCTTCCCCTGTACACTGAATCTTTTGTGATGCTCACCAGCTAATACAGCACACCTTAAAAGCAGGCATTACCCAGAAGCTTGCCCAATGTGGCTTCTCTCCTTCCTTCTTTGATTAAATCCCCACAGCTGGAAATGTGGGTTCATAAAGGCACAGGGGACTGGGGCTCACTCAGCCCCAAATCACCTCTGATTTAACAAGCCTGAGCCTGCTTCCTGAGTTGGGGATCTTCTTGGATTACTAACCGTGGTTCTAGATGTTCTACCATGTCTTTGGGGACACAAGAGAACCCTAGAATTAGCTTCTAACCCTTCACCACACTGATCATGAGGGAGGAGAACTGTTTCCTTGGTGGTGGGGGAAATCGGGGTACTGTTACAAAATGAAAGAGAAGGGGATGCTGGAGAATAGAAAAAAAATAAAAAACCCAAAGATGGTCATACAGCCATGCATTCTGGGTAAACTCATGCAAAGCAATGAAATAGGCTCCTTTTGGGGCTCAGAAATTTCTAGTCATTGGAACCCTAAGCAGGACTGGATACAGGCAAAACAAAATCCTGATTTCCTTTGAAGACAGAACACTGTGTGGTTTGTAGAGGAGGTAGTCTTGGCTAGACAGCTTACATCAACTTTTCCACCCCTTAGCATCTTGAAAGAACATGTAGCAAGACGTGGGAAGGTAAACAGACCACTAGCAATCCAGTTCTTTTTAAACACATCCCCAAAGTCAGTGCCAAGAGGATATCTTGGTCTGAGTTTGGACACCATCCTCTTAGGGCTTTTGTTTTGGCTTTTCTAGAAGGTACCTAGGAGAACTCACAGCTGCCTTCTGCTGGACCAGAACTATTTGTATTCTGACCATCTGTGGGGTCTTGCTCAGAGTTACAGAAAGGCCTCTCACATGTGGGCCAGCTGTTGGAGTTTTTATATGCATATTTGGGAAAATTCATGTTTAGTTTGTTAAACTAGCCAGCCAGCTGCCCATCAGGCTTGGGATAGGCCTCTACAATGTGTCTGAGGCTGACCCTTCCCCTGTGTAGTTTTCCCAGATAGTCCCCTCAAAAGCTGCGTTTGGGGCCTCCTGCTCTGTGTTCCTCTGGAAACCTTGTACTCTGAACACCTTTATACTTGCAATTTGCCCTTACTACTTTCCGGGCTCCTTGAGGCAGGGGCTGTGAGTCCTCACTCACAACTAGCATCGTACCTGGGACACAGTACTCTGTGAACGAAACCTGGTGAGCCAGAAAACCTCCAAGCACAGTTGTCCAGGATGCAAACCCCAACTCCTCCCCTGCACTCATAGCTAATTCCAATTGGACACTGCACTGCTGGAAATGAAACTGAACCAGACACGGAATTGGCGTAAGAGCCGGTATAGTGGCAGGACTGAGAGACCAGTCTAGTGAAATGCTGGAATAATGAATCAGATCAATGAACAACTGAAAATCAGATGTTTAAAAACTACCATTTCCCTGGGCGCCTGCCTGGCTCAGTCAGTAGAGCATGTGACTCTTGATCTCAGGGTCGTGAGCTCGAGTCCCACGTTGGGCATAGAGATTACTTACATATATAAACAAGCGAACAAACCATTTACTGGGGCCCCTGGGTGGTGCAGTTGGTTGAGCAACTGACTCGATTTTGGCCCAGGTGGTGATCTTACGGTCATTAAATCGAGCCCCATGTGGGGGGCTCTGTGCCCAGTGTGGAGTCTGCTTAGCTTAAGATTTTCTTCTCCCTCTACCCCTCCCCTGGTGCTCGCTCTCTCTCACTCTCTCTACCAAATAAATAAATCTTTAAACACACACACACACACAACACACACAACATTTACCATAACATCAAAACACAAAAAAAACCCCTTAAGGATCCATTTAATGAAAGATACACAAGTCCTGTGTACCCTGAAAACTAGAAAACTTTGCTAAGAGAAATTAAGTTGCTAAATAAATAGATGTACCCTTTTCATGGATTGGAAGACTCTGTACTGTTAAGATGTTCATTTTGATGATCTGTAGGTTCAGTGCAATGTTGTCCATTTCTAACATTCATTGGTGCTGCCTATTTCACACCTTAAAACAGCTGGACAAGATCAGATATCCTTGATCCCAGATTCTGTAAGGTCTGGCCCCACTTAAAGCCTATATGGATCTAGAAAACTTCTTCCTGGGCTCAAATATAGTCTGTGTTTCCTAGCATCCCTTGAGGGAGGTCGTGGTCATACGGCCGGGTTTGTCCATTGAAATGTGGGAGGAAGTGAGCGGACCCACCTCCAGGTACGGCCCTTAAAACCCACTTGTGACCTGTGCCATACTCTCAATCTCTCTCTCTTTGTTCGTCTGCTAGTTGAATATGCAGAGCACGTGAGGGAGGACTCCAGTGTGGATGAAGCCTGAATCCCCTCCCAGCACAGTCCCCTGAAACATCAGATCAGACTGTCTCAGGGAGAAAATCAACCTGTGTGGTCATAAGCCACTAAGAGTCTGGGGCTGTTTGTTTCAGCAGCTAGCATGATCCTGACTAACACAGGTCGAAGGAGCTCCCGTGATAGCTTCCAGTACAGCAAGAGATGTTTGGGACGACCGATTGAGGCAGGATTTCCCTAAACATGTGAAGGTTCCATGGCTATCTCCAGGTAGAGCTAGGGAGTCAAGACAAAGACCACACAGCTACACGGATGGTGAGCAGAGGTTTGAACACAGAGGTCTGTCTGACCCCAAAGCCTATGCTTTTCCCACTCTTCCACACCACCCCCAAACAAAGAGGTAGGTAGTCTAGATGTTTTTGAGTGATGATCATAGCAAGGATAGACTCTAGGGTTCTGTATAATTTACCCTCTGGCACATTTGTGCTATATATTACCGCAAAGCTTCCGCTACTTGCCACAGGTGAGTGAGATTGATTATAACAACACTCTAGAATCCTCATTTGAAATCAACATCATCCCCAAGGGCTCCAAGGTGGGTAGTTAAAATTATTCTCCGTTTCCCTAGCCAGCAAACTAAATATTTACCAGTCTGGTCAAAAACAAAACAAAACAAAACAAAACAAAACAAAACAAAACAAAACCTCTTGGGACCATGCCATACAAGTAGACGTCGTCCTTCTCCATCCACTCTCCCTTCCTACCTCCACCGTTCCAATCATAAACTGGGCTTTCTGGTGAATAAAAGCATCTTCTTTCTCCCCATGATGTTGAAAGGTCAGGTGACCGAACCTCCATATCCTGGTTTCCGCAGCTATAAAATGGGGATGTCGTGCCTACCACATACAGTTGTTGTGAGATTTAAAGAAGATAAGCAATCAACTCGTGGCATATAGCATGCTATCGTAGTTCCACTCTTCATACTTCTCCCCCACGCCCCAACAGTCTTCACTGTTCTCACCAAACATCAGACGAGTCTTGGTATTTTGTAAACACATTTGCCAATCTTATTATACTGTCCACGCATTTGACACCTAGTTAATGTCAGCCTTGAGTATCTGTGACCTTAAACTCCAAGTAGGAGGAAAACCCATGGTGATTAAATATTTATGGGTTCCACGACCCTACAGTGAATTCATTATTCCAACCACAGTAAGAGATCATTGAGGACCTCCTATCTCATGAGTTTTAGGCAAGGAGGCTCCGGGAATAAGACTCTGTTTCTGCCCAGTAAGACCATCAGAGAGATGATTTGAAAAGGCATGATGGCTTATTATTCTTCAAAATAGCATTTGAAGCATCCCCCTACAGAAATACCTGCCCGTTTTAGAAAAATTACAGATACAAGCACCAGAAAAAAAAGAAAGAAAGAAAGAAACCCAAGAAACCATCACTACTGTCTTTTTATAGAACCTATCCTTCCAATCTTTTTGTCTTTTGCACATATATAAATATTTTACAAAAATGGCATATTTTGGGGTGCCTGGATGGCTCAGTTGTTAAGCGTCTACCTTCAGTTCAGGTCATGATCTTGGGGTCCTAGGATCAAGCTCCACATTGGGCTCCCTGCTCGGCAGGAACCCTGCTTCTCCCTCTCCCACTACCCCTACTTGTATTCCCTCTCTCTCTCCCTGTCTCTCTCTCTGTCAAATAAATAAATAAAATCTTTTTTTAAATGGCATATTTTTGTAACCTGCTTTTTCCTCACCTAATAACACATCATGAATATTTTACACATTATTAAAGATTCTCCAACAACAAAATTTTTTTAAAGATTTTATTTATTTGACAGACAGAGATCATAAGTAGGCAGAGAGGCAGGCAGGGTGTGGGGGGGAAGCAGGCTCCCTGCTGAGCAGAAAGCCCAATGCGGGGCTCTATCCCAGCACCCTGAGACCGTGACCTGAGCCAAAGGCAGAGGCTTAACCCACTGAGCCACCCAGGCGCCCCAATGTTTCACCATTATCAGGAACGAATGTCTTTGTGTGTACTCCTCTGGTCACATCCTTCATTATTTCTTTAGAACCCACAAGTAGATGTTAGCATCAAAGGAAGGGCGCGTTGTCAAGGTCTTTCCTCCCTATTGCCAAATTCTCGATTAGCAAAGTCATACAAATTCACAACCCCACTGGCAGTGCACAAGAATTCTATAATAAAGGCTCTTGTCCAAGATGATGATTATTAAAGGAAAATAGTGGAGAAGATAAGCATTTGCTAAAGGCTCACCCCACACCAGCTGTTTATTTGCTGAGCTCTGTAGCCGTGTTCCTTGGACCACACACCAAAGGTCCTTCAGATTTTTAGTTTATTTAGTGTCTCTTTCAACACCCTGAAACTCTGACCCCAGTTTTATCTGAAGGAAAGGAGATTTCTGGTAAATACGATTTCCAGTTTGGAAACTGAGTTCAAACACTTCTACCCCTCGTCCTGGTGTGGACTGCCTCTGTGATTTTCACTGCTGGGAATTAGAAGGGGCTGCTTCTGACTTGGAGCGGAGAACTTAAGTGCTTCTAAGAAATGAAAGAGCTGGTTTGGGGTGAAAAAGTCATGTTCCGAGGTACAAAGGAAAAACCAATAACAACCCAAGGGTTTGGAGTTTCATTTGACCTGCTCTGATAATATCGCTATGGTGATGGTCTCTGTAAACAGTTGCAAAATAGAAAGATGAAAAGGAACAAACCAGTTCCACCTAGGAGATCTGGAGTTATTTTAGGGATCAAGGCAATGTCATCTGGGGTAAAGATGAAATACAAAATCCATTCTTTTCATAATGATTCTCTTATTTTGTGAGGCCGAACAAAGGCCCGGGCAGAATGGTCTCGTTTGTGCGGAAAGGAACACTGACCCAGCGTCTTCAGAGCTAAGGAGGAAACGTGACCAAAAGAATGGAAATAATGGTGAATAACAGATGCCGGGATGATTCTTCTCACACCCTTGGCCTCTGAGACTCCGCTGAGCCTGGTGTGGAGTCCAAGGGTGGAACACGGGTGATGTTGTTGGGAAGGGCTGGCCTGGTTGAGAGGCTGGGATTGGGACCCCTAGGGAACTGAGCTTGGTTGTCTGCCCCTGACCTTGATTTCTGAGCCAGAGGGGGTGGAGGGAAGCATCTTCAAGGCCACAGGCGGTCCCTGGGGCATCACCATCTGCCGCAGAGGACATCTGCCCCTCCCATCCTCATGCTGTTCTCTTTGAACCCCTGACTCAGCGAGTCCCAGTCCAAAAAGCAGAACTAGCTATTTTTTGCACCAAGAAAAAAAAGTCAGGCAATACACTTGCTGAACCCCTTCCTGACCCTGAAACTCTTATTCTTTGCGCTTAACCCCTCACTCTTCCCTTGTTCTCTTCAGTCCTTTATCTCTCTCACTCTCTCCCTCCTCTTTTAGACTGCTGGATTGGAAGCTCTAAGGGAAAGGTGTGCCTGGCACACGGAAGGTCTGTAAGTGCCGGCTGGTAGGAATGGAATCAGAAAGCCCAGACCTGCCCTAAAATGGACATTTCCCCAGCACATCTGACACCATGCTGTTCATTCACTCATTCACCAGATATTTATGGAGTACCTACCTACCAGGAGCCAGAACTTCTGCTGGGGACTGGAGTTTCAGGGATGAGCACAGATCATATTCCTGGGGATAGACACTACTGCCTTGCTGCTGACCACAGCTGTTACCCGATCGCAGACCCCTCTATGACCATTGGACATGAAAGCACACTCAACCCCCTTCTCTGTTTAATTTTCCTCCCCAGTGCTTAGCACAGGGCATATTCATTTTGGGTTTATTTGTCGGTTTTCCCACGCAAAAGTGTATCCTCTTTGAGGGTGATTTGTCTGCTGGCGTCCCCTGCTGAATTCGCAGCACCGTGCTTAGCACACAGCAGGTGTACAATAAGGATAAGTCAAATCAATCTGTTCAATGTACTGTGCAGTCCTCTAGAACTTTCTAACAGAAACCTCCAGGGAACGGGCTGAGAAGAGCTCCAGAGAACCATAACAACAAATTACAACAGTCCGGGGCTTTCGGTTTATAAAGCAGTGGGGAGCCCGGGGGTAACCAAGGGCCTTCGCACCCCGCCCCCGACTTCCTCCTTGTAAAGTGAAAATAACGATGCCCACTTTTGGGAGCTATTGTGACATCCGGAGAGGGGCATGCACACTAACGGCCCACCTTGGAACCTGGTACGCAACAGGTGCTCCCTGCCTGGGGAGGAAAGCTGTGGTTTCTTTATGACGTGAGCTTCATAATTCCACGTGGACATTTAACCAACAAGGAAAACAGAGCTCACTGAGGTTTGATGATTTGCTCTCAGTAGCTCAGGTGGGACGAAAACCCCCCAGGGGGGCAGAATTCCAAATGCCAGTGCCTTAACTGTATGCCCACAGCTGCCAACTCCGGTAGGAAAGTGCATCTTACCAGCACCTCCTAATTTCTCCTCTGCCCTCACTTTGACGTTCCTGTTTTCAGTTGTCACACCACCCATGATTGTGGGAAGAGAAGAGCTCTGGGAAGTAACCCTAAGGGGAGGATTGTGCATTTGGTTAGTAGGGGAAGGACAGATCTCCCTCCCACCCAGCTCCCTAGCCTTTTCTGCTGCTTCCCCTAGCGCCTCCCCAAGTGTCCCACGGCCCCCACTTAGGGACCCATGACCCCCTAGCATCTAAGCCTATGGGGATCCTGGTCCAATCAAGGGCGACTGGCCAAGACGCTCATTAGCATAAACAAATCAGGAAACTTCTCAAAATTTGAAGGTCCTCTGACTAGCAAGACTACCAATAATTGAACTTCCTAAAAATAATTATACATACATATTTTTAGAGGGGGGAGGAGCAGAGGGAGAGGACGAGAGAGAATCTCAAGCAAGTTCCACGCTCAGCAAGAAGCCTGATGTGGGGCTCGATCTCACGACCCTGAGATCATGACCTGAGCCAAAATCAAGAGTTGGTCACTTAACCCACTGAGCCACCCAGGTGCCCCCAAAATTAATGTTTAATTTAATTTAATTTAATTTTTAATTAAATAATTTTTAAAATATATAATAGTTTCATAATTCCTTGTACATTTCCTCCGTCTTAGGCAGTTGGGAGGTAATTTACAAATATCCAGCCCAGAAAGGCAGATATTATTGTTCCCATTTTATTGATTAAAAAATCGGCGCCCAGGGAGATGAATAATCTCACTGGAGTTCATGTAGCCACCAAGCGAAGAAGGCTCAGGATTTAAACCCAGGTCTTCCTGCCTTCGGAGCTAATGCTCTCTGCCACACAAAAAAATTGAGGGAGCATTGGAGACTTATGTGCATCAGGACACCTATTCCAGCATCATTCTGAAAGAAGTTGGAAACATCCTAAGAAATACAAAAATAAGGGGATAGTCCAATGAATTATAGTGACAGTGGCCAGTTGAATATTTTACAATTATTGAAAACGATACAAGGAATATGATGACACAGAAAAGTCTTTTTTTTTAAAGATTTTATTTATTTATTTGACAGAGAGAGATCACAAGTAGGCAGAGAAGCAGGCAGAGAGAGAGGAAGAAGCAGGCTCCCCGCTGAGCAGAGAGCCCGATGCGGGGCTCGATCCCAGGACCCTGGGATCATGACCTGAGCCGAAAGCAGAGGCTTTAACCCACTGAGCCACCCAGGCGCCCCCAGAAAAATCTTTATGATACACAGAAGATGTGGGTTATAAGATATATGCCCATAGAGATTATAATTTATCAACATGCATGTGCAGAGGACCGAAAGGAACCCTATAAATATGATCATCATCGTGTGGGGAGATTTGGAAGGATTTTTTTCCCCCTCTAGCGATTAATCTTTCTGCAATGCAGTTAAATTACTTTGCAATTTACAGATTAACAAGACAATTATCAAACACAGTTTTCAGAAGTCCTGTAGCTTGGCGCATGGGGCCTAGAAACCAGCATGCATAGTTTTAAGTTGCTAATTAGATAGATGACTTCCATTTACCAACCGCTTCAACCCTGGAGACCCACCTGCTCCCACGTTTTAGCCCTTCTCGCTTGAGCTCCTGCCCACACAAGCAATGGCCGTCATTCTCATCCACCTCGGTGCCTGCCAGTGCCAACTTCCATCTATAGTTGCTCTGTCCAACATGGTAGCCATGGCCATGTATGGGCGTTTAACGGAAAATTAATTTAAATTTGGTGCCTCAGTCTCACTGGCCATATTCTAAGTGCTCAACAGTTACATTCAATGAGCGGCTACTTTCGTGGACAGCACAGATATAGAGTGTTTCAAACATACAGAAAGTTCTATCAGGTAACAAAATCTCTTGAACTTCGGACCCCCGTCACCTGCTGTCAATGGACTGGCTGGACCATGACTTTTCCATCCTGAGATTTTACTCTCTCACCCCATCTGTTCTCTCCAGAGAGTTCGAGGGTCAGGGAAAATTAAGGAGGGGCCCTCCCCACTAAAAGGTGGGGTCTCCCAATTATAGTTATTTAGAAGTGCTTTACGGAGTGAAGATCGGACAGGCAGGGTGGGACACTGGGGCGGGTTAGATATTGCTTTTTATTATGTATGTTCTCAACAGAAGCCCTTTTAATGATGTCCACCATGCGCCAAGTGCTGTGTGTATCTTATTCTTGTTAATACTCACAACCCTGCAGGATAGGTTTTACTCTATTATATACTAAAAGGAAGACACTGAGGCTCAAAGAAGTGTAAAAAAAACAAAGCGCGCATACACACACACACACACACACACACACAACAACAACAACAACAAAACTTGCCCAACTTCATAAGCCAGAATCATAGCTTCAGACACCAAGGCTCATGCTCTATCACACCAATGCACCTCAAAGGAGAGGAGGGCTCCAAATCTCAGAGAAGGATTCTCATTGGCCCTGCTTGTGTAACATGTCCGTCCGAGGACCAATCACATTGGAAGGAAAGATTAGTACCATGATTGGCCACGCCTAAGTCATTATCCACCACTGTACTGGCAGGGGGAGTGACCATCCAATTGAACCGTCTAAGGTTGGGGAAAGATAGTTGCCAAATAGAAGGATGGAGCACACAGAAACAATTCCTATTTGCTACTTTCACCCCACCATTATCATTGCCACGGGCCCTACCCACATACTGATCTCATTCATTGTCAAAATTATCTCGATGGCAATATCGATGGCAATCACTCCTTTTATTGAGAGCCTAGGTGATGGGGCACGTGCTTTTCCCATGCATTACTATGGATCGTTATACTTGCACACATTTTTCTTCAATAATGTTGCGATTGTTTTCTTACTGAGAATAGAAATAGTAGATTTGATTTCCTGGACACTCAGACGTGACCTCCCTAGGTTCTCTCTGGTCTGTTTCCCATAGCTGGCCCACCCCTGCTTTATGCGCCAGACTAATCCAAGACATCCACACTTGAAACATCAAATCCTTTGCTCTGAAGCCTACGCCCTCTCTTGGAGAGTTAAATGAATAAGCCATTCACACACAGGATTACTCATTAGGTTGGGCGCCAAGGGGCCAATTCTAAAACAGAACTCCGTCTACACAGTCCAGCTGGGGGATTGAACAGTTGACCGGAGGCTGGGCCGGATACCCTCCAGAGGGCCCTGGAGAGCTAAGAGGTCTGAGTTTCAATGGTCAGGGGAGAAGGAGGAATGTTCCCGGGCCATGGCTTCTCCTTGGATTGAATCCAGCCTACACAAGAGCCGCTTGGGGCCCAAGTTGTCTAAGTAAACACTGATTCCTTGACGAGTTTCCAAAATCAGGAATAGACCAACTGTTTGGTTTGAACAGGCTGTGCTCCATAAACGACCGCCTGCATATCACCAGGGCCCCATGTAAATATTTTAGCTACAGATTGGAAGAACACAACTTTTTTCGAAATCCCATCACTTCATCGCTAGACTTATAATGAATTATGTGTTGTCTCTGTTGTTAGACTTAAACTGAATTATGTGCTATTTCTATTTATTGGGAGGTCCAATTCTCTAATTTGATTATAGGCGTCCTCGATGTGTGTCTACGGGGACTGTTAGGGTTTGGGAAGAGCCCGAGAAATCACATGCCACTTTTCCCTGCTTGAGTTTAGAACAAAATGAAGGGAAGACAGAGGAAACAAGTAGGCAGAGATGAAAGTGTCATTTTATGATCAATAGAGCTGATTACGCAGATGTTGGCTTTGAGTGTACGACTTTGGGTCTTTCTAAATCCTCCCTCCAGAGCTAGGAGGACTTAGCCACCCAGTGTGAGACAGCACTGGACTGGAGAAGACCACGGAGGAACAGAAGAAAACGTGTGTTGGAAGAGGGAAGAAAGGAAGGATGGCACTGAGCCAAGCATTCCCCATTTCTTTTCCCAAAGCCACCAATCGAGGAAGCCTCCTCTTCTGGGAAACAGTAAGACAGGGGATCAAGAGCAGCTGGGACCTTGGTGTGGTGGACCTCCTACCACATGGACTCGTGAAGCCAGAGAAAAGGATGTTCTCCACCAACAGACACCTTGACAGAGGTGAGGATCTGGTCAAGGATCCCTACCCCTACCCCACCAGGCACAGCCTCTTGGCAAAGATGACAACTGCTTGAACCAGAAAGCAGAACTTGATCTTGAAGAGAAAGTTTTCCTTCAGGAGGAGCTGTAACGGTACTGGTAACCCTCAGGCCACATTACAGGTAGAAGAACTGAGACTCCAGTATTGTCCCCATTATTGCTTGGATCACCGCAATGATGTCACCTGCCAAGAACACGCCACCGCCTGTCCAACAGTGGACAAAACCTGTGTCACTAAGAGGGCAGTGTATCAAGTGGAAATCAGCATTGTGAATTTCAAACCTGGTCCTTTTTATGTTTCCTCTCTTGGTTATGTGGCAGAATGGGTTACCCTGAGCTCTGCACTCTCTCTGCTCTTTCCCATTGTTAACCCCAGAAAAAGTTGAGAAGGCAGGTCTTTTAACATAATGCCCCAAAGATCTATAAGAACCTATCCATACTGGTTGGACAGAGATAGGTCTTGGGCACCTGGGTGGCTCAGTCTGTTAAGCCTCTGCCTTCAGCTCAGGTCATAATCCTAGGGTCCTGGGATAGAACCCTACATGGGGCTCCCTGCTTGGCGGGGAGCCTGCTTCTTCCTCTCTTTCTGCGCCTCCCCTATACTCGTGCTCGCTCACTCTCTCTCAAAATAAATAAATAAAATCTTAAAAAAAAAAGATAGAGAGAGAAAGAAATAGGTCTCTTAGCCTCATTCACAGGGGGTTGTGGTGGATGGAACTGACGTCTCGAAGATGAAAATGAAAGGCAAGAAAGAAAGAAAGAAAGAAAGAAAGAAAGAAAGAAAGAAAGAAAGAGGTGAAGTGGGAGAGAAAGTACATGTGGAAGCCCAGGAATAATCTGTTTTACACCATCCCCTTGACTGAGCAGCTGTTTGTGGTTGACTGGCTCTAGGAATGTGGGGAACCCTTGGGAGATGACTGTGGCTATCTGCCTTGCAAGGGCTCCTGGGCATAAGGGCAGGGTTTTACTCACGTGGCTTTACCATCCTCAATGGCTAGTGGCTTCTCTACCAAATTCTTCTCTCATTGATGACCAAGTCTCGTCCCTTCTTTCTCTGCAAGGTCTTTCTCCCATCTGTCTTAGTTCTATCTGCACTGTTCGCTGACTCTAGATGGAACTTAACGGAAAAACTTCTCACCTAGACTTCCTTGCCTTCATCACCTCCTGTCCGCACCTCTTTCGCATTTCCTACCAGACCGGTCTTTCTGAAAAACAGATCTGATCTGCTCAAGGTCCTCTGTTATTCAAAGATCTCTGCTGGCTCCCCATTGCCGGTAAAATAAAGTCTGAGACCGGAGATCCCCAGGCAAGCTTCCAACTTATTCCCCACCCCCGCCTCCCCGCCGTTATCATTCACACGTCCCTCTCCCTAAGACAAGTATAGCTAAGCAAGAATGGAATGTTGGATTAGAAAGAAAGAGGCTGGGGGTAAACTGGACAAGGGAACCAGATTTGCAGGAACCTGGTAGGAAGGAGAAGCCATTTGGTATTTTTAATATTTATTGGGTCTTCCTAAATGTCCAGCCAGAGGGGAATGGTGATGTATGAAATCTCTGCTTAGGATATGTTATATACTTACAGTTTAAATTATGTTTACAGTTCAAAAACAGGGAAATAGGGGCCCCTGGGGGCCTCAGTGGGTTAAAGCCTCTGCCTTCTGCTTAGGTTGAGATCCTAGAGTCCTGGGATAGAGGCCCGCATCGGGCTCTCTGCTCAGTGGGGAGCCTGCTCCCCACCCCTCGCCGCCTGCCTCTCTGCCTACTTGTGATCTCTCTGTCAAATAAATAAATAAAATCTTTTTAAAAATTTAAAAAATATTTTGAAAAGGCAGGAATAAAATACACTTAAATGTTGGCAGTGGTTGTCTTGAGGTGCTTTCTTTAATATGCAAGTATTGTTTTTATTATAGGAAAAATGTTTTATTTAAAAATCTGTTGTGACACTATACTGTTTCCTTCAAAGAAACAGAATCAATAGTACTGATTGATTGATTATAAGAAGTTACCTATCAAAATTAGGGAGGCTCTGAGTCCCAAATTTGCAGCATTGCCCTGCAGGCTGGAGACCCAGTGGGGTCGATGGTACAGTTCCAATCCAAAGGCAGTCTGCTGGGAACGTCCCCTTGCTTAGGGAAGCTGGTCTTTTAGTTCTGGTCAGGTCCTTCAACTGATTGAATGAGGCCCACCCATACTATGGAGGGCAGTCTGTTTACTCAAAGATTAAAATATTAATCACATCCAAAACACCTTCCATAAAAAATTGACAGTTGACATAAAATTAACCATCACAGACAGCATAGCCATTAACGTATTCTTGCCCCCAAAATAAATCTAACTGAAACTTATCAATCTTCCAGATCTACTTATCAGTTTCCATGAACAACAGGAGATGGAGGAACATATTAAAAGACACTATGGGAAGGCAATTATCTGACCCAGTACAAAATAAATGAATGACCTGAAAAAATCGAGGAATGGTGAGAGACGAAAAGTGGCTTGACAGCCATATTAGCTACATGTGCTGCATGGACCATGTTTGGATCCTGATTGGAATGAACCGATTATAAAGAGAAATTTATGAGAGAATCAGGGAAATCTGCACATTCACTAGATATTCGTTGATATTAAGGGTTTTTTTAATGTGTTAATCATAATATAGTTATATTTTCTAAAACAAGAGGTCTTGTTTTTTAGAAATATGTAATGAGGTGCTTACACATGGAAGGTTTGACATCTGAGCTCTGCTTTAGGACAACCTAGCACATTACGAGGAGGTATAGGTGAAAAAAGGGTCTTCTATACGTTGACAATTGTTGGTGCTGAAAGATGGGGGATCATTACATTATTCTCTCCACTTCTGTGTATGTTTCACATTTTCCATTAAAATGTCCAAAAGAATTACCTACTCTGGAGTATGGACATTCTGTATTCTAGGCTCTCACATTCCTACAAAGGAGCACATCAGTGAGATTCCCCCAGCTCACAAACCCGCAAGCCGAGACAAGCATTCTCCCGTAGAAACAGAATACAGACCTCATCTGTAATTTACATTTTCTAGGCTATATTAACAAAAGTAAAAAACAACAACAACAACAACAACAACAACAACAAAAGTGAAATCAATGTTCGTAACAATTTTACTTGGCCCAATATTTCCAAAATTTTTCTTTCAACATGTACCATAAAAATTATTAATGAGATACTTTACCCTTATTTTTTATCCTTAGTATTTAAAATCTGGCATGTATTTTATCCTGATAACATATCTCAGTTTGGCCTAGCCACATGGCAAGAGCTCAGTGGCCACATGGGGCTAGTTGCCGCCATGTTGGATAGAAGTGGCTTGCAGACTGGGCAGTCAGGACTCCGGGATTTTTCCCTACCCTACTTCACACACATGGTCTAGTTCTTGGGCTGGCTTCTTCACAGTTGCATGAAGACTGCCCATAGATACCAGAACAGTGTGTTTCTAGTTCACAACCTGGCAAACATCCTTTGATGTCTCATTGACCCATATCACCCTAGACCTGCCATCTTGGAACCAGTCATCGGCAGAGGGCCCAGGATTGTCGGGATTGCATAGAGTAACCAGAAGCTTGCCATTGGTATCAATTCCCTGAGTCTCACAGCTGCTAATCAGTAG
Organism: Lontra canadensis; assembly: GCF_010015895.1. NCBI lineage: Eukaryota > Metazoa > Chordata > Mammalia > Carnivora > Mustelidae > Lontra > Lontra canadensis. The sequence continues at coordinate 13,674,149 of NW_022631019.1, forward strand.
AGGAGGGATGTGTGGATATGGGAGAGCCAAGCCCAAACTCTCTATTAGTGTAGATTCTAGCCCCCAGGAACACCATCCAGACCGCTCGAAGTCTTCTCCACTACTCATGGGACAGGAGAACACAATTCCTTGATATGGCATCTTTATTGACCTTTGCCACAAAGGAGTAAAAAGCTCATGAGTACGATCTGCTTTCAGGCCGGCCAGCGTGAAACTGAGCTATTGACATAGATCCAAGAGGCTTTCCTAGGGAAACAAAACCCCCAAATCCCATATTCTCTCTGCACAGTGTAGATGAAACAGCCCTTCCCTAGCTCCTACATCTGCTCTGCCGGCCTCTCATTGGTCGTGGGAACTTAGGCAGAGAACTTTGCTGTCCTGGCGATGTTTCCCCTTTGTAAAATATGGGATTATATTACAACAGGGGTGGTCAATCTTTGTTCTTCCTTTTAATGAGATTTTACGAGGAAACTGGGCCTGTAAAACAGATAAAAGCAGAGTTTCTCCAAGGACCTGGCCTCTCTGTTAGGCCACTACGTCATTCTTTTTTAAACTTAACACTTATGTTGCATTTACAGCATGCCCAGCTCTGTTCTAAGTGACTTTCATGCATGAATTCATTTAAATTTTCATCTAAAGCCGCGTAATGGCCCTATGAAGTAGGCATTATTATGAGCCACTATTTACATCATGCAATCAAGGCCCAGAGAGGTTGAGTAACTTGTCAAAGGTCACACAGCTAGTAAGTAACAGAGCTAGGATTCAAACTCAAGACAATCCAGCTCTGATCTTCGTTCCTATCTCCTCAAAGCCCTGTGACTCCAGTGAGCTAGATGATGCTGAAGATCCTATCCAGCCTTCAAGTCTGTAAAGCTATGAGTAGCAATCTTGTTTGTTGCTTGTCTATTTCAGCACTCTGACTTCTTCAAAGCAAAATTTCATTGTTCAGGGGTGCCTGGGTGGTTCATTTGATTAGGCGTCTGACTTTGGCTCTGGTCATGATCTCAGTGTCCTGGGATCAAGCCCCGGATTGGGATCCCCACTCACTCAGAGGGGAGTCTGCTTGTCCCTCTGTCCCTCCCTCTCCCCCACCCCATTGTGTGCTCTCTCTCTCTCAAATAAATAAATAAAACCAAAAAAAAAAGAAAAGAAAAGAAATCCATTGTTCAGCCTTCAGAGTTCTGTGTATGGTTCAAGGGACAGGGGTGGTGAGGGAGTGATGGAGAGAAAGGACTCTTCTCCAGACCCTGGAGGAGCCTTGGGCCCCCTTATCCCAGCACACTTCAGCTGAAGCCCACTGACTCTGACTTCCAGCTCTTGCCCCTTTACCCTTACCCCATAACCTCGGGGTGGGGGGGGCAACATTTTTCCTAACCTCAATTCAGGCTTCATGGCTAAAACTAGACACATGTTATGATATTGTAATGTAATAAGAAATATATTTGGTCTTTGTCCAGTCTTTGGCACCGAGTTCCAAAATCTCTTGTCATTTCTTAAGTGATAAGAGCAATCGAAGTATCTTTTATTGTAATATCTGGTTTTTGTCCCCAGTTCCTGAAATAGCTCCGGAGGGATAAAAGTGAAAAGAGAGAGCAGGCACCTGGGTGGCTCAGTGGATTAAGCCTCTGCCTTCCGCTCAGGTCATGATCTCAGGGTCCTGGGATGGAGTCCCGCATCAGGCTCTCTGCTTGGAGGGGAGCCTGCTTCTTCCTCTCTTTGTCTCTGCTGGCCTCTCCGCCTACTTGTGACCTCTCTCTGTCAAATAAATAAATAAAATCTTAAAAAAAAAAAAGTGAAAGGAGCATCTTTTGTTATTCATAACCAGGCCCTTGCAGTGGCCCCTGAGTTTATGTTAAACTGGTGGGTTTTGAAAGCCCCTAAGGTTGGGGAGCTGGTTGCCAGGGGAACCAACAGTGATTAGAGGGTTGAAATTTTCAGCCCCGCCCCCCAGCTTCTGGGGAGGAGAAAGGGACTGAAGAGTGAGTTCAACCATCAGTGGCCAATGATTTAATCAGGTGTGCCTATGTAAAGAAGCCTCCATAAAAACCCCCTTAACCTAAAAGATTCAGAGAGCTCCAGGTTGATCAGCTTCCAGGTAGAACGCATCCCTGTGTCAGGAGGCTAATGCAACCCAGACTCCATAGGGGCAGAAGAAGCTTTCGTGCTCAAGACCCTACCAGACCTCACCCTATGTGTCTCTTCATTTGGCTGTTTTTTTTTTTGTTTTGTTTTTTTAAGATTTTTATTTATTTATTTATTTGAGAGAGAGAGAGAGCAAGACAGTGCACATGGAGGGAGAGGGAGAAACAGGCTCCCCACTAAGCAGGGGATGATGCAGGGCTCATCCCAGGAGCCCAGGATGAGAACTAGAGCCCAAGGCAGATGTTTAACTGACTGAGCCACCCAGAGACCCCTGGCTGTTCATTTTTATTCTTTAAAATGACCAAAATGAACAAGTCAGTAAACAACGTGTGTTGAAGAGGATGTGGAGAAAGGGGAACCCTCTTACACTCTTGGTGGGAATGCAAGTTGGTGCAGCCACTTTGGAAAGCAGTGTGGAGATGCCTTAAGAAATTAAAAAATAGAGCTTTCCTATGACCCTGCAATTGCACTACTGGATATTTACCCCAAAGATACAGATGTAGTGAAAAGAAGGGCCATCTGTACCCCAATGTTCATAACAACAATGTTCATAGCAGCAATGGCCAGGGTCGCAAACTGTGGAAAGTACCAGGATGCCTTTCAACAGACGAATGCATGAAGAAGATGTGGTCCATATACACTATGGAGTATTATGCCTCCATCAGAAAGGATGAATACCCAACTTTTGTATCAACATGGATGGGACTGGAGGAGATTATGCTGAATGAAATAAGTCAAGCAGAGAAAGTCAATTATCATATGGTTTCCCTCATAAGGAATAACACGGAGGACATTGGGAGATGGAGAGGAGAAGTGAGTTAGGGGAAATCAGAGGGGGAGATGAACCATCAGAGACTGTGCACACTGAGAAAGAAACTCAGGGTTTTGGAGGGGAGAGGAGTTGGGGGGTTAGGTGACCCTGGTGGTGGGTATTAAGGAGGGCACGTATTGCATGGAGCACTGGGGGTGGTGCATAAACAATGAATCTTGGAACACTGAAAAAATAAAATAAATTAAAAAAAATAAAATACCTCTTTGTGTTACGTTGAGAAGGTTAAGTTTAGCGGTGTGTGTGTGTGTGTGTGTGTGTGTGTGTGTAGATAATCTGTATACCCACTGTGGGGTTGGAGATCAAGATCAAGATCAACCCCAAGATCAAGAGTCACATACTCTTTCGACTGAGCCAACCAGGTGCTCCAAGTTTAGCAATTATATAATCAGACAAATGGGTACACTCCTACCCCTTCTCCTACCCTTACCATATGATAGCTGTGGGACCACAAGTTACTTAAAACTAAAAATATTGAGGAATATCGGGGAACTGGACAGATGTTGTTTAACTGTACTAACTTCCAACACATCATAAATAAGTCCTAGAGATTTAATGCACAGTCTGGTGAATGGAGACAACAACCTTGCATTGTAATCTTCAAAATTTGTTAAGAGATTACAAATTAATTATTCCAGCCACAGGAAAGAAAGGACAGTTAAGTGACATGATAAATTACCACCACAATGACAGTCATAGTGCTGCATATAAATGTACATGACATGTACATAACCTGTTGTACACATTAAGATTCCACAATGTTATATGCCTAATATAGTTCCATTAAAAAATCGATCAACATTAATTGACTTATTGAGCATTTTACATGTATTTCTTCCCTTCATCCTCGTTATCACCATATATGATAGAGCTACCCTTTATTCCCGTATTCTAGGGAGGGAAAGTGGGGGACGGAGAGGTACAGTAACTCTGCCAAGGTGAGGGAGACAGGACTCATACCCAGAGAGCACCCACTTCTCCATCAACCACAGGACACCTAGCACATAAAGCCCATGATACCTTGAGGGTCCACAAAATTGTTTTCATTTTCATTTATTTTATAATCAGAAGAGAAATGAAAATAATGACAAAAGAGTATATAATAATGAATTCAGTCTGGATTAGAGTCCCCTTTATTCCAACACACCCATAAAATGTCTTGTTTAATGTTTTTTATGGAAGGAACGGCCCCACAAGGCAAGAGTGCCCATAAAATCAAGTCCCATTATCCCAAGCCACTGCGCTTAAAGAACGAGGGCTCCCCAGCTCTCTGAACCCCACCTTAAGACTGGATACCTGTGTGGCCTCAGGCAAGTCACCTTTCTCTGCCGTAGGTTTCTCCTCTGTAAAATGAGAATCATAAATAGTATGGATTTGTCTATAGCCGCGAGGATGCCCCGAGTAACTGCCTAGCATCTTAGCAACATGCTTGATGCTCTAAGGACTCCCATACTGACAAGCTACGGGTGATCTGACTTGTTGCAGCCTCGGGGTCCAGAGCGCCCAGACCCCACAGGGGCTGTCCCGGCAAGAGCCCGATGGCTGACAGGCTCAGCGTGGCAACGCCTCATCAGAGACACCAGAAAGTCCAGAGCATCTCCACGGCAGCCTCTGGAGAGATTCCGACGTGTTCTTCACCCAACCGCGTCAGATCCACACTTATAAAAGCTTCCAGGCCTCAGCGATCATCTCACCCTTTCCCACCCCCCTCCCCACCCCCCAGGCCCTTTTCCCTCTTAGCTCTGTTTCTGCAAGAAGCAGGACAGAAAGGTCTCAGTCTTATGTGAGTCTAGAAGAAAAAGCCAAGACGTAGAGCTCTTGGGAACTGGCTTTGCAGCCCACAGCTCTGCCAGGACAAGCTCGAACAAGTCACTCAGCCTCTCTGAGCCCCAGAGCCCTCAGCTGGACAACAGGAACACGTAACTAAAGTAGGAGTAGGAGCACCTGGGTGGTCTGGGTGGCTCATTGTTTAAGCAGCTGCCTTCAGCTTGGGTCATAAGGCCAAGGTCTTGGGATCAAGTCCCACATCAGGTTCTCTGCTCAGCTGGGAGCCTGCTTCTCCCTCTGCCTCTGCCTACTGCTCCCCCTGCTTGTGCTCACTCTCCTTCTGACAAATAAATAAAAAAGATCTTTGGAAGAAATTAGTAGAGGGGCGCCTGGGTGGCTCAGTGGGTTGAAGCCTCTGCCTTCGGCTCGGGTCATGATCCCAGGATCCTGGGATCGAGCCCCGCATCGGGCTCTCTGCTCGGCAGGGAGCCTGTTTCCTCCTCTCTCTCTGCCTGCTTGTGATCTCTGTCTGTCAAATAAATAAATAAAATCTTTATAAAAAAAAGAAATTAGTGGAGTAGAAATAATACTTGCAGTCGTTATTCTTACAGTGTGGTACTAGAAGCATGAGGGCTTTGGGGGTCAGAGGGCTTTGGTTCAAATCACAGCTTCCACTCTTTGACAGCACCTGACCTTGCCTTTCCAAGTCTGGGTTTCTCATTTATAAAATCAGGAATAATAATAGCACCCATCTCAAAGGGTTGTTGGGATGGTAAAATGAGATACCTAGATCTAAAGCTCTTTGCAGCTCTGGGTATACACCAAGTGCTCTATAAAGATGAGCAGTGGTTGCTTTAATTGTAAATGTGCTTCTTCCCAACCGCTTTGGCCTGTAGCCCAGTCTCCCAACTGCACACAGTAGATGCTCAATGAATAGCTGTGGAACGAAGAAATGAATGAATGGATGTGTGAATTAATGAACAGACTTGCCGTCCTTTGCAACCCAGAACTCAATCCAGAACTACTTCTGGCCAAAGTCCCTTGACTCACAGCAATGGGAATTCTTGCAGCCTCAATACTTTCAATGTTCTTGTTTCTTCTTGAAGCAGTTAAAAATGTGTCCCCAGGTCTGAGCCTCCCTTCAAATTAGGGACCCTAATCCCCTTCTTGCCCTTGACTGTGAGCTGAATTTAGTGACTCAACTTCTTTTTTTAATTAAAGATTTATGTATTTATTTATTTATTTGAGAGTGAGCCAGAGAGCATGGGTGGGGGGTGAGGGGCCTAGGGAGAATCAGATTCCCCACTGAGCAGGGTGCCCGATGTGGGGCTTGATCCTGGGACTCTGGGATTATGACCTGAGCTGAGGGCAGATGCTTAACTATGTTAACAAGCTGTTAGGCGAGCTCGCTTCAGCAGCACTTATACTAAAAACAAGCTGTTAGGGAAGCAGGTCCTCCGGCCCCAGTCAAGCCTTCAGATGCCGCAGCCCCAGCCAACCATTGGACTGGAACCTCATCAGAGACTCTGAGCAAGAACCATCTGTCTGACTCACTCCCAATTTTTGGACCCCCAGAAACTATGGATTAATAAGTGCGGTCTTAAGATGCTATGTTTGGGGATAATTTGTTATACAGCAACAGGTAATAGATAATATTCGCATGAATATTCTTGAGGAAAGGTTGAAAGAATGCCTTTCTTTTGTTTTTTTTTTTTTTAAGATTTTATTTATTTGAAACAGAGAGAGAGATCACAAGTATGCAGAGAGGCAGGCATAGAGAGAGAGAGGAGAAAGCAGGCTCCCCTCCAAGCAGAGAGCCCGATGCAGGCCTCAATCCCAGAAGCCTGAGATCATGACCTGAGCCGAAGGCAGAGGCCTAACCCACTGAGCCACCCAGGTGCCCTCTTTTTTTTTTTAAGATTTTATTTACTTGACAGAGAGAGAGAGAGAGAGATCACAAGTAGGCAGAGAGGCAGACAGAGAGAGAGGGGGGAAGCAGGTTCTCCACTGAGCAGAGAGCCTGATGTGGGGCTCAATCCCAGGACCCTGAGATCGTTACCTGAGCTGAAGGCAGAGGCTTAACCCACTGAGCCTCCCAGGCGCCCCGAATGAATGCTTTTCTAACACATGGAAACTTCTGAGAGTTCATTCTCCTTATCGCTTTAGCACTCTTCAGAAAGCCTGAATCCACACTTTCCTAGACCATGCCTGCCCGCTGATTAAGGACCCCTAGGATCCCAGGTGGGATGCATCATGGTGTCTGTTCCACACCAGTCCTCAGGGGAGCTGGCACCACCAGGTCCCTAGCTGGGAAAGAAGAGTCAGCATTTGTGCAAGCAGGCTGGTCAGTAGCTCATGTTTAGAAGAATCATATTTTCAGTTTCAGGAGGGTCCATCTCAGAGAAACTATTTCCTTACTTCCAGCTCCCATGTTGTACTAACAGCAGCTAATCCTTTCATTGTTTTAGAGACAAGTTCAGAATCCTTCCCCTGCCTAGCCAAGGCTCTGCACTCACTGGAGAGAACTCTGGTAGCCCTTTGCATCTGGGAAATCTCCGCCTAATGTGGAGAAAGTGCCTGGAAAGAGTGTCTGTGCCTGACCAGGTTGAGAACTCCAGGCTGATAAAGACAAGCCAGCTCTTCTTATCCCACAATGAGGACTTGAGCCAGCAGGCTGTCCTGAGGACATGGCCAGTGTGGCTATGGCCACCAAGTTCAACAGTCTTTTTTTTTTTTTTTTTAAGATTTTATTCATTCACTTGAGAGAGAGAAAGAGAGAGTGCGCACTCATGAGCCAGGAGAGGGGGGGGCCCTGTAATAGTCCAAGCAAGAGGGGATGGTGGCTGAGACCCTGGTGAGGACAGTATAGGTGAAGAATGTGAACAGATTCCAGATTTGACAAGAAATCTGCCCTTGAGCCTTGTCTCAGGATCCCTGCTACAAGCTGAGCATGGTTTAGGGATCTTGACCTCTTTTTGTAAGATCTTCCTTCAGATTTCAAGCCCAGTTTGGTAGTTAATGTTCCAGGTGGACTCCAAGAGGGGTCAGAGGAGGATAAGTGAGATCCTACCAGTCCTCAGAAGTTATGGCCCGGAACCCAGAGGAATCCTTGCCCTGGCCTTCCAAGTCCTCAGTCTAGGATTTTCTCTTCTCTGTGCTTGGCTCATGACTGTGTCTACTTCTTAGCATTTCCTGAATCAGTCCAGTCTTCTCCATCCCCAGGGAAGGAACTTCTCCTTGTTCTCTAATGCTCTGTGCTCTTGGTTTACCTAGTTTATGGGTAAAACTCTGCTTTTGACCTGGATTGTAGTTATTGATTGGTTTGCCTATCTTCCCTAGCAGGCCATGAGTTCCTTGAGGGCAAGGATCTTGTGTACTCATCTTTGTGTCCCAACCTTGTCTGCAGCGACTGGCACATCACTAAAAGACTATTGAACTTGGGATGCCTGGGAGACTCAGTCATTTGAGCATCTCCTTTCAGCTCAGGTCATGATCTCAGGGTCCTGGGATTGAGCCCTTGAATCGGGCTTCTTGCTCAGTGGGGAGTTTGCTTCTACCTCTCCCTTTGCCCCTCACCCCTGCTTGCCTCCCCCGCTCTATCTCACTCTGTTCTCTCTCTCAAATAAATAAAATCTTTTTTAAAAATTTCAGGTTGGTTAGATTCTTTTGCTCAACTGCTCAACTGCTTAGACCTTTTGAAAGGTCTTCCATTCCTCTTAGGATAAAATCCCCCCTCCTTTCCATGGCTTACCAGGGCCATGTGGCTACCTTCTGCCTACTTCTCCAACCTCCTCTCCTGCCCTGCCCCACCTGCTCACCGTGTCCCATACACTGACCTTCTACTGTCAGTGTAGAAGTACACCAAGTACACCAAACTCTTTCCCAGTCAGAGTCATCCATTCACTCAGAACATATTTATCAGGAAGCTTCTGCATGCCGGACATTATTATTATTATTTATTTTTTTGCTGAAGATAGAGTGGGGAATAAAATGCACACAAATCATTGCCCTTGGGAAGTTTATATTTTAGTGAAGGAAGACAGCCTGCAAACAAGACAAGTAAATCAACAGTATGTTGGATGGGAATCAGTACTAAGTGACGGGGGGGAGCAGAGAGAAGAGAGTAGAGACGTTGGGGGATTGGTTTGCAGGTTTCAACACAGGAGCCAGAGATGGGCTCAAGAAGGTGATACTTGAAGCCTGAAGGCGGCGAGGGTACAAGTCATGCAGATATGTGGGGGAAGAGCATTCTTAGCAGCAGGGATAGAAGTGCAAAGGCCCGAGGCTGGGGCACACTCAGTTTGTTCCAAGAACAGCAAGGAGGCCAGAAGGGCTGGAGGGAAGTGAGAGGTGAGATTTGAGAGGTAACAGGAATCCTAATCAGACTCCCCTGAACACGAGACTGGCATAAGAACTTCGGCATCTGTGGAAATTTCCACCTGGAACATTCCATCCTGACTCTCTACCTGTCTGACTCTTTCCCATCCTACAGATCTCAGAGAGACTTTCCTGGGCCACCCTCCTGCTTCACTTTCACAACACTCTTTTTTCATCATAGTAAGTGCCAACATATGCAATTGTATGATCTAGTTCTACATCCTTGTCTGCTCACTATAACACAAGCTCCACCGAGGGCAAGAGTGCTGTCGGCCCCTTCTACCCTCGAAAGCCCAGCACTTAGCAGACTGCCCAGCACTCAGTAAGTCCTCAGTAAATAACTTGTGGAATGAAAAAGAAAGAAAGAGGGAAGTTCTGTCATTATTATTCCCAGCTTGAACCTTCTGAAGTATGAAGAAATGTGTTTTGATATTGGAGGGCCATCCCTAGGAAATCTGTGGGCAAAGAGCTTTCAGAGAGACTAAGGAAAGAAAAATCAGACATGCACCACGTTGAAAGACTTGGGAATTAGGATGGCCCAAGCTTCTGAAAAATAACATTAAAGCTAGAAGGAACACAGAAGGAACAAAGGAACACAGCCTTCAAAATATTGTGTGAAAAATATCGTTAACACAGAACTAACTCTACATCTAGACAATCTATCAATCAACATTTCAGATATGCAAACGCTCAAAACATTTTACCTCGCATGCACTTTTCCCCAGAAAGTGATTGATGATGTGCTCCACCCAGATGAGAGAAAAACAGAAAGACAAGTATCCAGGAGACAGTGGCTCCAACCCAGGAAGGAGCAAGGCAAGGAAAACTTCCAAGCCCATGGCACAAGGAGGACTCAGCAAGACCCCCCTGCGGGGGCTCATTCCAGATGGGAAGAAGAGGGCAGATGACTCCGGGAATGAGATCTCCTGGAAAAAAGGGAAATTCACACATTATCTACTCTGTGCAGCCAGAGCTGGCTGCCTAAGTTGCAGGGCCCCCTGCAAGAGGGAAACGGACACGCATCTTGCTTAAAGCTTAAGAATTTCAGGGTGCCTGGGTGGCTCAGTTGGTTGAGTGACTGTCTTTGGCTCAGGTCATGATCCCGGACTTCCAGGATCAAGTCCCGCATTGGGCTCCCATCTCCTTGGGGAGTCTGCTTCTCCCTCTGACCTTCTCTTTCATGCTCTCTCAAATGAATAAATAAAATCTTTAAAAAAAATTTTTTTCTAAAAAAAAAAAAGAATTTCAAGATGGTGGAATCAGAGCAAGTGGGTGGGCTCTTCTGAGAGTGGGGTCTGGTGCCTCCTGCCCAGGTCACACACCCAGGAAGGTGGCCCTGCCTGTGACCATGTGGAAAACTGTATTGCTAGCCGTTCTTTTCTGTAAGCTAGGAAGAACCAACTCTAGTTGACTTAAGAAGAAAGGGAACTTATTGAAGGAGTATTAGGTGACTTGTAAAATCCCATGTGGGCTGGAGAACGTCCATCATAGCTACCCAACTAGAGACAGCTCCTCTGCTGGGCTGTCAGCTGGTATAGTCAGGATGACACTGCTGCTGTCCCCAAGTAGCAGGCACGGCAGCTTGCAGAGATGGCACTGACAGATCCCCGGCACAGGTCACTGCCACTGTCGTGCACTGCTACCCCGCTGTGACTTCTTCTGCCAAAAAAATGCTCCTTGCATGTTCTGCTTCTGCACCCAGCAATTACCTATTGAGATGTGTGCATCTGATGAGTGATGTCTGAGTTGAGTGCCTTAGCTGCAAGTGGCTGAGAAAGTGAGCTTCTAGAATCTTCCATTTCCCTGGAGGAGATTCTGCTTCCCACAAGTCTCCTAAGGGGAAATTCCCCAAATACAGGAAGGGTTTAGCATCTGGGCAGCAAGGAATGACAAGTATCCACTGTGGAAGTATGGAAAAAAATTCGTGATAGGGAAATCTACAAAAAACAATGAAGCAAATAAAAATAAAACAAGACAAATAAAAACACAGATACAAGTAAAATTAAAACTTGCTCAAGAAAGGAAATGTAGGGGGACCTGGGTGGCTTAGTTCGTTGAGCATGAGACTCTGGATTTCGGCTCAGGTTGTGATCTCAGGGTCATAAGATCAAGCCCCGTGCGGACTCCACACTCGGTGGGGAGTCTGCTGGAGATGCTCTCTCTCTCTCTCTCTCTCTCTGTCCCTCCCGCTTGTGCTTTGTCTGTCCAATAAATAAATAAATAAAATCTTTTTACAAAAGATTTTATTTATTTATTTGTCAGAGAGAGAAAGAGAGAGCAAGGGAGCGCACAACCAGGGGAAGTGGTGGGCAGAGGGAGAAGCAGGCTCCCCGCTGAACCAGGAGCCTGATGCGGGGCTTGACCTCAGGGTCTCGGGATCATGACCTGAGCTGAAGGCAGACACTTAACCCACTGAGCCATCCAGTCGCCTCAGTAAATAAGTCTTTAGAAAAAAAGAAAAAGAAAGGCAAAGTAATGCCACTGTAGCATCTGGCTCATCAGAGTCCTACACTTGCATATTCTGCATAATGTAAAAACTGAATGGGATTTAGCCCCAGATGGCACATTTATCACATTGTAAAGTTGGAAAGGGGACAATCAGGGCTGTTGATCCTTTAAGAATGCTAACTCATTTGCTGTAACAGGAAGTTCATCGATAATACCTAAAATTGGTAAAGACAAAGTTAGAATTAAAATCATATTTAGAAATGTGGACATAAATGCCCAAAGAAGTTGCTGAAACATTGCAAGTGGTCGTCTGGGGAAGAAGATGGAACGTGAGAGGATGTGAGGCAGGGGACCGGCTGCTTTCGCTGTTGTTTGTTTTGTTATAAGACTTTCGGTGGTGTTTCTGGTCCAGTTATATTATGCTGTGTCGCGATAGGAAATCCTGAGGTGCTCTGTGGCTTTTACTGCAATAACAGGAGGGGATTTTTCCTCCTTCTTCCAGAATCCAGTGAGAGTTGGATAGCCCCCCAGTCTTGTAGCCCCATCATCCCGAGCAAGGTCATTGCCAAAAGAAGGAAGGGCTGGAGGGACTTTTGAAGGACCATGCGTGGAAATGGTTTACATTGTTTCCGTTTAGTGCCCAGAACTCAAGACACTGGGGCCCAACAGAACCCTAGGAGAACAGGGAAATGTCGTCTTCCCAGGAAGACACAAGGCATGGTCTGCTGCGAGACCATTCACTTTCGAAAAATTAATAGACTTTATTATTTAGAGCAGTTTTAGGTTAAAAGGAAAATGGAGCAGAAGTACAGTTTTTCCATATAACCCCTTTCCCTTCACCTCACACATGATTTCCTCAGTTTTTAAAAAAAGATTTTATGTATTCGTTTGTGAGAGAGAGAGAGAGATTGAGAGCCGGAACAGGGAGAGGGAGAGGAGCAGTACACTTCCCCGCCTAGAAGCAAGGCTGATGTAGGACTAGATCCTACGACCCTGGGATCATAACCTGAGCCAAAGGCAAACAGACGCCCAACCAACGGAGTCACCCAGGCACCCCTCGATTTTTTTTTTTTAAATATGGAACATGACATGAATTTACACATCATCCTTGTATAGATGACAGGTTAATTTTCTCTGTATTGTTCCAATCTCCGTATACGGGCTACAGAAGCGAGCACAATTTCTTCAATTTTTAATATCTTGCAGTGATGTCGAACATTTGTCGTCATCGATGAACCAACACGGATACCTCACTATTAACTAAGTTCATAACATGCAGTAGGGTCTCCTCTTTGTGGTCTACGGTGCCGTGGGTTTCATCAAATGCGTAATGTCATATGTCTACTACTAACGCATCATAGAGTAGTTTCACCGCTATAAATCCGGGCAGCACCTCCTCATTTCTCCCCAGCCCTGCCCCCCTCCGCCAGCTCCCGGGTTCCCGGAACCCCTGGCAACTGCTGATCTTCTTACTGCCACCATAGTTTTTCCTTTCCTGGAATGCTCTATAATTGAAATCATACAGGATGAGTGAAACCTTTTCAGATCGGCTTCTTTCACTTAGCAAAAACGCATTTAAACTTCCTCCATGTGTTTTCGTGGCTGGATAGCTCATTCCCTTTTAAGCGCTGAATAATACGTTCCATTGTTTGGGTGTCCCACTGTTTGTTTATATCCATTTGCCTAGCGAAGGACATCGTGGTTGTTTCTAATTTTCTGCAATTATGAGTAAAGCTGCTGTAAACATTCATGTGCAGGTTTTTGTGAGGACATACGTTTTCAACTCACTTGGGGGTAAATACTAATGCAATTGCAGGAATGCCATTGCCGAATCCTACGGTAAGATGACATTTTGTTTTGTAAGAAACTGCCAGACCATCTTCCAAAGTGGTCAAACGTCTTGGATTCCCACAGCAATGAATGGGACGTCCTGCTAACCCATTTCCTCACCAGTATCTGGTGTTGTCAGTATTTTGGGTTTTAGCCATTTTAATAGGTGTATGTATAGTGGCATTGCCTTGTGGCTTTGACTTGTTTTCTTTTCTCTTTCTTTCTTTCTCTCTCTCTCTCTCTCTCTCTTTCTTTCTTTCTTTCTTTTTTTCCTAGCAAGCTCTATGCTGGGGCTCGAACTCGGGACCCTGAGATCAAGACCTGAGCTGAGGTCAAGAGTCCGATGCTGAACGGACAGAACCACCCAGGTACCGTGAAGATCATCTTGAGTTTTTCTTTTGTAGTTTGTACTTCTGCTGTTGTGTCTGAAAACTCCTGGTGAAACCCCAGGTCACCTCGGTTTTCTGCTATGTTATTTTCCAGAAATATTTTAGCGTCGTGTTTTCCGTTTAGCTTTATGGCCCGTCTTCAGCTCGTTTTTGTTGCAGGTGTAAGGTCAGTATCTAGACTCCTTCTGATTGCCGGTGCATGCCCAGGTGTTCCAGCAGTATTTGCTGAAAAGACTAGCCTTTCTTCATTGAACTGCCCCTTCGTTCCTTTGTAAAAAAAAAAAAACAACTGACTATATTAGTGCGGGTCCACTTCTGAGCTCTCTGTTCTCTTCCATTATCTGTCTACTCCGCCATTAATACCACACTATCTTTTTCTTAAGATTTTCTTTATGTATCTGAGAGAGGGAGCGAGAATGAGCAGGGGGGAGGGGAGAGCATAGTTGGGGAGCCCGATGCAGGACTCGATCCCAGGACCCTGAGATCATGGCTTAACCCACTGAGCCACCCAGGCGCCTCCCACGCTGTCTTGATTACCGTATTTTCACAGTAAGTCCTGCAGTTGGGTCATGTCTGTCCTCCGACTTTGTTCTTGTTTAATATTGCACCGGCGATTCCAGATTCTCTTGCTTTTCCACATAAACGCGATTTGCTGAAATCCACAAAATAACTTGCTTGCATTTTGACTGAACTACAGGCCAAGTTGGAAATAACTGGTGTCTTACCAACACGGATTTTTCTTATCCACAAACAGAATATCTATTTCTTCGGTTGTTCCTTGATTTCCTTCATCAGACTTTTGTAGATCTGGCATGTATTTTGTTAGATTTTATACCTCAGTCTTTGATTTAAGGGGGTGCTAATAGAAATGGGTTTTTTTTTTTTTTAGATTTTATTTATTTATTTGACAGACAGAGATCACAAGTAGGCAGAGAGGCAGGCAGAGAGAGAGGAGAAAGCAGGCTCCCCGCTGAGCAGAGAGCCCGATGCGCTGATCGATCCCAGGACCCTGAGACCATGACCTGAGCCAAAGGCAGAGGCTTTAACTCACTGAGTCACCCTGGCATCCCAAGATTTTATTTTTAAGCAATCTCCACACCCACCATGGGACTCAAACTCATGATACCGAGATGAACAATCACACACTCTACTGACGGAGCCAGCCAGGCACCCCTAGAAATGTTTCATCTGAACAACTGAAGGATATGTTAGAAGCGTACTTGGACTGTGGATGAGCTGAGGCACTGCCACCACACACAAAATCTCAGGTGTGGGGCGCCAGGGTGGCTCAGTCGTTAAGTGTCTGCCTTCACCTCAGGTCATGATCCCAGGGTCCTGGGATCGAGCCCCTCATCCGGCTCTCTGCTTAGCGGGAAGCCTGCTTCTCCCTCTCCCACTCTCCCTCTTGTGTTCCCTCTCCCACTGTATCTCTCTCTGTCAAAAAAATAAATAAATAAAATCTAAAAAAAAAAATCTCAAGTGTGTCAGTCTGTTCCTTTGTTCCTCAAAAGCTAATGGTCTCACAGAAAACAACAAGTGTTGGCAAGAATGTGGAGACACTGGAATTCTAGTGCGCTGTTGGTGGGAGTTTCGAATGGTGAAGTCACTATGGAAAACAGTGTGCATGTTCCTCAAAGCATTAAAAAGAGTGTGAACACACAAGTGGGGGGAAGGGCAGACTCTCCACTGAGCAGGGACAGCCCCCCATGCAGAGGCTCAATTCCAGGACCCCGAAATCATGACCTGAGCTGAAAGCAGATACTTAACCAGCACCCCTAGAATTATCATTGGACCCAGCAATCCCATTTCGAGGTATATATCCCCAAAGGACTGAAAGCAGGTTCTCAAAGAGATGTTTGCACGCCTGTGTTTATTGTAGCATTATTGACAACTTGGGCTGTGGAAGCAACTCAAACGTCCAAAGACGAATGAATATAGAAAATGTGATAATGCCTACAATAGAATATCATTCCATCTTTAAAAGGAAATCCTTGTCAGGGTGTTACAACATGGATGGACCTTGAGGACATGACGCTCAATGAAATAAGCTTGTCACAGAAAGACAAATGTATGATTCTACTTATAGGAGGTACCTAAGGTAGAAAACTCCTAGAAGCAGAAAGTAGAATGGTGGTTGCCTGGGGCTGGCGGGGAAGGGGAAGTGGGAAGGTATTTAATGGGTATAGAGTTTCAGTTTTGTAAGATGAAAAGGTTCTGGAGGTCTGTTGCACAACAAATGTGAACATACTTAACACTACTGAACTGCACATTTCGAATGATTAAGATGATAAATTTAATGCTATGTGATCTCTACTACAATTTGAAAAAAATGTTAATGATGTTTCCATATTGAACTGGAAAGAACTGGAAGGTTTTTCGGGTCCCACCAGACCCTATAGAAATCTATCTGTAAGCAAATACTTAACCATGTCATGTTATTACTGTTTAAGTTTTAAATAGCGAGTGCCTTTTAAGTATCTTAGAGGGACTGCTTGGGGGAAAAATAATGACTATTTTGCAGTGAGAAACGCCAACTCTAATTTATCAGATTTGAAAAGTGAAATTTTTGTTTTTGGGTTTTCTGAAGGGCATCAAAAGCATACAGCATTTCCTGGGATTAAAAATTTTCAGTTTTCTGAGTCTTCTTTTTTTAAAAGATTTTATTTATTTATTTGAAAGAGAGAGCAAGAGAGCACAAGCAGGGAGAGCAGCAGAGGGAGAGGGAGAAGCGGGCTCCCTACCGAGCAGGGAGCCTGATGTGGGCACCATCTCAGGACCCTGGGATCATGAACTGAGCTGAAGGCAGACGTTTAACCAACTGAGCCACCCAGGCACCCCTCAACTCCCCTTCTTGTATAAAGAATTAGAACGAGCCATGTTGGGGCACATGGGTGGCACAGTCGATTAGACATCCGACTCCTAGTTTTGGCACAGCTTGTGATCTCAGGGGTGTGAGATGGAGCCCTGAGTCGGGCTCCTCGCTCAGTGCAGAGGCAGCTCGAGAACTGCTCTCCCTCTCCCTCTGCCCCTCCTGCTGGTGCACTCTCTCTCTCTCTCAAATGAATACATAAATCCTTAAAAAAAAAAAAAAGAACCAGCTATGTCGTCTGGGTAATTAGTTTGTTTTCAATCTGAAAACCACATCAGAAGTAATGAATAAATAAATCTTAAAACACACACACACACACACACACACACACACACACAAGAACCAGCTACATCGTCCAGGTAATTAGTTTGTTTCAATCTGAAAACCACATCAGAAGTATTTCCTTATTTGCTGTGACGACCAGGAAGCTCAGAACAAGATTTGTAGTACATCTCTAACTTCTAGCAGAAACTGTATTTTTATTTATTTATTTATTTATTTATTTATTTATTTGAAAGTGGGCTCCATGCCCAACATGGAGCTCCAACTCATGACCCCAAGATCAAGAGTCACATGCTTCACGGACTGAGCCAGCTGGGCAACCTCTACCCAGGATTTTAGGCAATATGTGTTTAGGCAATATTGTGTTTTACTTGTCTCTTAATTCATTTGCTTTATTCCCTTCCCTAATGTTTGCTTGGCTCAACTTCATCACTTACTTTTTTTTTTTAATCTTTTGCACAATATATTTAGGAAATCCTCTTTGGAACATGGTAGGGTCCATAAATATAAAATAAGACGAGTCACGTGAACTGCGCACCTTACAGATAGGGTCTTATACAGTCATAAATCTCCAAACATCATCAAGTCCGTGACTTCCAAAGACAAATAAAATTCCAAGGCCAAGTGAAATTCATCCTGAGAAGTAGAAGGAAGTGGCAAAGCATTAGGCGTGGACTCTTCAACTAATCTATTTCATATCTCTTTGTAAACAGGAAGCATACTCAGCTCTAACAGCCAAGCAGCTGGTGGGGGGAGGAAGTGAGGAGGAAAGCTGGTTCGTGAACCAGCTCGTTCTGGGTGCAGTTATTGTTCTCAGCGACCTCCACTGAAGAAACCAGCAACCTTCTAAGAAAGAGGTTGGAAGTTAAAGCTATGCAGTCAGGGGCACCTTGGTGGCTCAGGTCATGATCCCGGGGTCCAAGGAATTGAGCCCTGCCAGGCTCTCTGCTCAGTGGGGAGCCTGCTTTCTCCTCTCTCTCTGCCTGCCTTTCTGCCTACTTGTGATCTCTGTCTGTTAAATAAATAAAATCTTTAAAAAAAATTTTTTTTTAAAAGCTATGCAATGAGGAGACTTTTAAACACACAGATGTATCATAGATCAAGAGGACACTAGTGACTCCTGTTAGTCATAATCTGCTTGGAATGGTTTCCCCAGCAAAGGGAGTGAGGGACTTTGAGCTAGCCCCTTTGCAAAGGGCCTCATGGAATTAAATCAAATTGAGTAAGCACTGTTTCAATTAGGGTTCTTGGTTACTAGCCAAAGAAATGGACTCTCGCTTAGGCAAAACCAAAATACATTACAAAGATGTTATGGACTGAACGCCCATGTTTCCCCAAAATTCATATGCTGAAGCCCCACCCCCAGTGTGGTGGTATTTGGAGAGGGAGCACTTGGGAGGTAAATTGCGGTTAGAGGAAGTCATGAGGGTGGAGCCCTCGTGATGGGATTAGTGCCCTTGGAAGAGGAGACACAAGAGGCCCAGGGCTCCCTCCCACCCACAGCCTTGGCAAAGAAGAGGACATGTGAGCACATGGGGTGATGCCAGCCACCTACAGGAGAGAAACCCACCTACCAGCACCTTGATCTTCAACTTTGCACCTCCGGAACTGTGAGAAATCAATGTCTGCTGTTCAAGTCACCCAGTCTATTATATTTTGTTATGGTAGCTAGAGCCGACTGAGACACAGGATAGGGGGTGTTCACGGAATCCAGAGGAAGCTGTGGGGCTGGCTTGGAAAA
This sequence comes from Lontra canadensis, assembly GCF_010015895.1. NCBI lineage: Eukaryota > Metazoa > Chordata > Mammalia > Carnivora > Mustelidae > Lontra > Lontra canadensis. Next base: position 13,692,823 of record NW_022631019.1, read on the forward strand.
GCAGCAGGAACACACAGAGTTCCAAAAGTCCAGCAGCCACGTCTGTACCAACCCTGGGCCCAAAGCACTGTTCTTACCCACCAGGAGTCAGTGGACTCTGGCACCCTGGCCCATTCTTGCCTGCCACATGCTTTTGCAAATAAAGTTTTATCAGAACTACCTGTTTCTTACAACACTGCTGGTTTCTTCGGTCAGAACCGCAGAGAACAATAACTCACCCTAGAATATTCTTAAGTTTACATGTTTTCTATGCTGCATTTGCACCGTAATAGCAAAGTTGAGTAGTTTTTACAGCTCATATGACCCGCAAAGCCTAAGATACCTACCTAAAATGTTTGCTGATCCCTGCCGTAGCCTAACATAGTATAGAATGAAATAGTGTCCCCCAAAGTTGTACAGTGCCCGGGGGCCTCATCTGGAGGGAGGCTGCACGGCAGAAACCCAGCTGAGACTATGTGGTAGGACAGGTCAGGTTCACATGCCGCCTCTGTGATGATGGATCTGGGGTTTCTAAACCCTTTCTCCATGCTCTGTGTCCTTAGAGAGCCCATTGGCTGAGCTTATGTTCCAGACTCATCCCTGTGCCATGGGACAGATGGTGGAAGGATCATTTACAAGGGTGGGCCAGGGTGCCAGGCCTGGCCCTTCCTATGAGACTCCAAGTGAGTTCCTAGATAGGGAGCTTCGGGTCCTAATAGGAGAAGGGGGAGCTGGATACTGATTGGCTGAGTCTACAAATGTCCTCAAACATATGAGGAGCACGATCATTGTCTTATGACCCATCAGGGTAGACGTGGTTGTCTCGTCCATTCATTGTCATGCCTCAAGTCCAGAATCTTCTCCCCACTGGCTGCAACCCTAGCTGGGGCCAACATCATCTCTCCCCTGCATTGTTGCAACAGCCGCCCTCTGCTCTCTGCTTCTGGCCTTGCTTGTTCAGTCTCTCCTCCACACAGCTGTCCAAATACTTTTTCCACAGTTTATTTCATCACAAACTTGAAGTCAGCTTATATCATATCTCTGTTCACACTGTCTAGCGGCTTCCCAGCTAACTCAGGGTCAAAGCCAAAACCGTCACCCTGGCAGACCAGGGCGTGACCCGCCGTCCCCTTAGGGGCTCTCTTATCTTACCTCCTACCCTTCTTCCCCGCACTCCCTCTGTTCCAGCCACACCAGCCTCCAGGCTATCCCTCCAACTGTGCAAGCCCTCTCTTGCCCCAGGGCCTTTGATCTTACCCTTCCTTCTGCCTAGAATTCTGTTCCCCCATAGCTGCAGGACTTCATCTCTCAAGCACCTTGCTCAAAGGTCTTCTCAGCAGAGAGAGTGTCCTTGACCACCCTGTGACCTTTATCTCCCTCACCCTGCTTTCTCCCTCATCCTAGCATCTCTCACCACCAGATACCTTACACACGCCCGTTCATTTGTCTGTGGTCCACGTGTCATCTCAGAGAGTAAACTCCAGGAGGGCCACCATGTCTCTGTGAGCCCGGCCTGGAGCAGAGCAGTGCTCGAGGAACAGAGGTTAAATGGAAGAATCCTGACCCGGGAAGGGCCACGGTTTCCCTTGAATCTTGGGAAGCTGAGGACTCTGAAGCCCCCTGGAGTGGGAAAATGACCCTCTTTTCCCCACCCTTGGAATGTTGAACTTGAATTCCCTCATTTCACACCGGGGGAATTTCCAGACTATAAAACTAAAAGTTAAAGACCTCGACCTTTTAAAACCCCAAAGCCTCAAGAGCAGGGAAAGGGGGACAAGTCCCACAGCAGGGTCAAAACGATTTTCTTTTCCCCCCTCCCTATGACTCTGCTTTATTTTTCTTCACAGCATTTGTCACTGTTTGAAACCGAGCTGAAGGCCCATCTAGCCACTTGGTGTTTCTGCATTTCATGTCTGTTTTTCTGAAACTCTCTTTCTTCTGATTTTCCTTGGGAACCCCTCCCTACCCCCCATTCCCTCAGTTCAAGTGACTCGGTTGGCCTAATCTTCAAGAGCTCCAGGAAGGGCCACACAGACAAGGCTTATACTAGTCAGTCTGCTTTATGCCTGGCTGCTTGAGTATGGCCATGGGACCCCATTGAGACAAAAGAGAATCAGGACGAATTTAAGTCAATGGGACTGCTGGAGAAATAGAGCATCTTTTTTCTGCCCCCTCTTTTTTTTTTTTTTTTAAAGATTTTATTTATTTTTTTGTCAGAGAGAGAGAGAGGACACAAGCAGGGGTGTGGCAGGCAGAGGGAGAAGCAGGCTTCTTGCTCAGCAGTGAGGCTGATGCAGGGCTTGATCCCCGAAGGCAGACACTTAACCGACTGAGCTACCCAGGCGTCCCTTTTGCCAGTTTTAAAAGAGAACAAGATATAAGCCTGAAATTGCTGATACCAGTGCCACAGGTAGGGAAGAGCCTTCCTATATAAAGGTTTTTTTTTTTTCCTTTCTCTATTAAAGTTTCACAACAAAGAGACAGAGAGAGACTGGTCCTGATACTAATGAGCCCCTGGATCCAGCCAAACCTGAAGTCCATAGACATTTCCGCTACATGTTGCCTAAGCCAGCTTGAGCTGGATTTTCTGCTACTTATCACCAAGAAATTGTTACCTTTTTTATTCACTCTTCCCTCCCTCCTCACTGTTCATTCATTCCCTCTGATTCCTCTTCTGCTGGTAGGAGCCGTAACTCTATGTCAGACCTCAGGCCCTGAAATGGGATACAAAAGCACTTCCTGCTCAAACCAAAACAACAGGATGAAGAAGGGGAAAGGTCAGCCCATTTTCCCCATGTTTCCAAACATTTGGATGCTTGTCAACACATAAACAGAACTTCTAGCTTTAGATCTGGTAATTTTGGAACTCTGTCGATGCCAAAGGGCTTGATTCTCATGCTCTCTTTAGAACTAAAACTTACTAGAATTCGTGCAGAACTTGGAGAGAAGGACCCTAAATACATTTGCTGAAGTATTTGTACAACTTCCTCTTAATCAACTTAAATGACATCATTGTTTTCAGAGCATTTTGAGCTATTTTTCCTTTTTAGTGTTAGAAGAATAGAGGTAGACACATGTGGACTGTATCTTTTTAATATTAAATAAACAGAAGTAGACACGTATCTAGACTTAAAAAAATCTTTCATCCTCATAATTTTTTTCTTATGGAAGTGAGAAATGTCTTAGAAAAATAAAACATTACGGGAATATATAAAACAGGATACGTCAGTTTCCCCGTCACTGACTCTCTAGAGATGGCCACAATTAACAAGTTTGCTGGATATCCTAGTTCCCACTAAACCAGAAAGTTCTTAGACCCCAAGGGATTATACCATGTATATTTTTTGTGACTTTTTTCTTCCATATATCATGGACAACCCACCATTGTCTTTATATACCATTTTAAAGGGTTCCATCATATTTCACTGTGCTCAGGGCTATGCCTGTTGTCTGAGTTGCCAGCGTGTAAAAACTCTGATTTTATAGAAATTCAATAATTTATTTTTCCATTCTCTTTCAGCTGGGCATTTGGGTTATCTCTAACGTTTGCTCTAATAAATAATGCTATATTTGCATCTTTCTATGTTTGCTTGCTTGTGGAAGTACGTAGAACTTTTCTCTAAATGTCAAATTGCCGGGTCAGAGGGTATACACACTAAAGTTTTTTTTTTTTTTTTAAGATTTTATTTATTTATTTGAGAGAGAGCGAGAGAGTAAGTGCAGGGAGTGGGGGAGGGAGAAGCAGGCTCCCCACTAAGGAGGGAGCCTGTGGGCTCGATCCCAAGATCTAGGGATCATGACCCAAGCTGAAGGCGGCCGATTAACTGACTGAGCTCCCCAGGTGCCCCAGCATTAAAATTTTAATACCTAGGGGCTAACTTTTATCCTCTGCAGAGGTTGTACCAGCTTTTACCAATAATGCACGAAGGTGCTTTGGTCGGTAACTTTTTTTTCCCTCACTAAAAATCATCAGGAGGTATCTTCATCTGTCCGGGCTGCTAGGATAAACTACCATAGACCGGATGGTCCACGAACAACAGACTTCTATGCCTAACGGATCAGGACACTGGGAAGTCTAAGATCGAGGTGCTGGTAGAGTGGGTGTCTGGTGAGAAACTGCTTCCCAGATCACATACTCCTATCTTTTTGCCCCCCTCCTCCTGTACTAGGAAGGACAAATGAGCTCTCTGAGATGCTTTATAAGGGCACTAATTCCATCTTGGAGAGCTCCACCCTCATGGCCTCCCGAAGATCCCCACTCCAAGTACCATCCCGCTGGGGATTAGGTTCCAACCTATTAATCTGGCGAGGACACAGACAGTCAACGTGGTGGCACTGTACGTCTTTCTTCCCTGAGGACCTAGTCAGGATTAGGGACTGCATTGTGGTGACCCATTTGCTTTCATTTCACCCCCATTCTATCAGCCAGAAACCAAACTCAGATTGATTTGGCGACAAGTTGACTTTATGAGGTAAATGGCTTCAGGCAAGGCTGGATTCAGGGCTCAGATGTTGCCCTTGGAACTCATTTTCTGTTTCCCACGGGGTTGGCTTACTTCTGTTCTAGGTCATGCCTCCAGCAGCTCCAGGCTCTCTCTCTCTCTTTTTTTCTTCTTTCTTTCCTTTTTAAGATTTTATTTTTCAGTAACTTCTACGGCAAATGTGGGGCTCAAACTCACAACCCCAAGATCAAGAGTTCCACCGACTGAGCCAGCTGGGTGCCCCCAGGCTCTCGCCTTTTAGGGTTATTGCAGGAGTTCCAGCAATCCTATATGCTCAAATTCAAGTTCTGCACACAGGCGTACTGGGAGTGCTGCATGGTTGCTGGGGAGACCAAGCTCGGTGGTCACCCTGCCTCCAGCGCTATCTGGGGGTAAATCCATTCTCCATACTGCAGCCAGAAAGGGGCCCTCCAAAAGGAACAAATCTGAGCCTTGTTTTGAACCCTGGGTGTTCTCTGCCTTCAGGGTAAATTCCATCCTCCTTAACAAGGCCTCCAGGACCTGGCCTCTCCCACCCCCCACACTCCCCAGCATTCCTTAGTAAAGCCAGGCTGCGTTGCCTAGTTATCCAAATATGCCTTGTTCTCTCTCCTACTTCTTGGCTTTTGCATAAGAGTCTTGGTGATTTACAAAGAATTTACCAAGTGCCAGGCAATGTGCGAAGCATTACACGTGTATTACCTACCCAACGTGGGTCCTCCCGCTAACTCTGGGAAAGGAGGCAGGGTGTCCCGGAGACTACAAACACAGCAGTCGGTCTGCTGGGTTCAGATGTAGGCTCGTGTATTAATCATATCTCCATTTTCTGTATTTTATGATGCTTTCACATCTTAGGGCCTGGCAAATCCTGGAGAGACAGCCCCTCCCAGGGCTAGCTAATTCTTAGAGATAGTAAACAACTTGCCTTCCAGCACGCCTTTCCAATACAAACCAGAGGGTTCAAAGCCCACACCCCCAACCCCTCCTTTAGCCAACTCCCCAGCAGCAAGTCAATAGTCTCCCTGCCCTCATCACACACACACACACACACACACACACACACACACACAGGCCAGCCAGGTAACCAAACAACCAGGGGTCATCCCACAGGCAGGAACCTGCTGACATTATTCATACTAGCCAATCCGAAACTCATTCCTTCCCCTGAAAACCATGATCAAGGCTTATGCTGATGCTTTTTTCCTGTCTAACTTGTCCTGGTGCTTTCCCCGAATGGCCCTGTGTAGCATGAGGTGCCCCCGCTCCTCAGGAATTTTAAGTAATAAATCCTCCTTTTGAAGGCAGTTGTCTCATGTCTGACATCTTACCATACCTGATTAAAATCAAATCATACAGGCACGCCTGGCTGGCTCAGTTGGTAGAATACGTGACTCTTGATCTTGGGGTCATGAGTTCGAGCCCCATGTTGTGGTAGAGGTGACTTTAAAATAAAATTAAAAATTTAAAAAAATTTTTTTAAATCAAATCATGGATACCTTTCTTTCTTTCTTTCTTTCTTCCTTTCTTTCTTTCTTTCTTTTTTAAAGATTTTACCCATTTATTTAACAGAGATCACAAGTAAACAGAGAGGCAGGGGAAGGCAGGCTTCCCACTGAGCAGAGAACCCAATGCGGGGCTTGATCCCAGGACCCTGGGATCATGTCCTGAGCCGAAGGCAGAGGCTTTAACCCACTGAGCCACCCAGGCGCCCCATCATGGATACATTTCATAATAGTTTAACCTCTAACTAGCTGTGTGACCTTGAGCTCAAGCTCTCTCTGTCTTGAGTTCTCTCTCTCTAAAATGGGGAAAAGAGTACCTACTTCAAAGATGTGGGGAGGGCTGCCTGGGTGGCTCAAGTCGTTAAGCATCTGACTAGGGTCTTGGTCTCAGGGTCCTGGGTTCAAGCCTTGCACTGGGCTCCATGCTGGGCGTGCGGAGCCTGCTTAAAAAAAATGTAGGGGCGCCTGAGTGGCTCAGTGTGTTAAGCATCTGCCTGGGGCTCAGGTCATAATCCCAGGGTCCTGGGACGGAGACCTGCATCTGGCTCCCTGCTCAGAGGGACATCTGCTTCTCTCTTTCCCCCTGCCCCTCCCCATGCTAGTGCTCTCTCTCTCAAATAAATAAATAAAATCTTTTTTAAAATGTCGGGAGAAATTGTGAAAGACTTTGAAATGGGAAAAAACCCAAACCATCAATGGGTGTCTGATGATGAACTCACTCATCATAGTTATTGCTACCTTTCATGGTCTTGGAGTTATTTTGCAACTCTGTAAGTCATGGGAAACCAACAGTAATGCAATAATTATTGAATAATTTTTTAAGGCTTTCTTTCTTTTTTTTCAAGATTTTATTTACTTAGTTGTCAGAGAGGGAATGGCAGGCAGAGGGAGAAACAGGCTCCCCACTGAGCAGGGAGCTGATGTGGGGCTCCATCCCAGGACCCTGGGATCATGATCTGAGCCAAAGGCAGATGCTTAACCAACTGAACCACCCAAATGCCCTGAATAACAATTTTTAATAGAAATGCAAATATTGTATCTGGAGAAAGGCAGCTGATTTTGTCCTGAGGATATTGACCAGTTTTGTCAGTTTTGCATCTATTTGTAAATTTCAACATCTTCTTCCCAGCTACCACTGGTTGCACTTCCAAATTCCCAAAGTTCTATTCCCACCGATAGTATCTGAGGGGTTTCCTCCTGACTTAATGAGTCCAATAAAGTCTTTGACGATGTTCACTCTATCTGTCCAAGTCAGGATATTACCTTTTTGAAAAATGATCCTATAATGTGCCATCAAGACATCCTAGAGATCCACCTGCCAGCGGGGTGGACCGCACCTGCAGAAGAGAGCCTGGTGGCTGGTCTAAGTGCGGACACATCTCTTCTTGGCCCTCGGAAATAGATCCCAACTAGCAAGACAACCTTGACTTTCCTAACTCTCTGTTTCTCTCCTCTCTCTCTCTCCACTAAGTTTGTGTTTTGTTTTTTTGTTTTGGCTCATATACAGCCAATAAATTATTCCCCTTTAGTGGCGGCAGTAATGGGGAATTTTATTTTTATGGTCAGAACATTTCGCAATCTCTGTAAATGGGTTCATGGATTATAAGAGATCTATTCTCTTTTGAGAGAGACAGAGAATCTGGCTCACTGGTCTTTTTGTTTGTTTGAGCTCAAATCAGTTAAGACTTTTATGCCTGCCAGGAAGGAAAAGAACCCTTTGATATCCAGACCAGTGAGTTTTCTGTGTTTTTCAGTTTATTCTTGACCCTTGGCTACAGTTGTAGGTCTGAAGCGAGAGGCTTTGTATGTTTGTCTATCTGCAATACAGAAAGGCCCTTATCTCTTTTGTAACTATGTAAAGTTTTCTTATCTTTAGAGGCTATCAGTAAATCAGATTATAAAGTCTTCTAAAGTCAAGAAGTTCTTTTCTGAATCTCCTAGAGCTTTTAAAAAAGTGATTATATTTCTGAAATATGAATAAAAGGAGGAAATCTAATGTCTAATACTTCCACGTGTGACAAGTAGAACCTCTTATTCTTATAAAAACTCAGAAATGTTTTCAGGATTCAAGTTCATGGACGAAATAGGGAGGCTGAAGGGCCTCCATTTTTTATTTTTTTCTTTTTTGAAGGGGCTCCGTTTTAGAAAGGCTCTGCTGTCTTTCTGCTAGCCCCTACAGACCCAGGTTTTGCCTCTGAATAAATCAAAGAAGCTTTGTTCCCACTGCAAGGAGGAAAGCAAGAAAGTTCTTCATTCTCTGAGTCTTGTCATTGACCCCCAAACACCTGGTAACACCTAAGATGAGCCAGATCGCAAATATGTTCCAGGACGGAAACTTTGAGCCGACTCAGCCAACACAGGCCTCTGTACCCCCTACCTTCGGGAATTTATGGACTACCTACCACCTATTGTTCACCTCTCACTTACCTTTGTTTGGACCCTACCCTGGATTCCTGAAGAACAGGTACCCTAGGCCCATTTCTTTCTTTCTTTCTTTCTTTTTTTTTTTTTTTTAAGATTATTTATTTATTTATTTGACAGACAGAGATGACAAGTAGGCAGGGATGCAGGCAGAGAGGGAGAGAGAGGAGGAAGCAGGCTCCCTGCTGAGCAGAGAGCCTGATGCAGGGCTCCATCCCAGGACCCTGGGATAGCGACCTGAGCCCAAGGCAGAGGCTTTAACCCACTGAACCACCCAGGCGCCCCTCTAGGCCCATTTCTAATATAAACCCCCAGCCCCAAGCAACAACAAGACTCCTTTTCCTTTCCTTTCCAAGACCCCCCACGCATCATCTACCATTTTCTCCGATTCTGTCACTTAAACTAGTCGGTCAACTTTCCACTTCTCTGGCTTGCTTTTGATTTCTCTCTTCAGGAAGCCAAAGACCCTTTTGGCTGGTCTTGTGGGACCTCCCCCTCCCTCCCCCCCGCCCCGGGTCCTTGCACTCAGCCTGCCTGCATCACATGTGGAAGATAAACCTTTGGCACAAAAAAGGTTAGCTTAACAATTTTGCTTTCATAAAAACCATGTCTGATTTATCAGTGTTGAGTATAATAACAGTGTACATTTTATTCTACTTGGCTTTGTTTATCTCGAACTTATTCAGCTTTATTGATTAAATAAGCTAACTTATTCATGCATCACATTGACAAAAATGAAGAAATGTAAATTTGTATTCAACTAAATTCAAATATTGTATTCAGCTAAATTGAGTCACTCTGACACACTTTAACAGTGATCATGTCTTACAGTCTTTCACCTAATAGATAATTTCCAAGGTCTTTAGATGACTGAAAACCTTGAACGGATAATAAATTATTTAATGGATAGACATTGGTATTCAAATAATTTCCAAGATACAACAGTGAAACATTTTTTACCAGGCATAATTTTATTTATTTATTTATTTTTACTAGGCATAATTTTAAATTTATATACTCTGCTTATATGTTTGTTAATATAAAGACTATGTTCTGAGTCATTTTTTAAAATTTTATTTATTTTATTTGAGAGAAAGAGAACGAGATAAACAGAGGGAGAGGGAGAGGCAGGCTTCCCCCCCCGAAGCAAGAAGACCAATGTGGGGCTCGATCTCAGGACCCTTGGATCATGACCTGAGCTGAAGGCAGACGCTTAACTGACTGAGCCACCCAGGCACCCCTATCTGAATTATTTTAATGAGCATTTTTAAAAAAGATTTTTACTTATGTATCTGACAGAGAGAGAGAGATAGTGAGAGCAGGAACACAAGCAGGGGGATTGGGAGAAGGAGAAGAGGGCTTCCCACGGAACAGGGAACCAGATGCGGGGCTCGATCCCAGGACGCTGACATCATGACCTGAGCTGAAGGCAGTCGCTTAACAGCTGAGCCAACCAGGCGCCCCTTAATGAACATTTTTAACAGGCATAAGAGAGATGTGTGGCTGTAGAAAGATGCATTGTAAATGCAAAACTTACTCTGCAAAACTTACTCTGCAAAACTCTTCTGCTATAATACTGGGAGGTGGCTGACAGGTCTTCCTAAGCTACCCCACATGCCCTAGTATTATTTGTGAAATGGAAGTTAATTACTTCGGTAAAAAGTTAAACTTTGGTTAAAAATAAAAATTCAGGGTTTGTGTTTCCGTCAAAGAACCCATTCCCAGAGCTTCGTGGAAAAGGACTATATCAGATACTTCAAACTACTGGCACTCAAACCTGAGCTGACTCAGTTTTAGACTGTACTAGTGGGGTGAATCAGGATTTCCAGGACTCTATGGCTGAGCAGGTGGCTTCATGAGACTCCAACTCGAGAGCCAGCAGAAGAATTAAGTACATAGGACCGAATGAACAGACAAGGGAAATTTTATGGTGGTTATTTGTTTGGAAAACTGTTGGTCTTGTAATGTTCTGTTTTCCAGATTCGTAAGGAAGCCCTTTGTCTTTTCTTCTCAAGCCATCTGTAATCCATAACAACTTAGTTGGTTTTGCTTTTGTAAATTGAACGAAATCATTTTTTTAAAGATTCTATTTATTTGACAGAGAGAGAGAGATCACAAGTAGGCAGAGAGGCAGGCAGAGAGAGAGGGGGAGGCAGGCTCCCTGCTGAGCAGAGAGCCCTATGTGGGGCTTGATCCCAGGACCCTGATATCATGACCTGAGCTGAAGGCAGAGGCTTAACCCACTGAGCCACCCAGGTGCCCCTGAACTAAATCATTTAAAATGTCTGATTTTCACTGACTTTACAGGACCCAGAAACTTTTACGGTCTTCTTGCTTTTCATGGTATTAGTTATTTGCATCCCTTTGATAAGAATGTGTCCTACTTCTTGTCAGGACAAATTGTACATCAGGGCATGAAGAGTCATGTTTGAGAACGATCCTCATCGAATCAGGTATGACAAGACATTTTAAGGAATGAAATTTGGCTCTACCCCTGGAGCTCATACCTACAAAACTCTCCGGGAAGACTGATCTGGTACCTGGTTTACAGGTGCTAAGGCATGATACTTGGAATATTTGGGGACCTCAAAACGAGAAGAACTCACCCAAATTTATCGATGACAGGTCAAAGAAATCTGGGTTGGGGTTCTTAACCTAGGAATTACAAATAACAGAGCCCTTTTAAAGTTCCAGTTGGAGGTTCCTTACGAAAATGTCCAGACAAAAGTTAATTGTGCAATTATTTAAAACTGTGGCTTTAAATTTTGCAAAACAAATTTAGGAGATCTATATGACAAATTAATGCACTCACTGGACCTATGTAAACAATCAGACCAAATGTCATGAGACCAGCCTTATTTTGTGATCAGAAATAATTTTTCTTTGAGATTATATGATCATAAAGGCTTGGCGGAGACCATAGGAACAAGTCGGAAGGACCTTGAAATTCAGTGGGCGTCCTGACTGGCTTCACCTGACCTCTGTCTTTTATCATTGAGCTACTTTACAGCTCAAAACTGTAGCAAATGGACAGAAATGCAGATGAGTCTTGTCTATTGAAATGTAAATCGCTTATGGTACAGTCCAGTTGTCTTGGGGACACTGACCAAACTTGCCAGTTTTGTATTTGTTTCTAGATTAATTTCATTGTTCCTTATCTCCCTATAATGGTAGAATACTTTGATTTGTCCATTGCACTAGTCATAATGTCTAACTGGTTCCCTCATTATTTCATAGGTTCCATAAAATCTTTGATATGTATTCATTTCATATCCTTAGGAGAATCAAAATTTTATCTTTTTTGAAAATTACCCTCAGAATTAATATATGTAGGATGCATAGAGCAGGGCCTGCCATCCAGTAGAGGCTCAATAATGTTAGCTTTTTTTAAGGATTCAGATTATCCCTGCCTCACAGATGAGGAGACTAAGGTACGGAGAAGCTAAGCAAACTTGCTTAAATGACACAGCTTCTCAGAACTAGAAGTCAAGTCCATCTGCCTTCAAGCCCCTGTTTTCTTGTCCCCGCCCCCTCCATCCCCCTGCCCTACCCACAGTCCTCTCTGGCTGTGCTCTGCTGACTCCCACTCCTTCTTCAGGTTTCAGAATTGGAGTCTTTCTGGATCCTTCTGGGCTAGGTTAGCATCTCTACCTCCAACCTTGGGTCTTCCCCTGTCAAGCCTGTGTCGTAAATATGTTGCAACCATCAACGTCTTTGTCTGAAGGATGAGCCCCATATGACCAGGGACCAAGACTGTTGCCATCACCATCCAGCCCAGAGCTGGCATCCAGCAAGTGCCTACATCCGAGTGCTAGAAGTGAGATGTCATTTAGGCATGGCATTTTTGCCCCCCGACACTGAGAGTTGGGATGCTTTCTGGAACCTCCTGGAACCCCACAGCATCTCCGTTCTGCCAAACCAACACTCCCTGGGCTCTTGTCAGCTGGAGCCACTAGCCTCTCAGGACTTGAGTTTCTGGGGCTTTTGGGGTTTTGTGGGGTTTTTTTTTTTGGTTTTTTTTTTATTTTTTTGTTATTGTTTGTTTTTTTGTTTTATGTTGTTATTGTTTCTTCTTCCAAATCAAATTCCAGAAATCCAGATTTAAAAATAACCAAGAAATGCAACCTTCTCCACCAAGCTTGGCAAAAACAAATCCTCAACAAAGACCAATGTGCAGTCTTGCTTCGCACTTACTCATTTTCAGACGCCAACTCGGCTCTGTGTTGGGTTGGGAGGAGGACTCTTTGGGGCTGGTGGGCAAGGGCACAGAGGCTGTGCACTGGCTGGGCTGGACGGCGGGGCAACCCAGCGGGGCAGGCATACGCCCTTGCAGGAAGACAGCTGCCTGGGACTGCTGTGAAGTCCCGTTTTCCTTGGAGTCCCAGCTTGCTGGTCCCCAGCCCTGGATTGGGCAGAAGATCAAAGCAACCCTGGAAAATGGTCTCCATTAGTGATCCAGAATTCATTCTCCTTCCCTGGGGAGACATTAGCTTCTTCTCTAGCCTGCCTTTCCCCATCATTACTTAGGGAACTGGCTGGTGGTAATAGGGAGTAGCATTTATACTCCTGCTAACAACAACCTCAAACTCCCTCCTCTTTTCTACATGGTCTATTTTTTGACCTGTCATCTTTCTTAATGCCTATTTTGTGGGCGAGAAAAATGTGTGATGGAAGAGAGGAAATTCGGGAACAGGGAAGGCCTGGAAAACTGTCAGATTTCATACTTCCTCCTCCTTTGAATCAGCATTTATGTCCCTCAGTGGGGTTTTCCTGCATATGCTTGTATAACTCCCTCTTAAAACAATTTTTGCTGTTTTTTCCTTTCCCTGCCCCTGGGTAAGTTATTCCAACGACTACTTTCCACCTCAAAAGAAAGTAGTGGACAGGAAAAAAGAGGTCGTGTGGTCTGTTGGCTACCACTCCAAGTGGAGCCAGGAGACTTTGGTTCTATTCTGAGACTTTTTGGGAACAAGATGAAGGAGGGGGATGCGAGCCTTGCCCTTCTACGGGGACTTCCCGGGACCCGGTGCCAACCGGAGGAAGTTGCTTCCTCTGGATCCGAAGGGGCCCGGAAGCAGCATTTATGAAACCTGTAAAGTGCCAGGCTCACTTAATCTTCGCAACTGGGTAAGAGAGGTCTGTGACTTCCATATTGCTGCTGAGGAAACTGAGGCTCAGAGAGATGTAGTGAGTTGCCCCAGGGGAGCACAGCTTGGCAGCAAGGAACACAGCCTGACTCTGATTCTTTGGTGTGAGCTGTTTCATTGAGTGACTCAATTTATTGAGCACTTATTATGTGCCACTCCCTGTTCTAATTGGGAGCAAAGATCCATTTTTTTTATGGAGCTTCTATTCTCATTGGGGTTGGGGCAAAGGAAGGAGGTAGACAGGAAAGAAACTCAATAAATAAGTAAATTATGTAACACGTGATGTCTTCCAGGCTGAGAACAAAAGAAAAAAATAGAGCAAGCTAAGGGTATTGGGAGGGCTAGAGACAGAGTTGTACGTTTTTTTTGTTTGTTTGTTTGTTTTTAAAGATTTTATTTATTTATTTGACAGACAGAGGTCACAAGTAGGCAGAGAGGCAGGCAGAGAAAGAGGGGGAAGCAGGCTCCCCGCTGAGCAGAGAGCCCGATGCAGGACTCGATCCCAGGACCCTGAGATCATGACCTGAGCCGAAGGCAGAGGCTTTAACCCACTGAGCCACCCAGGTGCTCCAGAGTTGTACGTTTACACGGGGTAATCAAGAGAGGCCTCAGGGAGGAGGTGACATTTGTGTGAGGATTTAAAAGAGAAATGAGAGCTGGGGGTGGTGTTTCCCATCCAAGTACTAACCAGGCCTGACCCTGCTTAGCTTCCGAGATCAGACGAGATCGGGCGCGTTCAGGGTGGTATGGCCGTAGACCTGGGGGTGGTGTTTGAGGGAAATTATTGCCGTCAGAGGGAACAGTCAAGTCAGGGCCAAGACCCTGAGGTGGAAGTGTGCCTAGCGCATCTGACCGACAGCAAGAAGGCGAGGGTGGGCAGAGGGAGCAAGGAGCCCTTTCACAAAAAAGGGCCACTCTGCTGTGTTGTGAACACACCGCCCAGGGATGCGGAAGAAGCAGGGAGAGCGGGAAGGGCTGTTGCAGTCCCAGGCGAAAGACCAGGTCGGGCTCCGTGGAGTGGTGGTTGGATTCTGGATTTATTCTGAAAGCAGAGTCAGCGGGATTTCCTGACAGATTAGATGTGCGGTGTGAGAGGGAGAGGCGTCCGGGCACTTTCCAAGGTTTCTGCTGGCAGGAGGAAGGTTTTGAGTGGGGCAGATGTAGGCAGGGAAGGAAGATCAGGAGTTTGGTTTTAGACATAATGAGTTCAGGATGTGTAACTTCTCTCCCTACGGGGCCAAATCAACATCATCCAAGAGCAAGACCCAAGAGGCCCATTAATAAGGAACCTCCAAACTAAGCATCCAACTTCAGCTTCCCCAACATCATTTTCCTTCCTTCCTTCCTTCCTTCCTTCCTTCCTTCCTTCCTTCCTTCCTTCCTTCCCTTCAGATTTTATTTATTTATTTATTTGACAGAGAGAGACACAGCGAGAGAGGGAACACAAACAGGGGGAGTGGAAGAGGGAGAAGCAGGCTCCCCACTGAGCAGGGAGCCCGATGTGGGGCTCAATCCCTGGACCCTGGGATCTTGACCTGAGCTGAAGGCAGATGCTTAACGACTGAGCCACCCAGGGGTCCCCCTATTTTTTCCTTAAAAGATTTTATTTAGGGGCACCTAGGTGGCTCAGTCATTAGGTGTCTGCCTTTGGCTCAGGTCATGACCCTGGGTTCTTAGGATCGAGCCTCACATCCAGCTCCTTGCTCAGCAGGAAGCCTGCTTTTCCCTCTCCCAGTCCCCCTGCTTGTGTTCCCTCTCTCGCTATGTCTCCCTGTCAAATAAATACAATCTTTAAAAAAAAAAAAAAGATTTTATTTACTTATTTGAGATAGAGAGGGAGAAAGAGTGGGCAGAGGGAGAGAGACAGAGAATCTCAAGCAGACTCTGGGCTAACCTGAGCCTGACTCCGGTCTTGATCCCTGGACCCCAAGATCCTGACCTAAGCTGAAATCAAGTGTTGGACACTTAACTGATTGAGCCACTTAGGAGCCCTGACCTTTCCTTTTAATAAGAACATCTATGAACTTGGATGGGAAAAGAATTACATCTTTTCCACCCCCAGTAACCTCTTTTTTTTTTTTTTTAAAGATTTGATTTATTTGACACACAGAGATCACAAGTAGGCAGAGAGGCAGGCAGAGAGAGAAAGAGGAGGAAGCAGGCTCCCCACTGAGCAGAGAGCCCGATGTAGGGCTCGATCCCAGGACCCTGAGATCATGACCTGAGCCGAAGGCAGAGGCTTAAACCACTGAGCCACCCAGGCGCCCCTTCCCCAGTAGCGTCTTACTAGAATTTCACATTTCTTTCAATTATAAATGTAGGCAACAAACCCCAGTAGACTAAACAAGGCCAGTGACTGTTACCAATAAGAATTAGTTATTTTCATTTTACATAATTGGTACCACAGATTATCCTCAAAAGTCTTTTATCTTCACAACTTCTTTGAACTTAGGGTAATTATTAGATGCCACTACATTTTATGATTTCATGCATTAGCAATCACGTATATTACTATAACATAAATTTGAGTGTTTCTTTTAAGATTTTATTTATTCATTGGACAGAGATCACAAGTAGGCAGAGAGGCAGGCCAAGAGACAGAGGGGGAAGCAGGCCCCCTGCCGAGCAGAGAGCCTGATACGGGACTCGATCCCAGGACCCTGACTGAGATCATGACCTGAGCCGAAGGCAGAGGTTTTAACCCCCTGAGCCACCCAGGCACTCCTAAAATCATTATACTGAGAGAAGCTTCAGCAGCTTCCACAGACTGCCCAAGGCGTCCACAACCCAAAAGAGTTAAGACCCCGATATAAGTTAAAGACTCCTTGACAAGACAGGAGCAAAAATCAATAAATAAGCCATTAACATTTCTTGAGCTGTGGTGGGAACCACGTCAGGAGCTTTATAGACGTTACCTCATGTAACCCTTCCAGGTGCATGGTGGGTATTCATATGATTTTCCCTTTTACAAATGAGGAAATTGAGGCTCAGAGACATTAAAGACACCCAGCCACTCAGTGAAGAATTGGGCGTTCAAACTCAGGGCTCTTTTTTTTTTTTTTAAAGATTTTATTTATTTAATTGACAGAGAGACAGACAGCTAGAGAGGGAACACAAGCAGGGGGAGTGGGAGAGAGAGAAGCAGGTTCCCTGCTGAGCAGGGAGCCTGATGCAGGGCTCGATCCCAGAACCCCGGGGTCATGACCTGAGCTGAAGGCAGACACTTAACGACAGAACCACCCAGGCGCCCCCTCAGGGCTCTTTCTAAAGCCTGCGTTTATGTTACTAAAACAAACTGGGTCATACGAAGAGCCCCACACAGCCCTCTGAATCAGCACAGTGCCATAGCCCAATGGTAGGGTGGTATCAGTTAAGAACTGAAAACTGGAGAGGCCCATGGGGGGTGCAGTCGGTTGTGCCTGACTCTTGATTTCAGCTCAGGTCACGATCTCAGGGTCGTGAGATGGAGCCCTCCGTCAGGCTCCACGCTCAGTAGGGAGTCTGCTTGAGAGTCTCTCTCCCTTTCTCTCTTCTTTCTCTCTCAAATAAATTTTAAAAAAAGAATTCAGGTTGCCCTGGATCAAGCCTCACATTGGGCTCTCTGCTCGGTGGG
This sequence comes from Lontra canadensis, assembly GCF_010015895.1. NCBI lineage: Eukaryota > Metazoa > Chordata > Mammalia > Carnivora > Mustelidae > Lontra > Lontra canadensis. Next base: position 13,709,966 of record NW_022631019.1, read on the forward strand.
AAGTCTGCTTCTCATTCTCTCTCTCTTTCTCTCAAATAAATAAATAAAATCTGAAAAAAAAAAAAAAAAGAATGCATCTGCCAGTTCTGCGACCCTATCCTTGTCTCTGAGATTACGTTCATCTGCTCTAGCAATGTTATCACAGCTGGGGTTGGTGTTGCTGGTTGGTGGGGTTTACAGTAGTCCATTGTCCTCTTCCAGGAACACAATGGCAAGTTCATCCCCCATTGGTCATAAGCACCTTTGGTCTTTTATCATCTTTCTCCAGGGCATGGGTAGCCTCCAGGAATAGCCAACTGATTCCAGTCTTTGAAACGGTCAAACACCTGGTATATTGCAACCATCGGTTCAATCTCTTCCTCTCATATCCCATTCCGGTTCGCCACCGGTGAAAATTTTAACAATGGTGTCATCGTTGCACACGAGGGACCGCTGGAACTCCACAAACCATCAGTGACAGGGTCTCCATTGTCAGGCAACAGGCCGGTGACCCAGCTCTAAAATCCCAGTTTAGTTTTCTTCCTAAAACCACTTTCTGTAGCAACAGATACAGGTTGGGTTCTCTGTGAAACAGACGAAGAATCTGAAATCTGTACGTTAAGAAGTTTTTGCAGGGGTGGGATGGGGATGCTTTCAGCAGAGATACCGGCAAATGAGTGAGGGGAGCAGAATCGGGCAGAGGGAGAAGCTGAACAGCGAGGAAGTTGCTCCCAGCCCTCAGATAGAACCCTGGGGAGCTCTGGAGTTGAGATGGATTTTCAGAGTTGTCCTGCCTGAAGCAAGGGGGCTAGGCACTGACTCTCCCTCCTGGACCAGTCATCAGATACAGGTGACTTTAAGGAGGGGTCTGATCTTGGGCAAGGCACCCCTCTGTGGCTGAGCTGGGGGAGGGAGTGGCTTGGCTCTGAAATATGGGATGTGAGAGAACACCACGGCAGCCTCTACGGAGACTCTCCCTGTCTTCATATCCACGTGCAAGGATTCCATGCACAAGTTAAATATTAGATAGTCTCAATATCTTTTTTCAATCTGTCATCTGTCTGTTAACTCTTACTGTCATTTGTTAAGCCAAATTCCTTAATTATGATGTAACCAAATTAATCCATTTCTCTCCTTAAGGATTTGTCCTCCTTCCCGAGGCCCCAAAGAGATCCTCCTACATTATGTTTTTTTCATTAAATATATTTTTACCTCTCCAGTTTAGGTCTTCAGTTCTCCTGGAGCCCACTCTGAATGCAGGTATTATGGGGGGGGGGCGGTAATTCTTCCTTTTTCCTCTGTGTAATGAACCAACTTTCCCTACGTGTCTTCATCTCTCTGCTCTCTGGTTTCTGCTCTCATCACTGTCTTAAGATGCCACATCTGCAGAGAATCACGGCTCTCTTTATACTCTTACTTTAGGGCTTTAAAAAAAAAAAATCTCCATTCATCTTGCCCTCTATACAACACTGGGCACTTTGGACCATTTCCACTTCTTGCAGCTCTGTGCGGACGACCTTTCCAGACTTATTATTCTTGTTTGCCTTTTCCTCCTTCATCCTTTCCTCCTCTTTCATCCCTAGGGCTTTGTGGGTTGACTTTCTCTTGCAGCTCCTAACAATTGGTGTAATTTAAGGCTCAATGCTTGTCTTTATTTTTATCCTGTGTAATTCTATCTTCTTTGAGAAATCCCTTCATTTTCAAGGTCTCAATACTTCCAGGTGTGTGACTTCCCAACGGGCAGGTCCAGCCCTGACCTCTCTTGTGAACGCCAGTCAAATTTCAAACGGAAAACTGGACATTTTTAGTATGTGTAGATTCAAATCAATCTTCACCATGCCAGTAATGTTATACGATTCACCTATATTTTATACGTTTCCAGAGACGTATTTATTCAAAGGGTGAGAGGATCGCTTATGTTTAACCATATTAACAGTCAGAGTCAAATATTTTTATTCATGGTTCAAAAGATCAGAGTCACTTAAATTTCAGAGGGAAGTTCAGCCATGAGTCAGCTTATCTTCCTCTTCTTTTTTTTAAGATTTATTTATTTATTTGTCAGAGAGAGAGAGAGAGAGAGAGCATGAGCAGGGGGAGCGGCAGGCAGAGGAGGAAGGAGAAGCAGGCTCCCGGCAGAGCAGGAAAAGGGTTGGCAGAGGCCAGAACCATAATCACGTGCTATAGTGGAACGATCACAGTTTTGGAGCCGGAGAGACCTGCATTCAAATTCCATGCCCTCCACTTACAAGGGCCTGCTTTCCTATCTATCAAAGGCTCAGGCCAGACGGCTATTACGGACTAAAACAACACATGGAGAGTGCTTTGCACCCAAAGGCTGCTAAAGAGAATTCTGAGTTCCCTTTCCTTCCTTCTCCTTGCATCCCTCTCCTGCATTCAGCTTCCAGATGAGGACAGAAGTGTCTGAGCTCTCAGGATAAGTGCTCTGTATGTGAGCATCCTGCAGAGCCCAAGGGGAAGGTCAGACTGCAAGTCTCAGGGATCTACAGAGCCTTCCCTAGGCACCTATAAAGCTGGCCGAGGGAACTACAACTGTCCCCTATTTGCAGATTAAAAATTCGAAGCGACAGGTACCATCCCAAGAGCATCCAAGGGGCACTTTACAGTTTACGACAGCTCAGACCTCAGACTCTCGGGAAGTAAGCTCACTCTTAACTTTTCAGATGGGCAGCGGAGGAGATCATGTCAAACCATCCATGCACCATGATCCTGTCCAGTGACGTGGGTAGCATGTTCAAGCTGGCTCAGGGATGAGACGTAGAGTCAACACAAGCATCCCCAGTTTGTCTCTGGAATCCCTCCAGACCACCTCCTTGTTTTTCCACCCTGCAATGCCTCGTTCATAAGTTTCTTAGTCTTCAACTCTCTTTGTTTTGGCTTCTACCATGAGGTTCCTATCCTCCACCCATATCTGTGCTGGACAGTCCTCTGGGCTTGACTCTTGCTCCTGGCTCTCAACGACCACACCGATCCAAGCCATTGCTTGATCTTCGTGTTTTGATCACCCACACTGCTCCCACGGGTAAGAAGCAGCCCATCGATCAGATCTGCTGGAGACGCCCCACCCCTCCGCAGGACCACGGGGGTCATTGATGGCCTGCCAGTTTCAAGATGGCAGAATCAGGGCTTTTTTGTCCCCCATCATTAAAAACACCCCAAAATAAACAGTGCAGGATATGAAAACTGAAGTATTGTTTTCACATTAAACCAGGAGAAAACAGCAGCCCCTGTCCAATGCATGGGGATCAGGAATGTGGAAAGACCAAGGGCCGAGCACCCCATGTAGACATCGGAGACTTCTCACAGAAACCAGATTAGACTCTGTAGACAGAGGGTGTCTTGTGCATTTCTTTATCCTCAAGGCTTAGCATAGGATTAATCAAGCATTCAACTAATCTTCATTCAACATTTGTTGAATGAATTACATCATTTTGTATATATCATATGATAGTCATCCCCAGACAAAGGCATATTTTATTGCAAGGGGAATCATTAGAAATGTTTCCTATGCCTCGAACTGAAGCTGCCATTATTTCTCTTAGAGGGATGGCCCTTCCAAACCCATATGCTGAGGAAGAGACGTCTGAACAACACCCTTGCCTTGATACTCAGCATTTCATCGCTTCAAATATTTCGAAAAACTCACCAAATCATCTCGGTCTTCGTCTTTTATTATTTTAACGTGAACTTGGTCCCTATGGCGGTCAGGACCTGATAATTACACGCAGCCCTTTGCCATTATGAGTAAGGAACCAGGTAACAGTGCTGACATTTAATATTTAATTGTTTTTGATCAGCATTAATTAGTCACAGATGCACACCAGATTCCCATTGAATTAAATTCTCTCGGGAACAGATCGCGGGCTCAGGGATTCTAACCACATCAAAAAGTAAATGTTCGACTTTAAAAGTTGGGCCCTAGAGACCCAGGCATCCGTGGAGAGGAAATTCCAGATGTCTCGCATTCTCCCTCTTTCGTCAGAAGTCAACCTCCTACTTGCAGCCCCGTGGAATCTAAAACCTCAGGGTTCTGCGGGGGACCGTGCCGGCTGCAGTCTCCTCTCCCTTACTCCAGCAGTTTAAGCCTCTTCCCGGAATCATTCCCATCTGCCTGCACACACGAGTAATTTCTCCAACCCTAGAAACCTCCTGTGGACTCCACTGCTTCTCAAGGGATTGCCTCTTCTCTTTGTTCCTCTTATGAGAAACACTCCTTGAAAAGACCGTGTTCACCTGACGTCTCCCACCCGGCGCCTCCCGGTCTTTCTCAAACCCACAGTCTTCAGTCTACCCTCCGACCCCTTCAAGGAAACTGTCCTTGTCAATTGTAACCAAAAGAACCACCACGGTGAGAAATCCAACGGCCGGGTCTTCACCTCCCTTCAACCAAGTGGATCATATTCTCTTTCTTGAAACAGTTTTTCATGGTCTGGCTTCCAGGACACTGTTCGGGTTGGGTTTCCTCCCATCCCCCGCCCACCCGGCCATCGTTCCTTTGGATTCTGCCGGGCTCATTCACCCTCTGCTCCCCAGCCCGAGAGCATCATAGTCTCAGCGCTTTGCTCTTCCTTTTTGCTCTGTCCACACTCATCCTTTAGGTGGTCTTAGAGAAGCACGTCTACGCATTGAACTCCCCGTTTTATAGAAAAGATTTGATTTACTTGACAGGGGGAGCACCAGCCAGAAGAAAAGGGAGAGAAGCAGGCTCACGGAGCAGGGAGCCCGACACGGGGCTCGATCCCAGGACCCTGGGATGATGACCTGAGGTGAAGGCAGATGCCCCAAACGCCCCATTTTTATCTCCAGCACTGACCCCTCCCCTGCTTACTCTGTGTGTCCACTTGAATGTGGACTTAGCCTGGGTGCCTTAGACATCAGAGCCTGAGGCCAAGCTCATACTTGGGCATGCTATCTTAGAGGACTGCCAGTCCAGGGCAGAGGTGGGGGGAGGAAATGAGGCAGGGAAGGAGGTAAAGCAGACACCAGTGGGTGCGTTATCTAGCTAGCCCTGTGTTCACAAGAAAACCCATTGAGCAGCTCCGTGGCATGGGCACATCTCCAGAGAGAGGCTGGGGATGGAGGATTGGTGTCGGGAGGGACCACAGCACCTCCATGCTGCCTCTCTGAAAGGCGGAGGTTTGTTTCTGGCCTGCAGAAGGAAGTAGAATTCATCTGTTGGCTCCTTCTTATCTCTTGTCTCTCAATGATCAGAGTTGAGCCCTGAAGTTCAGGGTTGTGGTCCCTAGCCTTTTTGGACTCCTTAGGATGCCAGCACTCCCAGCTCTGGTTTAGAGCTTAATCTGGGCTCAGATGTGTTTGGAGGGGCCAGAGCCTCAGTGTTGGGACATGCGGGGTCGTGTGTGTGGAGAGCTGGTGCAGGTCCTGGTGCAGCAGGCAGGAGAGAGCCAGGAAAGACTGAGGCAGCCGGGCTTAGCAGGAGGCCATTTGCTGTGGTGGCCAGGTCCTTCTTTGAGGGCACGGTCAAAAGCGGGTGGGAGGATGGGGTTGGGGAAATATGGGGCAGCACATAAGTGGGTCTCCTAGGGAGGAGCCCCAAGCTTAAGCTAGCCAGAACTGAATTCCTTCCTCTGTTGCCGCACACAAACTCCTTTCTCCTATTTTCTTTCTTTCTTTCTTTTTTTTTTTTTTAAGATTTATTTGTCAGGGAGAGAGAGAGAGAAAACACAAAAGCACAAGCAGGGGGGAGGAGTAGAGAGTTAGAGGGAGAAGCAGGCTCCCTGCTGAGCCCGGAGGGAGTCAAATGTGGGACTCTATCTCCCAACCCTGGGATCCTGACCCGAGCGGAAGGCAGACGTTTAACAGACTGAGCCACCCAGGCATTCATCTCCTGTTTTCTTCTGTCTCAGCTTCAACTCCTACCTCTCTGTTTGCTCATACCCCAAATCTTAAAACTTAAAACTCTTTTTTTCCCCTCAAACCTACATCCCATCCATCAACAAATCCTATCAGCTCTACCTTCAAAATATATCTGGCAGCAGACCTCTTCTCACTGCCTCGTTTCCCATCATTCTTAGATGTCGGCTCTTGGCTTCGCCCTTGCCTCCACATTCTGTTCTCAGCATAACCCTCAGAGCCGTGCTTTCCAAACACAAGTGAGATGGTCATTCCTCCCCTCAGGCCTCTAATGTCTTTCCATCTCACTCAGAGTAAAACCAGGCTTTGTGATAGCCCGCAAAGTTCTGTACCATCTGCTTCTACCACCCCTCCTGTTTGCACACTCTGTTCCAGCCACACAGTACCTTTGTACGCTCAAGCAGAGTCCTACCGCAGGGCCTTTGTACTTGACCTTCTCTGTGCCTACAGGACTCTCTCCCCAATATCTGTGTGGCTTGCTTCCTTGTTCCTTCAGAGTCCTTAACCTTGTGTTCCACTGCTTCTCAGCTGGAGACTGCTCCACGGAGGATGGAGCGGAAGGATGGGAAAGACAGGAAAACAGGAGGGAAGAAATGATCCCTTCAGGAAGTTGTTGGAAAGCCCAAAGCAATTGCAAGGATAGTTTGGCTAACAAGGAGACCTTAGGCGTGGGAGAAAGTCCCATGAAAAGGAAGAGTTGAAGGTGGAGTGGAACCTTTTCAAAAGGCTTTGAATGCTAAGTAAGGTAGAGAGATGTTTATTCTATAGACAAAGGCCTCCAGGGGGAATCCAAGTCAGTTCACTTGAGTTTCCATTGAAGATTGCCTTAACGCCGGGATCTCTGAGTCAGAGTTTGCTCTGGTGGTCTGAACATATCCACAGAGGAAGCAAGAGAAACCAGCATTGGGAAAGGAGCAACAAAGCTGAGAAAGATATATGTTCCTAGGAGGAATTTTCCAGGCCCTTTCAGGAAGTTGATAGGAGAAAGTAGTCTTCCCAGAGCCAGTGTTGGAGAGCTTACACATCCCATGAGGTGGCCACTGGGGGATTGGAAATGGGATTTCAAAACCAACCCAACAGGAAGAACAGGGGAATCTTGGTGTTCTCTTCTGGTGCTCTCGGGTCAGGCCTCCCTGACTCCATCACTGGGCTCTCTGGATACCCATGTTGTGAGGTCGAAGAGGTCAGCGACCGTGGGCGCCACTGCCCTCTGCTGGAGGGACTGCGCTCCTCCCCAAGGCCTGTATCGGGATCAGGGCCAATGGTTAACCTTCTTTGGATCAGGGGTCCCTTTGACAATAGGAGGCAAGCTATGGACTCCAGGATAGGCCCTCCTACATAAAGTTGTGAGGATTTGTGGAAAGATCCTCTGAAACCCATCCACCAACCTTCCACATAAAGGTATAACTTTACTTTTTCTTATTTATGTATTTATTTATTTATTTAGATTTCTATTAAATCAAAGTGTAGTTGACACACAATGTTACATTAGTTTCGGGTGTACAACATAGTGATTTGACAAGTCTACACCTCATGCTCTATGGTTCCGGTAAGGGTACCTGCCATCTGTCACCACACAAGGCCATTATAATAGCACTGACTGCATTCTCTATGCTGTGTGTTTTTGTTGTTGTTGTTGTTTTCTTTTGTTTTGTTTTTATCCCGGGCATTTACTCATTGCATAACTGGAAATCTGCATCTCCTACCCTGCTTTACCCAATTGCCCATCGCCCCTTCTGGCAACCACCCATTTGTTCTCTGTGTTTTTGGATCTGTTTCTGCTTTTTCGTTCATTTGTTCATTTGTTTTGGTTTTTCTCGGTTCCGCACATAAATGAAATCATATGGTGTTTGTCTTTCTCCAACTTATTTCACTTAGTGGAACACCCACTAATTCCATCTACGTTGTTGCAAATGACAAGATCGCATTCTTTTTTATAGCTGAGTAATATTCCATAGTATATAGACATCGCGTCTTCTTTATTCGTTCATCTATGGGTGGGACACTTGGGCTGGTGCCATGTCTTAGCTATTGTAACTGATGCTGCAATAAACATAACGGTGTATGTATCTTTTCCAATTAGTGTTTTCATGATCTCTGGGTAAAGATCCAGTAGTAAAATTACTGGATCATATGGTAATTCCATCTTTAATTTTTAAAAAATATTTTATTTATTTATTTGAGGGCAGATAGAGAGCGTGAGAGAGAGCATGAGAGGGGAGAAGGTCAGAGGGAGAAGCAAAGTCCCCATGGAGCTGGGAGCCCAATGCGGGACACATCCTGGGATCATGACCTGAGCTGAAGGCAGTCGCCCAACCAACTGAGCTGAAGGCAGTTGCCCAACCAACTGAGCCACCCAGGCGTCCAATTTTGTGAGGAACTTCCATACTGTTTTCCCCAGCAGCTACACTAACTTATTCCCATAAAGGTGTAACTTGCAAACCAGAAAGCCCTAAGTGCCAGTGGGCTAAGACACCCACCTATTTGGCTGTGAGACAGGAGAAAAATAAAAAAGAGCTTACCCAGCCCATTTTCTGCCAAGAATGCCTTTTCCCATCTTTGGATCCCATACTTAGAAATATTTTCCCTACCAAACGAGTTGCATGATAAGAATCACCCCCAATTTTTTTAAAAGATTTTTATTTATTTATTTGACACACAGAGAGAGATCACAAGTAGGCAGAGAGGCAGGCAGAGACGGGGAGGGGGAAGCAGGCTCCCTGCTGAAAAGAGAGCCTGATGCAGGGCTCGATCCCAGGACCCTGAGATCATGACCTGAGCTGAAGGCAGAGGCTTAACCCACTGCGCCACCCAGGTGCCCCAAGAGCTCCCTAAATTTTTTTGTTAACAAAACAGAACAGGCAAGTGATAGCCGGTAATCTCATTATGGCCAAGTTCATACAATCCAGGCAAAAAAATCAAAGCTGACATGACATTCAGTTGGCCCAGGGAGCTGTCCTATGGACAAATAATGGCTTTGGCTGGGCTTTGAAATATCAACACTCAATTATAATGATTACAGTGCATTTGTCTCAAACTCACGCTCTCTCACAGATCTGTTTCCGTGCCCCTTCAATGTAGCTTCAAATGCAGGTAAATGCACCTACCAGTGTGTCTTTCCAAGCATTCCCATAGACTCAAACTCTCTCTGAGGTCAATTCAACACATACTGACCACAGAGCTACACTCAAGTCTGCTCTGGTTGTTACTTTTAAGCTGTGTCCCTCCCTGGCCTCCAGCCTCCAAAAAAACAAAAACCAACCTCATTCCTGCTTCTCATTCATTCTTCTAAGAAATATTAAATGCCTTCAGTGTTATCAGACACTGTGCAAAGCACTAGGGGTGTAATGACAATGAGACATATGAAGTCCCTGCTTCCATGAAACTTGAGCTCTGGTGGGAGAAACAGGACAGGGGAGGGAGTGGGGAGGACAGGAGAGGAGTAAATACACAGAGAATGTGATTGCAGTTTTTGATATGCACTAGGAAGGAAACAAAGAGAGTGGTGGGCAGATAGAGAACAGGGGCAGAGCAGGGATCTGCCATGGGTTTAGCAGCCAGGGTCCCAGCAGGAAACACAGGGTACACCCAAAGGGGGACGTGGAGAGTTTAATACGCTGGCATTAGTAACAGTGGGAGGCATTGCCTGCATTATGTCCACAGTACTGTGCAGCCTGGGTGGCTTAAAGTAACAGCATGTTATTCTCAGTGCTGGAGGCTAGACAACCAAAACCAAGGTGTCTGCAGGGTCCGTTTCTTCATGGAGGCTCAGAGGGAGAATATGTTTCACGCCTCTCTCCTAGTTTCTGGTGATCGCCGGGAGACCTTGGCTTCCCTTGGCTTATTGCCACGTATCTCTAATCTCTGCCATCATCATCCCCCAGCTATCTCCCCCTGCATCTGCCTGCCTCTGTATTTTTTCTCCTCTTATAAGGACACCAGTCACTTTGGATTTAGGGTTCCCCTTATTCCAGTATGATTTAATCTTAACTAATACCATCTGCCATGACCCTATTTCCAAGAAAATTCACATTCTGAGGTTCCAGGGAGGATGTGAATTGAAGGGGCACTATTCAACCCAGTATACCTGCTTTTTTGTAAAGCATTAATTTTGCAGTGTCTTCATCATCTTCTTTTTCAGGGATACATTCATTCCACTCGAATCTCCTACTCCTGCCATATTATGGATTCAGAACATACGATCGAGTAGTATCAACACTTGAGAAGTGAGGGTTATCTTAATGAGATGCCATGACACATCGATCAGATTGGCAACAATTTTAAAGTGTAATTAAAAATCGACTGTTGGGGACGCACCTGGGTGGCTCAGTGGGTTAAAGCCTCTGCCTTCAGCTCAGGTCATGATCTCAGGGTCCTGGGATCGAGCCCCGAATCAGGCTCTCTGCTCAGTGGGGAGCCTGCTTCCCTTCCTCTCTCTCTGCCTGCCTCTCTGCCTACTTGTGATCACTGTCTGTCAAATAAATAAAGTATTTAAAAAAATAAAAATAAAAACAAACTGTTGGGGAGGATGGGGAATAACAGGCATGGTCGTACACTGCTGGTGAGGATGTAAACTGGTACAATCACTTTAGGATAAAGTTGTCAGTATCTAGTAAAGCTGAAGATGAGCATTCCTATTGTCCTCCTTAGTTACAGATGCTATACAAATGTATGCCAGTGTGCATCAGAATGCATGTATAAGAATGAGAAGCCTTGTGGGTAATAAGCCCCAAGTGGAAACAACTCAAATATCCATGGACAGTAGAATAAGTAAACACATTATGGGTAGAATATAATGGAGTACTGTATAGGAATGAAACCAGGACAAATTATACACCCAACCCAGGTGAATCGTAAAGCATAATAATGAACAAAAGAATCCAAATACCATAAATAGAGACTGTATGATTCCATTTATATAAAGTTCGAAAGCAGCAAAATTAAACCATATTATTTAAGGATATGTGCTCAGGCAACAACGCTTAAAGAAAAGCAAGGAAATGAGTCACATGAAAGTCAGGATAGTGGTTATACTTGCAGGGAAGGAAAGGATGTGATTGGGCACAGGACTCACCCAGGCTTGGGCTTCCGAGATGCTAGCTATTTTCATTTTACACCAATTTATTTGTTACTTATTTATTATTTAGACTTTTAGCACTTTTCTATACTCTTGTTAACACATACACATGTAAAATATGGGAGACGAGCACATGGGCTTTAGAACCAGACAAAGGAGCTACTTAGTAGCTGTTCAACTCTGGATACACAGCTCAAGAGGTAAAACCATCTAAGACCCTCTGGGGGAAAGGAGATATGAAGCAAAAAAAATGTATATCTTCTTTTAAGAAAGGAATTCACTTTTAATTGAAGGGAAATGGAAGAAAAAAACCCCCCAAACTTCCTGGAATCTAAAACACCTTTATTTGTGCAGGTGCTATGCTATAAAATATTCTAATCTGCGTTGTTAATGAAGCTGGATTTACAGCCTAGTAAACTAAACAAAGAGCTTATGTTTAACTGAGTAACCAGTTGAGGGTTACATCTTGACTCCTTAAGTGACAGTTTTCACTCTTTCATTTTTCTTCTGTTCAGTGTGAAAAGATGCCAGCTCGCTTGCTGTGAAATTGCTTTATTACAGGACTCTGTCTTTACCCACTTGAAGTGCAAACTTCATCTTTGTGAAACTTGTTCCATACAGTTGGGAGAAGTCCCAGCCATAGTAACAGTGACTTACACAAAGAGATCCAATTAGGAACCAAGCGCTACTTCAGGCAGTTTGGAGCATTGCAAACATTTTGACATGACGTTGTTAACCTTTGAAGACTTCCTTACTCTGTGTTTGTGACACAAGAAGACATTCATCTTGTATTTTCCCTGCTTCAGCCCTGGAGTCTCTGTCATGTTCCTAAGGAGTCCTCATATTTAGAAGCCAAGAGCCAGGCTTGCTTATTGCTACTGATGGGTCACTGCTTTTCTTTCTTCTTTTGTTCTGTCTTGTTTTGTTTTCTTTTCTTCTCTTTCTCCATTCCTTCCTTCCTTTCTTTCTCTCTCTTTCTTTCTTTCCTTCCTTCCTTTTTCTTTCTTTCATTTTTTAAAAAGATTTTATTTATTTATTTGACAGAGATCACAAGTAGGCAGAAAGGCAGACAGAGAGAAAGGAAGGGAAGCAGGCTCCCTGCTGAGCAGAGAGCCCGATGCGGGTCTTGATCCCAGGACCCTGGGATCATGACCCGAGCCAAAGGCAGAGGCCTTAACCCACTGAACCACCCAGGCGCCCCTCTTTCTTTCATTTTTAAGTGGGTTCCATGCCCAGTGTGGAGCCCAATCAACATTGGGCTTGAGCTCACAACCCTGAGATCAAGACCTGGGCTGAGATCAAGAGTTGGACACTTAACCAACTGAGCCCCCAGGTGCCTGGTGTCATTGTTTTAGACCTTTTCCCACACAGGATCAGGAAATATGCACGTATATATTTGTATTTACCTCCATTATATTAAATACCATGAGTTCATACCAATACATTCAATTCCAATCCAAAAGCAAAGAGTTCTTGCCAGGGTTCCCCATTCCATGTTTGTAAATCCCTTCTCCAGCACTGGGAAATCTATTTCTAAACATTTCAAATGTTTACTAAGTTTACAATGAAAGTATTGCTGTTTTTTAATGTCTATGCTCCACACTTGCATGGGTCTTTGTTCTCCAAGAGCCATGAAAACTCCATAGAGTTTTCGTTTCTTTTATTCAACCAACACGTATTTATCAAGCAAACATTATGTGTCACATAATGTTGTAGCAGTGGGGATACAGCAGTGAACAAAACATTGTATTGGGAAAGGAACAGAAAGAGAGAAAAATAGATACAAGCCTAGGAAATGACAAAGCTGGGATCTAAACCCAGACAGTCTGACTCCAGAATTCATTCTATACCATCTGCCTCTGATTGCTTTTGTAAGTTGCTCTCTGCCTTCTACAAAAGTTTACAACTCTCTCGAATCCAATAAAAATGCCTCTGTCAGTTTCTAATTCTACACAATGCAGAGCCTTGTGCATCTTCCATACAACTTCTTTGAGACTCAGTTTCCAAATTTGTGAAAGTGAAGATACTAATTTTAATCTGCTGTGAGTATAAATGGAATTATATGAGGTGCCTGGTGCTATTGGTGACACATCATAGGTATTTAGTGAAGTTAGTTTTTTTCCTCTTTCAACACAAATGCTATACTATACAACACCCCTAGAACATTGTTTTTTGTTTTTTAAAGTTGGCTCCACACCCAACATGGGTCTTGAACTCATGACCCGGAGATCAAGAGGCTCAGGCTTTACTGACAGAGCCAGTCAGGTGCTCTGAGAGAATTTTTCTCTCTAATTCATCCAATCAATCATTATTTATTCATTCACCCATTCTTACATCCATTCAAAAAAGCATTTATTGAGAATCTAATATATACCAGGCTCTCTGCTCATCATTCAGGATACAAAAATGGCACGGACCTCATTCTCACAGAGCTCCCAGTCACATCCAAGAGATACACAAAGAATTAGAATATAATCTGATAATGTAACTCAGATGAGAGCTAGAAGAAGGGTGGTCATGGAAGGAAGCCTTCCTAAAGGAAGGGGCTCTGTCATGGCAAGAACTGGTCCAGCAGTTCTACTGTTTAAAGTTGCCGAAAATAAATGAATAAATTAATGGGTCAATGAATTCAGTTCAGTTCAACAAGCACTTCATAGAAGATCCATCCTACTGTCCAAGGCATTGCACTCTGAACAGGGAGTGTGTGGACGAAGGGGAATGAGCTTCTAGTTTTATTGGCAGATACAATCATCTGTAAAGAGATGTTCTAATAGAATGTGGAGAATTCTATGGGGTCCCCAAGCTACTTGGACAATGAGAAGTTAGAGGGATCTCTATGCTCTATTAGTGGATGAAGAGGGGGCTCTAAGATCTATTAGTGTAGGCTTCTAAGAATGAACTCTGAGTCTTGGATATATATGGAATGTCATTGACTTTTTTTTTTTTTTAAGATGTTATTTATTTGACAGAGAGAGATCACAAGTAGGCAGAGAGGCAGGCAGAGAGATTGGAGGAAGCAGGCTCCCCACCCAGCAGAGAGCCCGATGTGAGACTGGATCCCAGAACGCTGAGACCATGACCTAAGCCGAAGGCAGAGGCTTTAACCCACTGAGCCACCCAGGCGCCCCTCGCTGACAGCTTCTAATCAGGATTAATATGGTCAAATTTGTGTTTGTTGGTACCATGGGGGAGGCAAACGGGGAAGGAGGGCTTAAATCAACGCCACCAGCAAGGAGGTTGGATTATGAACACGAGGCTTGAGCTAGACGTTTGAGCTGGAGATAGAATTTGAAAGTGGTTGCCATCACTCAGGGAGAGTATGCAGAGGGAAAAGGGGATGGGTGGACTCCTTGGAACCCACACCCTTTAAGCAGCTGGCGGTGAAAAAGCAACCCGGGAAGGACACCTAAAGATTAGAGTCGGGAGCAGAACTAGGAAAGTCTGTGTCCTGGAGGTCGGATGAATAAAGAGAAGGCGGAGACAAGGAGGACCAGGAAGGAGGGCACAGTTGTGCCCAGCGCCGGGTAGAGGTTCCAAAGCATCCCCTTTTCTCTGGCCTAGGTGACCTTTGTCAGAGCAGTTTCCCAGGTCGTGGCGCAGGCGGGAGTCCCACTGCAATAAACGAGTCAATGAGGGAGTAGAAACAGTCCAGTGAGTAAAATGAATGAATAAATCAACGCTGTGCCCTCACTTTCCCTGGGACTTTCCAGGGCCAACGCCGGGAGCTGGTGCGGAGGAAGGGCCTTCCCGACAGAGCTCTGGATGCCGCCGGGGAAGCCTGTCGGCCTCGCAGCCTTCAGGTAGGCGCGGCTCCAAGGTCAGGGTCACCTCGGGCCTCCAGGCAACCCGTCAGTCACCCTGGCAACCAACTGAAGGGGGGGGGGAAACCCACAAACCGGAAAGGGCGGAAGCATTCAGATCATCTCGCGATATCTGTCAGGCCGGCGCCGGCCGTCCGGGCCTGGGACCCGCGGCCGGCTCTCGCGAGACTTGCCTGCAGTTGGAGCGCGGGGTCCGACCTTAAGGAAAGCGGGAGCTGCGGGTGGGGAACATGTCGGATTCAGAGCTCGGCAGGAAGTGGGACCGGTGCATGGCGGACGCGGTGGTGAAGATAGGTAAGGGGCGTCTCGTCCCTGGCAGGCTCCGCCGGGAGCCGAGCGGCCGGCTTCAGGCCCCGCTGACCAGGCCGGCGGAAGGGAAGCTCCGGGGGAGGTCAGGCCGACCGGTCTGATCCAACCCCTCGGGCCGGGGCGAGCTGACCGAGCCGGGCGGGAGGCCACTCGGGCAGCGGAGGGACGCGGCCGGAGGAGCCTGGGCCCCCGCGGGAGGCGGGAGGGGAGGAGTCGCAGCTCCGGGGGCGAGGGGTGGGGGGCATTCGGGCTGGCAGGTGGCCGGAGAGGTGCAGAGCTCCTCGAGGCGAAAGCGGTCTGCAGGGCGCAACCTCGTGCCAGAGGCTGGACGTTCTCCTCCCCGGTGCCACATTTCCAGCACGGGGCGTGGAGCCCGGTCAGGGGTCACAGTGCTCGCCAGCTGAAACAAGGGCCTTCTAAAGAAGGTCATGGGGAGCGTTTTATAGACACTGCCAGGCCCTAACGAGCGTCGCTGTCATACCGGAGTCGTAACCCGGTTTATTGGCAGCTGAGTAGTCTGCGGCCTGAAATTGGAGACCTAGTGATCTGGAGGGAGAATTGCCTTGGGAAGTAAGGGACTGGACACTTTTTGGTCCCGGGTGTAACTCCGCGGAGCCTTTTCACACGTGCTCAGTGACGACGCGGATTATGAAGTCACTAGATGGAGGGGAGGGAAAAGATGGGAGTTCGCTTATGGAGCGTGTACTAAGTGCCAGACACTGTGGTAGGTGTGCAACTCAGTACATTTATCTCATACAGGTCGTGAAATCGAGAGTCCGTGAACGGATTTGTCCAGGGTCCAAGAAGTGACAAAGTTGCTCAGAAATGGCAAAGTTGGAAGTGTAACTCAGGTTTTCTGTTTTCGAGTCCCATGCTTTTTGATACCAATTCTTAACCAGATTTGATGTTTTTTTTTAATGGAAAACTAGAGTATTTAAGGGGATTTAGGATTGTGTCCATTGAAGGACGGTGTTGGAAAAGAACGAAGATGGTAAGCGCGGTGAGAGCAGAGATGAGTTCTGGTGTAGTCACTGCCGTATCCGCAGACCCTTTCTGGGTTTGCTTGTGCTTAATAAAAATTGTCGAGAAGGAGTTAGTAAGAGGAGTACGTACTTGATGACAGCTGTCGCTTCACCCTTGAGTTCACTTAACCAGCTGTGTGATTGGGGGCAAGTTGTTGAGCCCCTCCGTCCCTCTGTTTCCTCATTTGTAGATCGACAACAGCAATCATTATCTCACGGAGTTGTTAGGATTACAAGTTTGTTTAAGTAAAGACTTGGGTATGAATCACTTATTAAGAATGGGTTATTCTGGGGCGCCTGGGTGGCTCAGTGGGTTAAAGCCTCTGCCTTTGGCTCAGGTCATGATCCCAGGGTCCTGGGATCGAGCCCCGCATCGGGCTCTCTGCTCCGCGGAGAGCCTGCTTCCTCCTCTCTCTCTGCCTGCCTCTCTGCCTACTTGTGATCTCTCTCTGCCAAATAAATAAAATAAAATCTTAAAAAAAAAAAAAAAAAAAGAATGGATTATTCTGGGGGCGCCTGGGTGGCTCAGTGGGTTAAAGCCTCTGCCTTCAGCTCAGGTCATGATCTCAGGGTCCTGGGATGGAGCCCCGCATTGGGCTCTCTGCTCAGCGGGGAGCCTGCTTCCTCCTCTGTCTCTGCCTGCCTCTCTGCCAACTTGTGATCTCTGTCTGTCAAATAAATAAAATCTTTAAAAAAAAAAAAAGAATGGGTTATTCTGTAAGCGAGCCAAGAAATACAGTTTTTGGAGAGATTTAACATGTGGCTCTTAAATGACCACACTAAGTACTAAGCAACACGATGGCAGTAGGTACACCAGTGGGAGGCAGACCGCTCAGTTTGACGTCATCCCTCTGGCTCTTCACCCTGGTCCCCATCCCCACTAGCTTTGTGGCTTTGGGTGGCTCTCTTCTGCCACTGTGAAATGGGGTTAAAAAGATCAACTAAAAGAATTAGGAAGATTGAAGGATAGTAAAATACACAGGAAACTGAGCGCAGTGCCTGGCCCTTACGGAGGCAGCAAATGTGGTCATAATAATTGTTGATATTAATATTGTGTCACTGAGGATCACCTGAGGGAGTGAGTGGCATGGCTGTCATTTGTGAGTGGGACATTGGTGGGGGAAGGGTGTACACAGGGGAAATAATTTGGTGAGACGCAATGATACATGATTACCGATAAGACTTGAAATGAGCGCTTCAGGCTCCTCCTGTTGTAGAGCTGTTATGAACCCAGTCAGTGTGGTGATGGGCTGAGGTCATCCAGTGAGAGTTTGCAAGGAAAATGGGCCTTTATCCGACCTTTGGAGAATGACCTGGACTTGGATAGTCAGGGAGCGTGGGAAAACTGGAACAGAGGCCCAGCCCAGTTGAACTCTTGTAGAGCAGGAGATTGAAGCATGGAGAGGTTAAGAAGCTAGCCATGGAGGAGTGGGGGTTAGAACCCAGGCATTCTAAATCCAGTAGCCCCGCTCGGTGAAGAAGGCGGGTTTGGGTGGAGTCAGAATTGTGAAATGTCTTAGAGAAATTCCACTTTATCTTAACGGCTCCTGAGTTGCTTTTGGCTTTTTCACATGCGTGGTGCGGATTCAACACAGCTGCCCTAAACACCTCTTACTTTCTGCTTCTTGGGCTCATTAGCTCTAAGCTGGTGGGGAATCATGGGATGATTTTAAGCAACAAATAATTACTGAATTCTGGGCCAGTCTGTGGGCAAATAGAGAAGCAGAAGGCATTTCACTTCCCTCAACCGGGAATTGGTGTGATAGAAATGGAATTTTGGTATGATTGTTCTGGCAGTGTTTTATACAGAACAGGTCAGGAGTTGAGGAGGCCAGTGGTGCTGTGGATTTGAAATGGTGAAAGTCTGCTCTGTTAGACCAGAGAGGAATGGATGTATTGAAGAAACATTCAACTTTGTTCCCCATTTATAAAATAGAGATAGAAATTCCCACCTCCTAGGCTAGAACAGTGCCAAGTTCATACTAGGAACTCAGTAAATGCTATTTTCTTCATCTTTCTCTCCAACTGGTTAACTTTGCCTCATTCCGTTTCTTACAAAGAAGACTCTAAGGTTAGAATGGGGTTAAGGGGTGATCCGCTGATGGGAACTTGGACATAAAACACCTTGTTTACATGAAAGGAAGGACTAGAAACTGATCATGGGGGATGGCAGAAGACCAATGAGAACAGCGATCATGATTTTGGTCACTTTTCTACTTACATGATTGAGTTGTTTGAGAATGAAGCTGAGTAGGGAGTTTTAATTTTGTGGGAGAAGCTGAGTTCAGATTCGGAGGGTGTCGTCCCTTTAGTAGTGGACTTAGAGAAAGGGCATAAGAGCAAGGAAGCACAGAAGGGATACTCGGGGAGCCTTTAGTCTGAGAGTCTTGAAGACAGTGGAGATGGGCACACTCTGTAGTGAGCAAATTGGTTCCTTTTCCCGTCGGCAGTGATGTTGTGAGACCCTTCAAACCTCCTTGGCTGCTTGCTGCCTGGTTCTTCAGGATGGAGGTGGACACTCACAGTGGCAGCCCGCCAGAAGTAGATGGGAGGTTTTGTAGAAGACGTGGGCTTTCAGCTACGTATTGGTAATTTCAGACTCTGGCTTGACAAGAGACTGAAGGGAATCCAAGGTGAATGGACAGCTCCCTTTGTGAGGGCTTCTCTGTGTTTGGCTGCCTTAAACCTGAAGGGTTTTTGTCCTTTTCCCTCTGGTTTGCTGAAAAATGACTTTTCAGTGCTCATGTTTAGCCTAGATGTAGTACAGCTGAGTTAAAGAGCATATAAGCTTGTACTTAGACGGTAGTTCTTTAGAAAAAACTGCTCTTCGTGGATCTCTTACTCTGAAGCTGGAGCAATGTCTCAACAGAAAATTCTGTGATTTCATCCTGTGGGAAGAGCTACATTGATTCACAAATACTTTTTCCCTGCCCTTCGCCGTCATAAGAAAAGCAGTTTTATTTTCCTCGTTAATTTTGGTTTTAAGATACTATTTGTGTATAATAGGAGTGTGATAGGATAGGTGGTTTCTAATATGGCTTGACCTAATATATTGAGCCCACGAATCAGACAAAACAAAACACATGCCTCCCTGTAATAGACACAATAGGCCATTGTTCCTTACACATCTGTTTCTTTCAGCTCCTGTGCCTTTCTTTTCCTTTCTCCCCCTCACATTTTCACCCTTCTCTTTGGCCTGTGTTCTTATTCCTGCCACTCATATGCCTTGCCTAGTTCCTCCATAAAGCTTGAGCTTAATGTATTTTTTTTTAAGTAAATTTGTTAGCATTGAATAAGTTCCTAGGTGTCCTGTTTATTCTCCATCACATCACTAATTTTTCTTCATAGCTCATGGCACCATCTGAAATTTGTGATTTTTTTCTTTACTTGATTGTCCGTCCTCGCTAGAATATGAACTCATGAGGCCCAGAGACATTTTTGTTCACTGCTGATCGCCTAACTCCTGACACAGAGAAGGCATACAATAATTACTGTTAGAAAGACGTGTTTTGCTAAGAATTTTGCAGACTACATTCTCTGCCTGTATTTGCTTCTCACTGTGTGTTTATTAACTGAATGAATTAGCATTTAAGTTAAAAAGTCAAGTCAGGTAGATTTCAGGTGAATTTTTGCTAGTTCACGTTTGACTGTGTGTCCCTCTAATTTAGGGGCTTTTTACCAACTCTTTATTTCATCTGGGGATGTAAATTATTGTCAGTAGATCTTCATAACAAAGTAGTAGTAGAAATGTTTGGGAGTAGTCAGCTAAGAAACATGAACCAGAGAACACTTTTGTATTTAAACAAGTAGAGGGTGTTGTTGGTTTCAGTGGTAGTGCCAAAGCCTTATTGCAGGAAATTAAAAAGGAGTGAAGATGACATTTTATGAATGGCACGTTCCGTTAGTTTTTATGTGAATGCGTCATTAATCGTTTTTTTGCTAATTTTATGGATTTATTTTTAAGTTTTATCAGATTTATTGAATGCTCTGGTTTTCTTTCTGCCCTCAGTTCACAGACTGTGCTGGCTGTTTTCCTTGTACATACCGAGTAATTTGTCTTGTGTGTACCCACATGAATAAATCACACCTTCTTGTTAATGAGGCTAGAAGGCAAGACATCTTCCCAAAATAGAGGGCTTAAAAGCCCTGGGACAGAGCTGGTACCCTCAGCTTGTGCTTGTTTCTCTGGATTGGATGGGTGGTTATATCTGTTTTCTGTTTCCCCGGGAAAACAAGATTCCAGGAGATGAGAAAAACCCAGCTATAAGACTTCAGGAGGTGCTTCCCTGTGATCTGAGAATTTCTAAGCCCTGCAAGCGTGGGTCATGGAAGCACTGCCGTTGTCCTCAGAGCCTTGTTATAACTCTCTCTTGAATGCTGGAGGTCCGGCTGGCCGGCTGTGACCTCATGACCAAGTCGATGTCTGCGTGATAGCGGCCGGGCCTCAGAGTTGCATATTTGCCCAAGGAGGCTTGGAGGAAAATCTGATCCCAGTACTTCCTGAATTCATGCGGAGGTCCTGGGTTTCCTAATGTGACTTGCAAAGTTGTACAATGGACTGTGTCCCTTTTCCCCGCATTTCTCTTCCACTGAGAGGCCAGAGTCCGGAATATCTGGTCTTACTAATTTGTGAATTGGCCAGGAGATCCAGAAGGGAAGGAGATGTCATGGTTGGGGCAGGGTTGTCCGAGGCTGTGGTGCCTTCCTGGAAAAGGCTGTCTCTGCAAGGTAGGTATATTCAACACAGCAGGGTTTTCATTTCCTTGGTACCGAGGAAAAGTGCAAGCCTGGGACATTGGGAAACAGCCCTGGAGTGTGTTGCGTTCAGTGGACTCTGGGGCATTCACAGTCCTTTCCTTTTCTTTTCCCTGGCTCAGTTGGTAGTGTGTGTCTTTTGATCCCAGGGTCATGAGTTTGAGCCCCACATTGGGCACAGAGTTTATAAGAAGGAAAGGAAGAGGGGCGCCTGGGTGGCTCTGTGGGTTAAGCCTCTGCCTTCGGCTTGGGTCATGGTCTCAGGATCCTAGGATTGAGCCCAGCATCGGGCTCTCTGCTCAGCGGGGAGCCTGCTTCCCCCTCTCTCTCTTTGCCTGCTTCTGCCTACTTGTGATCTCTGTCTGTCAAATAAATAAAACAAATCTTAAAAAAAAAAAAAAACGAAAGGAAGAAAGGGAGGGAGGGAGGAAGGAAGGAAAGAATAGAAAGAAAGGGAGAGAGAAAGAAGTTCCTCTTTGTGCCTCAGTTTCCTTATCTATGGAATGGTAGTATCTTTCTGGGGGGGGGGGTTGTTACAAGTAAGGATAAAATGAGATATTCTTTATAGAGCAATTAGGGCATTACCTGTACTTGATAAATATTAGCCGCAGGCATGTGAATGAAAGCTGGCAGTCATAAGTTAAAATATTTACCACATTTGCTTTCATCTTGCTGCTGTGGGTAGTATGGAAGCCTGATGATCAGTATTCCAGTTTATATATATAACAGTAATGTATAATGTATGTATAATCACCACCCCACCACCCCACCACCCCCAGCTTAATGCCACGGATTCCGGAGAGCCTGGGGGGTACGGGGCACAGATGGTCAGTAGCAGCCTTACCCTGGAGGGGCTTACCTTCTGGAGGAATTTGCGAAGAAGGTGGTGACCTTGGAGCTCCACCTTGGAGAGTGTGTAGGCATTTAGTAGGTGGACCAAGTGGAGGACTGCATTCAGGGCCTTGGAAGCTGTGCAGGCGTTGTCCCAGAGGACCGAGAGGCTCTGGCTTCTGCTGGAAATGATGACAGCGGCAGCCATTCATCCAGCACTTAGCGCGAGCTGGCAGACCCTGGCATTTCCGTTTTACGTACATGACCACACTTAAGCCTGATAGCCCTATGGCGGATTTCCCCCTTTTGTTCCCCCCATTTTTTTTTAATTGTGATAAAATACACATAACAGAATTTACCATCTGACCCACTTAAAAATGTGCAGGTGAATGATAGTCCATTTGTAGTGTTTTACAGTTAACGCCGCCACCCCTCTCCGTGACTCTTCATCTGTGAGCCCGAAACTCTGTCCCCATTTAATACTGACTCCTGCCTCCCCCCAGCCCCTGGCCACCTCTGTTCTACTTTCTCTCTCTGTGATTTTGACTTCTCTAAGTACCTCCTGGAAGTACAGTCCCACAGTCCTTGCCTTTTTGAAACTGACTTATTTCAGTTTATGTGATGCCCTCAAGGTTCACCCACATTGTAGCATATATCAGAATTTCCTCCTTTTTAAATCTGAGTAGGATTTTGTTGTGTGTGTGTGTGTGTGTGTGTAACACATTTTGCTTATTCATTCAGCTGTGGACGGATGGACGCTATTGTGAGTAATGTTGCTGTGAACACGGTACACACCTGTCTTTTGAAGACCTTGCTTCCAATTCTTTTTGGGTACATACCTAGAAGTGGCATTGTTGGGTCATATTGTAAATCGATTTTTAACAGTTTGAGGATCTGCCACACTGTTTTCCACAGCAACTGGACCATTTTACGTTCCTACTTGTAGTGCACCAGTGTCCCAATTAGTTCACATCCTCACCAATAGTTGTTTCCTTCCTGCCTTTTTTTTTTTTACAGTAGCCATCCCAGTGGGTGTAAGCTAATATCTCATTGATCTTGTTGTGGTCCTGATTTGCTATCCCTAATGATTAGTGATGTTGAACATCTTCACATGTACTCACTGGCCATATGTATATCTTCTTTGGCGAAATGTCTGCTCAAGTTCCTTTTCCATTTTTGAATTGGTTTATTTTTGTGTTTTAGAAGTTCTCTTCTATATTCTGGATATTAACCCCTTGTCAGATAAATGATTTACAAATACTTCATTTATTTGAGAGAGAGTGAGAGAGAAAGAGAGAGAACAAGAGGAGAGGCAGAGGGAGAGGGAGAGAGAGAATTCCATGCAGACTCCCTGTTAAGCACGGAACCCAATTCAGGACTCAATCCTATGATGCTGAGATTGTTACCTGAGCCGGAACCAAGAGTCAGATGCTTAACCAACTGAGCCACCCAGGTGCCCCTATCATGGGATTTTGATAAGGATTGCTTTGACTTTGTAGATTGTTTGCGTAGTATTGACATGTATTAACAAACAGAATGCTGTTTATTAATTTTTAATACTACTTTTGTTTATATTAATGATTATTATATTAATACTGTTAGTATTAATCCCATTTATTCTGCTACCTTTGAATACTATGATATGGTTATATACAATATTTTGTTTAACCATTTACCAGCTGATGGACATTTTTGTTGGTCGTACTTTTTTTTTTTAAGATTTTATTTGTTTTTGAGAGAGAGCACGAGTCGGTGGGGGAGGAGGCAGAGTCCAGGACCCTGGGATCATGACCTGAGCCAAAGGCAGACGCTTAACTGACTGAGCCACTCAGGCGCCCAGTTGTTTGTACCTTTTGGCTTTTAGGAATAATGCTGCTGTGATCAAATATACAAGTTTTTTTTTTTTTTTAAGATTTTTTATTTATTTATTTGACACAGAGAGAGGTCACAAGTAGGCAGAGAGGCAGGCAGAAAGGGCGGCGGTGGGGGGGGGAAGCAGGCTCCCTGCTGAGCAGGGAGCCCACGTGGGCCTTGATCCCAGGACCCTGAGATCATGACCCAGGCTGAAGGCAGAGATTTAACCCACTGAGCCACCCAGGTGCCCAAATATACAAGTTTTTATGTTGGGGTCTGTCTTCATTTCTCTTGGGTACGTATGCCCCTACGGGTGGGTTTGCTGGGTTGCTGGGTTGTGTGGCAACTCTTTGGGTAGCATTAGGAAGAACCATGGAATGTGAAGGCGAAGAGTGACATGGTTGGATTTCTGATTTCAGAAAGATCACTACTTCAGTGATCTCAGTTAGAAAGGACCGAGATGAAGGCAGAGTATGTTGTTGTTAATTTATGCTGAAGATGAGGTGATCTGCTAGAAGAAACCAAAACTAAGATGAGGACAAAGAAGTGGAACGGAGTTCGATGTCACAGTGCTGTGCAGCGATCCTATTTACAGAACTCGAAATGTGCACCCTCAGGAGTCAGGGTCTATGTAAATGGAGGTGGTCTTGCTCTCGACAAATAGGAGAGGCAGGAGCGCAGCCCAGGCAACACTTTGCAGTTTATTAGTTTCTGGTACCTCTTGGGCTAGGTCGCTGGTTATATGCAGCTCAGTGAACAGAGATGAAATTGCTTTGCCATGCGTTCATTTTCATGAAAAGAAAGGGTTTGGCCTTGTTTCTTCCTTGTTCAGAAAGTGGGACTTCAAATGACTTAGCAAGTGACCTCCCTTAGAATTAACCAGCAGGTTTTGTGTACTCATCCAGTAATCAGTTAAGTGTGGTGAAATTAATTGTGAAGGCCATTTTCATGTTAAAAAAAAACACACTATACTGAAAGAGGCCAATGAATAAGGTCATGGAAAAAGAAAGCAAATTGTTGTTTCTCTGTAAATATCAGTTCATCTGATAAATGTGGGTTGCCACAAAGTATTGGTGGCTCACCGAAAACTGCCTTTTGGTAGCCTGTGTTTGCAAACTGATCCGTCTCCGTTTCATGGAGTGATATCACTTAGGCTAAACTAAAATACTTCAAAGGCTTTTGGCTGTTTATAGGTTTTGGGTCTCAAATTTGTACATGTTAATTGTTGAGTTAGTAGCCATATTTTGTTTGTTATATGTATTTATAAACAGTTTTTGAGAGTAAAAATACTTTTTTTCCGTCTGCGGCAACAGTATGAATAATGGAACATTGTGATCTTGCTAGAGGGGAATTTTGTGTTAGTGTTATAGAATAATGTAATTAGGCACTATATGGAACTTCCAAACATACTTAGATTTTTGTTCTGGCTGTGGTTTCATGCTTTCTAAAATGTGGCCTGAAACAGTTTATTAGCAAATATGCCGAATTGCTTTCTCTGGCAAGTGCATTTCGGTATTGAATCCAAGTGAAAACACAAATATTTACTTACAAAAGTCTTTTTGGTGTGGTAATATTTTTACTGGGGCCATTGACCCACTAGTAAAATGTGAGGGCATTGCTAGATTGGATCTTGTTTATTTAAAGACCATGAGAGGGAGAGAGAGAGAGGAGGCTAACTTTGTGTGAATGCCTGGTATCTGCCACTGTACTTGGTGCACTAATGTCTTATCCCCTTGTTACCCTCCTGGCAACTCAGGAAATCTGTATTCTCTCTCTTTCTAGCAAGAAAAATAATGCTCAGAGATATTTATAAAAATTGAGCTGATTTTTAAATCTGTATTAAAGTGTAAACAATCCAAAGTCACCAGAGCGGTTTTTACGATGAAAAACAAAGTTGGGGGCGCCTGGGTGGCTCAGTGGGTTAAATGTAGCCTCTGCCTTCGGCTCAGGTCATGATCCCAGGGTCCTGGGATCCAGCCCAGAGTCGGGCTCTCTGCTCAGCAGGGAGCCGGCTTCCCTTCCTCTCTCTCTGCCTGCCTCTCTGCCGACTTGTGATCTCTCTCTCTCTCAAAATAAATAAATAAAATCTTAAAAAAAAAAAAAAGAAAAACAAAGTTGGAAAAGTGCAATCAATACCTGCCATCAAGGCTTATTATAAAGCTGCAGTAAATGAGACAGTGGTATTGGGGAAGGGAGACACACCTAGATCAGTGTCAAGAAGTAGACCCATCAGTAGATGGTCAGTTAAAGATGCCAAGGCAGTTTAATGGGGAATGGAACATCTTTCCATCAAACTGTGCTTGAATAGCTGGGCATCCAGATAGAGGGAAAAAAAATGAACCTCATTATCATGCATAAAAATTAACTGGAAAGAGTCACAAACCTAAATGTAAAAGTTAAAACTGTAAAACTCCAGAAGAAAACATAGGAGAAAAATCTCTGTGACCTTGAGTTCTGAAAAGATTTCTTAGGTCACAACAAAGTCACAAAAAAACTGATACATGGGATTTGACCAAAATCTAAAACTTTTGCTCTTTGAAAGACACCATTAAAAGCACAAAAAGGCAAGCCACAGAATGGAGAAAATATTTGCAGTACATGTATCTGACAAAGGACTTGTTTCCATAATAAATAAAGAATTCTTGGGTGCCTAGCTGGCTCGATCGGTTGGTTGAGCACCTGCCTTGCTCTCGGGTGTGATATCCCAGGAACACCCCCCCGCCCCAGCGGTGAGTCTGCTTCTTCCTCTGCCTTTGCCCCACCCCCACCTTGTGCTCTCCCGTGCTTTCTCTCTCAAATATTTTTAAAAAATAAAGAACTCTTAAATTTAGTGGTAAGAAGACCGCATTTGAGAAAATGGGTAAGGGTACTTGGGTGGCTAAGTTGGTTAAGCATCTGCCTTCGGCTCAGGTCATGATCCCAGGTCCTGGCATCAAGCCAGAGTTGGCTCCCTGCTCCATGAGGAGCCTGCTTCTCCCTCTCCCGCTACCCCTTCACCCTGCTCGCATGTGCACGCATGCTCTCTCTGTCTCAGATAAATGAACAAAATCTTAAAAAAAAAAAAAAGAAAGAAAGAAAGTGGGCAAATGTTTGCTAAGATTCTTTACAAAAGAAATTATACTAGGGGTGCCTGGGTGGCTCAGTGGGTTAAAGCCTCTGCCTTCGGCTCAGGTCATGATCCCAGGGTCCTGGGATCCAGCCCCGCATTGGGCTCTCTGCTCAGCAGGGAGCCTGCTTCCCCCTCTCTCTCTGCCTGCCTCTCTGCCTACTTGTGATCTCTCTCTGTCAAATAAATAAAATTTAAAAAAAAATATTGACACATGAAAGGATTTTCAATATCATTAGTCATTAGGGAAATGCAAATTTCAGTCATAATGAGACTATCCCTCCACACCATTAAAATAGTTAAAAAGACAGACTGGACTAAAGTTTGACTAGGATGTTGGACAGATGGAATTCTGGTGCACTGTTGATAAGGTTGTAAAATAGTACAACCACTTAGTAGTTTTTTGTATATATACCATCTAGTCATTCTACTCATATGGATTTACCCAAGAAAAATGAAAACATTTATTCACATGAAGTCTTACGCATGAATATTCATAGCAGCTTTACTCATAATGCCCCCAAACTGGAAAGAACCCAGAAGTCCTTCAGCATTTTATAAGAACAGCCCTTCAGCTTTATATAAGAACAAAATATAGACTGTCCATAAAGTGGACTGTTCATTAATAAAAGGAACAAATACTAATATATACAATAACATACGTACATTTCAAAATCGTCTTGAGTAACAAACTAGACACAAAAGAGTATATACTATGTTCCATTAAAAAAAAAGTACGATCCATGCCCAATATGGGGCTTGAACTCACAGCCGAGAAATTAAGTCGCGTGCTCTACCAACTAAGCCAGCCAGGCACCTTCACTATGTTCCATTTATATGATGCCATTTGTATATAAAACTCTAGAAAATACAAACCCGTCTGTAATGACAAAATAGAGAAGCGGTTGTCTGGGGTAAAGGGTGGAGGGAAGGGTAGGCTGTGGAGGGACACAAGGCAACGTCGAGGGGTGACGGCAGGGTTCTGTTTCACGATTGGAGTGGTGGTTTCAGAGGTATATACACTTGTCAAACACCGTAAGTGGCTGCAGTTCATTCTACAGAAATAATACCTCCAAAAGTTCTTTAAAGCCAGAAAGAAGGAAGATACTCCATGTAGGTGAGGATAAAAGCAGCCACAGCCTCAGACTGTCTGTGGGAGTCTTGATCGGTGAACCACTTGGGAAAACTGGCAGTATTTACGAGAGCAAACCAGATGTATACCCCGTGACACAACGATTTCAGGCCTGGGTATCTACCCAGCAGACGTGCCCCCATGTCCACCAGATGACTTGCCCTGGAATGTTCATAGAACACTATTCATAATGGCCCTGACTGGAAGCTCCCCAAATGGCCATCCACGGAGAATGGATAAGTGAATCGGGGTACACTGATGTGACGGCGTGCTCTATGGCAATGACACTGAACCATCTCCTGCAGCTGTTCATGGTGTTAGGCTAACATTCTCACTGTGTGAGTCCACTTACAGAAGTTTAGAAACAAACGGGCAAAGCTACTCACTTGTCAGAATATGATTGCCCTCGGATGGAGAGCTTTGCAAAAGGGAGCCCAGGCAGGCTTCTGACGGTGTTGGTAATCTTCTGTGCCCTCCTCTGGCTCACCTTGGGTGTTTTTCGTCTGCAAATCCATCCCGTGGTGCACTGAATTGTGCAGTTTTCTATCTGTATGTTGTGATTCAGTAAAAAGTTTTTTTTTTTAATTAAATTTTTAAAAAGATTTTATTTATTTATTTATTGGACAGGTAGAGCTCACAAGTAGGCAGAGAGGCAGGCAGAGAGAGAGGGAAGCAGGCTTCCCGCTGAGCCGAGAACCCGATGCGGGACTCGATCCCAGCACCCCGAGATCATGACCTGAGCCTAAATCAAGAGGTGGAAACTTAACCCACTGAGCCACCCAGGCGCCCCCAATTCAGTAAAAAGTTTTTAAAAAGATATGTGCTGTGGGGCACCTGAGTGGCTCAGTCGGTTAAGTTTCCACCTCTTGATTTAGGCTCAGGTCATGGCCTCAGGGTCATGGGATTGAGTCCTCGTGGGGTCTCAGGGTCAGTGGGATTCCTCCTCTCTCTCTCCCTCTGCCCCTCCCCCTGCTCACACTCTCTCTAAAATAGTAAATAAATAAATCTTAGGAAAAAAGATGTACTATTACAGAATGGTGTCCTTTATAAAGTGAGAAAAGCAAATTATAAAACATGCATGATGTGTGATCCCATATATATAAATGGAATGATAAACAATAAACAATCCAAATTATCTCTTGGGAATGATGATGTTAGGTGGGGAAGATTGTTAACTTTGCTGTTTTTATAATGTAAGCAAGAAAACACATAAGAACAGTTTCTGTTTTTAAAAAGTTATTTAGGGGTGCCTGGCTGCTTAGTTGGTGGAGCGTGAGACTCTCGATCCTGGGGTTAGAAGTTTGAGCCCCATGCTGGGTGTAGAGATTACTTAAAAAGATAGTCTTTTTTTTTTTTTTTTAATTTATTTGACAGAGATCACAAGTAGGCAGAGAGGCAGGCAGAGAGAGAGAAAGGAGAAAGCAGGCTCCCCGCTGAGCAGAGTCCGATGTGGGGCTCGATCCCAAGACCCTGGGATCATGACCTGAACCGAAGACAGAGGCTTTAACCCACTGAGCCACCCAGGCGCCCCTTAAAAAGAAAGTCTTAAAAAAATTTTTTTTAAGTTATTTGTGGAGTCCGTTTGGTTCCTGTAGTTGAAGATTATGAATGATCTTCAAATGCGTATGTTACGTCTAGTTTGCTATTTAACAGGTTAGTACTTTAAAGTGAAAATCTTTTTAAGCTTTTTGGCCAATTTTGGAAATTATATTTTTGTCTGTTAATGGAGTTTCTCATTGGGTGAACTGTTAGTGGGTTTGCTTTTGGTGGGTGTGATGGCCCATTGTTGCCTGAAGACCCCAGTAGGATAACCTCCCTGCTTGAGGAAGCTGAGGGCTGTTCGACAGAGAAGCCATGTGGGATAGTGAAAAGCCGAGTGGGCTTGGGACAGTTACTGACTCGCTCTGAGACTCAATTTCCTAGTCTGTAGGAAACTGGTTGTCTTTTTTTTTTTTTTTTTAAAGTAGGCTTCACGCCCAGTGTGGGGCTCAAACTCATGACCCTGAGGTCGAGAATCACATGTCAACCCACCGACCAGCCAGATGTCGCTCTTCATCTGTGTGCTTGGGATGCTAGTCCCTACATGATTTTGATGAGGCTCAGGATGAGATAATAATCAAAATGGATGTGAAAGCACTTTGTAAATTGTAAACCCCTGGACGGCTGGTTCTCCACTGGGAGTGATTTACAGCTACGCTGTGGGAACATTGGGCAATGTCTGGTGACTTGTGTGGTTGCCATATAGGGAGTGGGGGAGTGGGAGTGCTGCTGACACCTAGTAGGTTGGGACAGGGATGCTGCTAGACATCCTGTCATGCGCAGAACGGCACCCAGGAATCGTACACCCCGAATGCCAGTAATCGAGTTTGAGAAACCTTGCCCTAGGCTTATGTAACTTCCTGAACTTCTTACTCTCTGTGGCTCCCCACCACAGCCTTCCAGACTAATGCTCACACAACATGGGTCACATATTCGTGTATCACATGCACGTACTTTCTCAGCAGCTGAAATCGAGGTGAGAAATGAAGAAGAAAAAGGAACAAATAGAATAATTAGAATGATTTGAAAGAAAGCATAGCCCATTATTTTTAGGGCCTTAAAAAAACACCACATGTATGCATATGGGAAGGATAGGGCATATGAGAATATGAGTTCGTATTGATGATGACGGGAAGGCAAGTAGCAAAATGGTGCGCGGCACCGCTGGGAGAGCGGGCTGGCTGCAGTGCTTTTTCCCAGGTTGCTTCAGATGGGTATCTGCAGGTAGAATTTAGAACTATTTGATTGAGAGTGAACAGTGCAAATGGGAGGAATTGAAATCCCATGTGTTTATGTCAAGTTTCTGTATCCAACCTAAAGCTACATTAGAATGCTTAGAATAGTTTATAATTATTGTAACACTCTGACATAATTGTTGACAGATTTGTAGACTTACTTTGACAAATGTTTACGAGTCAGAACAAATGTTTCTGATTGTCAGAACTTACACATGTAAACCACTCAAAATTTCTGTCTGATTTTCAATGATTAACTGGAGTGAATGATTTAAGCAGCACATTTCACCTTTTGCTAAGAAGCAGCCCTAGGAAAGCTGCTACTTTCTTGACATCATCTCAGATGATTAAATTGAAATCATTAGTTCAACGGCTTTTTTTTTTTAATTTTTTCTTTACACCATTTTCGTATAGGCCTACATGTGACAAATCCTGAACTCACAACCTCATAAATATCCCATTTTGATCAGAAGCAAAAATGGAGTATATTACTGCTCTAGTCTCACATTGTCTTGACATTAGAATATGTGCTACCAATCTTATGAATTTCCAGAAAAGATCGGCTCTCACCATCAAAAACCCACAGCATATTTTTCTTCTTGTTCCCACTA
Source organism: Lontra canadensis (assembly GCF_010015895.1). Classification (NCBI taxonomy): domain Eukaryota; kingdom Metazoa; phylum Chordata; class Mammalia; order Carnivora; family Mustelidae; genus Lontra; species Lontra canadensis. The sequence goes on from NW_022631019.1 coordinate 13,741,129, forward strand.
CAACTTGAAATTCATTTTATTTCAGCTCATAATTTCTCTTTTAGAAGATTTTTTTTTCTTTACTCAGTTTATGAAAATTAAATTCTTGGCTTCTTTATGTATGCAAGTGCAGTGGTTTGGAGAGGTGTATTTATGGGGCTTTGTGGAATAAGGATGCCTTCAAGAAAGACTGCAGACCACTACTGGAATATAAAGTCAGCTGGGCACTGTTGCTTGTCTTGGGCCCCTTACTAGAGTCAGATTTGAATAGCAGAGAGAAAGATGCTTACAGAAGCCCTGAAACTCAGATGAATCCTTGCGACACCTTTGCAAATGCTGTTTTGGGATATATTCCCCATTTGCACCAACAGGATCTTAAATGCAAAACCACTGGTATATTTTTCAAATATTTGAGCCCCTTTTTTATCTCTGCTCACCTTTGTCCATGACCGTGTCTTAAGGATCCCTTATTTAAGAGTCGTTACTGAGTGTGGTCACTCCCACTGCTCAGAAGTTCCTAACCCTGGACCACAGTCACGCCTTGAAAGCCTTCCTTTTCCATCCTACCTAGCAGGGGGGACAGGGGAGCGAGAGACGACAGTATATAAGCTACCATTTTCCAGTCAGATGGGCAGAGGAGAGTGCGGTCTGGACCTGTCTCCCACTTGGGCTGCTGTGACAGCTTTCTCTTGTCGGCACCCCCCTGTCTCTGATGTCTCTGATGGGGGCCTCTTCACATCTGTCCCCGTTGCCGCCAAAGCAGGCGCATTGTCAAGTGCTCATTGGGTATGTTTCCCTTGCTTGATTCCCGTTACTGCTTCCCTCCTGCTTACAGTAGAGGTGGGGGGGGTGGCATAGTGCGGCAGGAAACACTCTTGCTCCGTCGACCTCACACTGGATGACTTGGCAGCAAGGAGCTCCTGGGAGCCCGTTTCCCTTGCCCTCTGTCTACCCCCCCAGAATGGTTTGGGTGTCCTCCTCAGTGCTTTTCATGCATTGTACCTGTTCCTGTCATTGTACCTCGCACCTCGACCTCCTGGTTACAGTCGGTTCCAGCCCCAGACCTCGAGCTGACCGATCGCAGGGCCTGGCCCGACAGCTGGCACACAGTAGGGGCTCAGTTTGTATGTTTAAGGCAATGCTCACGCATAGTGTTGGCCGGCACAACTTGGGAAGGCATTTCGTTTACTTTAGGGACTCAAAAGTATTTAAATAGCTTTGTGTGTCTGTGAGGGGGGCAGTCAAGCACCAGGCCTCTGGAGTCAGGCTGCCTGGTTCAAATCCCAGATGTGCGACCTGGGGCAAGGGACGTACCCTTTCTGAGTCTCCGTTTCTTGACCTGTAAGATGGGGCTAATGAAAGAAGTTTATCGTGAGGATTAAATGAGATAACGGACTCCTGAAGCGTAAGTGCTTAGCGAATGCTTTTCACTTAATGTTCTGTAGTGTTCCTGAAAACATTGTAGATGTCCCCCCCCCCTTTTTTTAGGATTTTATTTATTTATTTTAGAGAGCATGGGGGCAGAGATCAGAGGGAGAGGGACAAGCAGACTCCATGCTGAGCTCAGAGCCAGACATGGGGCTTGATCCCACGACCCTGAGATCATGACCTGAGCCGAAATCAGGAGTCTGACACTCAACTGATGGAGCCACCCAGGCGCCCCGGCTGTTGCGGTTTTATAAACTCAGTTATATTTTAGATAAAGGGGATTTGGTATTAAAAGGTTAGTTGATGAATGTTATAAATATATATAACTATTATAAATAGCACCCATGTTTTTCTAGTTATCCAGATAGAGGTTCTCAGCATTTTCTTTGACAGCCTGCCCCAGTGCAGCCCCCAAACCCCAGACTCACATATACATAATCAGTTGCTAAGCCTGTAAATTCTGCCAGCAAAATGTCTTCTTCCTTTCCAAGTGATCCTACACACCTTAGTTAGACAAGTCTTACTAAAGCACGGGTTCAGTCAAGTTACATATTTTTTCTTTCGAAGACTTTATTTATTTGACAGAGAGAGACACAGAGAGAGAGGGAACACAAGCAGAGAGGGAGTGGAAGAGGGAGAAACAGGCTTCCTGCTGAGCAGGGAGACCCATGCAGGGCTTGATCCCAGGACCCTTTTTTTTTTATCCCGAAGGCAGCTGCTTAAGGACTGAGCCACCCAGGCGCCCCTCATATTACATATTTAAAAAAAAAAACAAAAAAAACCACAAAACTTTAGGGCAGCCTCCTGCCTGCTAGACTAAGTGCCATGATATTTTGGGGCCTTCAGAATGGCCCTGATCCCTTTCTAGCCTTATCTCCTGCTCCAGGACATGCCTCATGCATCAGGCAGGCTCTCCCCAACCCTCCACCCCCCCGTTTCCCTGCATGAGCCTTGGGTGGATGGAGCACGCGCCCCTCTGTACAGACTCGGGCTGTTAACCGTTTGCTCTTTAAGACAAATGACACCTCTTTCGCAGGCATTTAAAAATATCTTCCCAGCTAAGTGTGTTCCTCGCACTCTCTTCCTCTGGACCAGCAGAACATGGTCCCCTCCCAGTTTTCTGGATACCTGACTTACTCTCCTTCCCTGATCAGAAGCTCCCCAGGGAAGAGACTCTGTCTTACTTATTTCTGACCCGAACTCTTGTCCTTCAGCACTCAGTAAATATTTGAACTTTTGATTTGTTCTTGAACAAGCTTACCTTCTTCTCCCCGCTCCCTTCTCTAACCCGCCAAGATGGTTTGGCTGGTTGGGAGAGGAAGGGGATGACAGCTACGGTGTGCCCTGTGCTGTTCTTCCAGGCTTTTTACACATACTCTGATGTGTCATCCTTGCTGTTCCCCGGTCGGGGACAGGTCTGGTCAGTATTCCTGATTTCCGTATGAAGAAACAGATGCCGCAAAGTTCTGTCATTTGCCCAAGGACTGAGACACACAACTAATAAGTAACCTAACCAGTATCCTCCTTCATGTCTAGCCTGTCTTACCCCAAGTCCACACAGCCTTATCACTGAAATAGACCGCCCTGTAACAGTTCCTACCTTCAGAGAGGAAACACCTGTGCCTTCTCCTTAATAAATGCTCATAAATGTAGTTTAAGGAGATGTGCAAGGAAGAGAAACTACTGGTTCTTGTTTCTCCATTGAATTTGTCACTTGAATCAGGAGTAGGCGACCACGTAGTCGCTATCATGACGTACGTGTTGTAATCCCGAATCCCCGATTCTTACATTTCCTTTCCCAAAGGTGAGAATCCAGTTACTGTATTGATGGGGATGGGCTGGGGGAATGGGGTTGTTGGGAGGGAGGAGACTCACTGGAAGTACCCTTTTGAACAGTTTGGATGAATTTGGATTCATTTGATCAGCTCTCAGCCCATTTGGTTTCATCCGATCTCGGCCAGTGCGCAGAGGGAGTACTTCCCAGTTTGAGTTTTGAGTTGTGGACTCTTTCTCATTGATTCTGCGTAATTTCAGGCTTTTGTTACCCCTCCTGAGAAGTCAGACATCTGTGGTTTCTGTTGTTTTCTTGAGGGACCAAAGAGTGCCATAGTCATAAACTACCTATCACAGTGCAGAAGACACTTTATCATGTATAACATGAGACCACTTGCCTTGCTGTTTCAACCTTCCATGAAGTTGATCCCTGTGGATAGGAAAGAGCCATGACTTTGGAGTCAGACAGCATGGGTTTGAATTCTACTTTTTAAGTTGCGTGTACTCGGGTAAGTCAGTTTCACTAAACTGTTTCCTTTTCTGGGAGACAGGATCGTAGTACATCTCATAACACGGATTCAGTGAAATAATACACAGAAACAGACTACAGTACCTGACACTGTCAACGTTAGTACCTCCAAAGCCTCCTCTCCCAGATAAGTGTAATGCATTGCGTCTTTGATTCTGCATTTTTTCAGTCTCCCTTAGTCTTCAGAGCATTTTCTCATTTTCCTGCATGCTATGCCCACATGTGAATTTATTAGCTAATTATATGTTAGTAAAATGTGTACCAAGCCTGTTCCTTTCTTTGTGCATTCTTGGAAAGCTGTATGGCTGTCAGAATTCCCAAAGTTGGATCATGTGCCACACGCACTCATTTAATGAGTTTGGCTGTTCTTGAAGCAGAGCACCCCAGTAATGACTTCCACATTTGCCTTCCCTATCTTTACTGCGTTCTGCTGACTGGCTTGCTTGTTCTGATCAGGATCCTGGGAATTGACGTCCACCTGAGAAGTTCCCTCAGATGTTCCGGCCTCCGTCTAGTCCGGAGAGACCCAGGAAGGTGGAGGTCTTGTACAATATGACCTTCTTGGTCTGGTTCCTGTATACCCTGCAGCACTGCGGACTGGTTAACACAGACTGAATTTACCATTGCTGGGTCTTTGGTCCAGCCCACTTTCTTGGTTAATTCACACGACTTGGCATTTACATGTGAACACCTGGGTCCGTCCGTCTTTGCCTCAGAGCATTAAGTAACACAGTTTGGAGCTGACTTAAAACTTTTTTTTTCCTTATAAATTGGGCCCTGAGCATCTTTCATAAATCAGGAATGTTTCTTGGAAATGTAATTCTCACTAAACTCAGTCCCAAGGGTACTTTTTTTCTCTATAAAAGCACGTTCTTGTTTGTTCTGTCATAACAAATGCATTTGATGATTGTAATAGCATTGATCGAAACATGATTGAACAGGAAAGCGTGCCCATTATAAATAGATCGGTTTGATATTAATCCATGTTCAAAGCATAGATAGAGCTTTCTGAAACACCAGGTAGCTCTAGGAAAATTTTTGTCATATTTTAAGCAAAATGTTCTAGTTAGCCATGAGTCTGAAGGAATCCCCTCTTTTTAAAAGAAAAAAAAAACAAACCTGTCAAAGCCTGAGATGTTCCTATAGAAAAATTGCTGATACCATGGCCGGGGGAAGGGGGGCAGGGATTGTGACTTTGAACCATGGCTCCCCCATGGTGTGATCTTAGGCAAGCGGGGGGGTTGTATTTTATTTTATTTTATTTTTAAGATTTTATTTATTTATTTGACAGAGAGAGATCATAAGTAGGCAGAGAGGCAGGCAGAGAGAGAGAGAGGGAAGCCCTGCTGAGCAAAGAGCCTGATGTGGGCTCGATCCCAGGACCCTGGGATCATGACCTTAGCCGAAGGCAGAGGCTTAACCCAGGCGCCCCAGTGGGTTGTATTTTAATAGAGGATTAACTATTACATGACACTTTTGACCTATTTTGAGTTTTATTAGACGAGTAACAGAACTTACTACCACTTGTTGAGTTCTGTCCCAGATACCTTACATTTTCCTGAAACAGCAGCCCTATGAGATTGTTTTGACTCTGTAACCTAGCAGGTTGAGGCCAGGTGACGTTAGTAATGGTTGTGAGGTCAGAGCTAGCTGCTGAACAATAATTGGAACAGTGGTTGACATAGGCTTATCTTGTGATGGCACCAGTCCTCTTGCCATGCCACTCAACCGGAGACCAAAGCCCTCCTTGCTTTGGAACCTTTATCTTTTACATTTATAAATAAAGTTGGTTGGCACGTGGCTTCTAGGGAATCTAAAAAACTTGCTTGGAATTCCTGGAGCTTCTCATGGTCACAAAACTGCCCGTTGCAATGGTACTTAAGTTTTTACTCTTACATTTCAATATAAGTTAAATTAAAATGGAGTTGCTTTGCAGTTTTACTTAATTTTTCGATACGGGTCAGATCTTACCATTGATAACTCTACAGTAGGCTTGGAATCTAGGCACTTTGTTTAACGTGTGAAATCGGAGTCCAGTTCTCATGATGAGCACTGAGTAATGGAGAGAATTGTTGAAATCACTGTGTCATGCACCTGAAACTAATACAACACTGTTAATTATACTGGAATTAAAATTAAAAACTAATAAAAATGAAAAGTCAAAATAAAATGCTAAACGTAAGCTGGAAGGAGAGCTAAATTATCGTGTAATAAGTTATTGCTAAAGTGGGCCCATGGTCCCCCCGCCCCCCACCGACATCTTTCCTAGAAATGTTTTCTAAGTGACTTAATGAGGATATTTTTTCTGTGCCCCTCCAAAGAGTCCCTCGCCCTGGCTGCAAGTCCGTTGGCAAGTGCAGCTTTTACCATGTGGGTGCTTCAGGAGAGTAAATTGCTACAACTTGTTCTGTGTAGGGGCTCGCATCCAAAGTACACTTCTACCCCAGGACTGCAATCCGATTGTGTAGTCTGCTTGTTAATTCTTGCTGATTATGCTTCTTAACAATTCGCAGTGAAGTAAAGCTTTATGCTAGGTGGCATGGTGCGAGCAAAGACTTCTCTAAATAAAGTGGGAACCGGAAGTTGTCCTCATGTTACCGTAATGGCCGTCAGCATACATTTATGTCCTCCCCTTCCTTGCACAGAACGTGGCTTCAGGCATCCATGGATGTACTGCCTTGGGTTGTTATTCTTTTAAACCCGTTACGAAATCTTCTTGGGCATAAGATACGGCAGTATTTTATATGTATTTTATGTGTCATTAGTGGGAGTGAGTTCTTTCTTGTTTTGTTATTAAAATAGTATCAGATGAACTCCTAAGGAATTGGTCCTCCCTTAACATTTGTGCTTCTCTGCGAGCCAGCTCTATGATGTCCTTTTGGGCACCGGGCATGCACTGAAGTGCCGGGTTAGATTGATTTGGAGTAATTTCTTTTTGAAAGAGTTGGTGCCAATTCTTTTTCCTCTCCAAAAGAAATGGTTTTGGAGCTTGGGCTCCTTGCCTAATGTCAATTCCATAAGGCTCCTCTGTGTGTGTGTGTGTGTGTGTGTGTGTGTGTGTGTGTGTTTGCCTTGCCCCCGCTCCTTCCCCTCATAACTGGACTTTGCCACAAGGAAGATGTGTACCTATAATCAGGCATTTCTTTCCTTTAGGGTGATTTGTCATTCCAGACAGCACGGAGCAAAAGACCAGGCTTGAGGTGGGGGGAAGGTGAAGTTATATAAACTTTATTCATAGTTAAATATTTGCTTCCAGGGAAGGTGAAAATGCTTTGTACTTTTTCCTTTGGCTTTTTTCCTCTAAGAGAGCTTGTCATGCAACAATACAAAAAAGTGGCCAAAGGCGGAGAAAACTCTTCTCTTTTCCATGTTGGTTTGTTTTTATTATAAGACAAACCTTTCATGTTTTATTGTTATGAAGTTTAAATGTGGCCTAGAGGTGCCAATCTTTAGTGGAAACAGCTGCGGAGTGGGTGTCCCTGGATCAGGTGGGACTTTCTTTGAAGCAGTGTGTTGCCTTTTAAAAGAAATGCAGCATGTGAGGACTTGAGCCCGTAAACTCATCGGCGGCTCCACCATCGCTAATCTCGCAAATAACTCAGATAGCTAAGTTTAAATAAAACATTGGCATTGAAAAAGTCAGTTTCTGTATTATATTTTTCTGAAGAGAACAGTCTTGTTATTTTGTGTCTTAAAAAATACAGAAACAGAGGGGGAAAGAAACCGCTATTAAGACTTGAAGAGGTAGCAGCCCATTTGGAGGCTGTGGAGCTCACTCTGTCTTTGGGTTAGTCTGAACCGGGATTTGCATCTCAGACTTGGGGAGAGGTGCTTTTGCTGGGAGCAGAACTGGGTGTTGGGCATATACCTGAGCTTAAGTGTCCAGAGTAAAGATTTCCTGGGCTCTCTTGATTGGTGTCGACACATTTCTCATCTCTGTGATGAGCGATTCTCATAGACCATTCTTGGTCTACTATTTGGAAAAACTGAGCGTCTGAGAGCTTTCTTTCCTTGGGGAAAAGTAGGAGAGACAGGCATGGAGTCAGAGGGACAAGAAAAATGCTGAAATATTTTCCTTTTGGGCTTTTGATTTGTTTGCCAAAACATTGCCTTCCAGATGGAGAAGACCAAAGCTCTGATTGTAAGCCATTATGTTTTTACTGGCCTACCTCCCCATCCCATTGCCTGGTTTGAAATCTGTAAGCCAGTCCAAATCCTTTACCTCATTTTCTAGTACCAATTTACTCTCTTACTCATCTTCCAGCTGCAAGGGGGTGAGGCAAGTTGCTTTGAAATTGAACCCAGTGCCATTTTATAAATCTCCAACTGCAGATTCTCGCCAAGGAGTATCCGTCACGACAGCTCGCGTTTCTCCGAAGCTCTTGGATCTCACCTACCAGGTGGACTTGTGTCTGTGACCTGTGCAGTAGGATTAGTCTGGGAAGGAATCTGAACAAGCCCTTTGGGCCTTGTGCAGACTTGTTACTGCCCTGGTCGCCCAGCGTTCTGGGCTGTTGCCTGATAAGCACCATTTGGTTTTTGGCCATATCTCACTTCACAGGCAGTAGAGATCCTGACACTCCAGCTTTCCCTTGGGAGGTGGGGATTGTGTGGGGGTTGAAGTTGTAGGAGACTCCAGTGTCAGGACAGCTGGGAGGGTGGCTTTGGAGTCCGGCAGATCTGGTCCCTACTCACTGCTCTTCCACTCACCGAACGGAGTACCCTCGAGCAAATTATTTTCTGCACCTGAAAAATGGGGGATATTACTGTGTCAGTTTGTCGTTTGGTTTGAAAGAGAATTTGGGGGCAGGGTGGGGAGAGAATGGTGGGTACTCATGGGAAATACCAAAACGTTAATTCCTTTTCCTTCAGATGATGTCCGCTTTGAACAGGTTTAACTGTTGTGGTCTGTAAACTGATGAGCTTTCCACTGTATTATAAATTATATGGACAGTAGGGTGACATGAGTGATTTTCAGATACTGCGTTTTAGAGTTGAGCACCGGACCTCATGCAGGGTCTATCGGACAGGGCAAAGTCACGACTTGTAATGAAAACTCCTATTTGTGTAGGATGTAGTAGTCATGGAGAAGAGACCTGTGCTGTGGCCACATCTATGTGGCAGACGAAAATAATCAGAAATCGTTCTCGGTAAGTGGCATAAATACTTTCTTCAGGCCACCATCAGCTGGGTGGTTGCATGGGTGGATGAAAACTGATGTGAATGAGCTCGCTTGGGCCGACGTTCTGCGTTTGGAGCAGAGAGGTCAGGCCAGTAGCCAGGAAGTATGCGGAGTGTTTGCACTGCAGTAGCCCAAGGTCATGGTTAGAGAGAGAAGATACTCATGGAATTCCAACAGCCAAAATCGGAAAACTATTAAGGTAGAGTGAGAATCAGGACTTTCTTGTGGTGCTTAATTGTAAAGAGGTTGGTTGGGGGCTCCGTTGGTCTCTGGAGTAGACTCTTTGTCAAGAACCTCAGAATACCCTGGAAGGTCTGAAAACAGTTGTCATGTCTGAAAAACGAATAGAAAATCAGGCCTTGGCACTCTTCCTTGGTGTATGTAACTGTTTCGATAATAGAAAAATTAGTTACTTCAAACTTTAGGCCATGTATCACTATTGTACGGGCAGAGGGCATGTGGTTTTCTTTTTTTTCCCTTAAAATGGTACCACAGACCAAAAAAAAAATTATTTTAATAGTTCTACATTGATGTTAACACATTTTGTTAAAGATTTTAATTATTTATTCATGAGAGACAGAGAGAGAGGCAGAGGGAGAAGCTGGCTCCCCGCAGAGCAGGGAGCCCAATGCGGGACTCAGTCCCAGGACCCTGAGATCATGACCTGAGCCTTCGACTCAGCCACCCAGGCACCCCTCATTTTAACACATCTTATGAAAAAGATATAACTAGCACTCAAAGTTATGATTACACCAAATTCATTTAATTAAATACATGCATTGATTTTTCTTTTTTTTTTTTTTAAAGTAAACAAGTAATTGTGAAGATAATGTAGATTTAGCGAAAATTGTGATGGCAGTGCTCAAATGACTAGGTTTGAGAAATACTGGTTAAAATGAGGATCTGGTCGTTTTCCCCCACAGGCTTAGGTTCCTAGGAGTGAGGTTTGATTGAAAATTACGTATTTAATTTTTTTTCTACCAGAGCATTAAAATAGGCTTGCATCTGTTCTTTTATTTTGAAAGATCGTGGTTGAAAATGCCCTGTGAGTGAAAACAAGGGAAGGGGACTAATCTCCACATTCGGGGCTTTTGAGGAAACGCTTTCCCTCTGACTGAGGACTCTGACTTGTGTCTTGACATGTGACAGCCTTTGTGAATGTTCTGGATCACTCCTTTCCTATTCCTCAAGAAGTAGCCATCACTCAAAATGCTGCAATGACAGGGGAACTTCCGGTTGACATTGTTTACAGTCTGATGTTCTAGCTCTGGCACCCCTTTGGAAGAGGGCCTGGCGCGCCCAGAATGCCAGATGCCGTTTGCAAGCAGGGCCCAGAGCGTCGGCTCAAGCATTGTCTCTTGGCTTGTTCCCCCTGCCCTGCCAGACTTGTCTAGACAGAATTGGGAGTAAAGTTTCTCTCCCCTGTTGTAGGCAGAAGGACCAAAGGCATGTGGAAAGCCTCTGACGATAAGGTTAGAAATGAGAAAATCAACTCGGTACCAAATTATTTAAGAAAAGAATTTGTTTTATAGATGTTCACAGTTATGAAATGCTCATTTTATTTCTGTTAAATTACTGTTACAAGATTTAACGTGTTTCTCCTCCCTCCTTGTAGGTACTGGTTTTGGATTAGGACTTGTTTTCTCACTTACCTTCTTTAAAAGTAAGTGTGACTTTTACTGTCTTTTCAACATTATGTCCTCGGGCATGCGCACGCACACGCACACACACACACACACACACACACACAGACACAGCAGGCACACTTCTGGAGGGCATGGCTACTTGGTTGCCACCCTGTCCGTTTATGGGTGTAGGTAGGCCACTGTCAAAAGTGCTAGAGAGAGAACGTGGACTTGGAAAAGGTCAGAGTGGGTTGGGCACCTCCAGATCTCCCCCCTGGGCGTTGAGTCAGGGTGCCTGATATCTTCAATATGATATCATCTGAAAGCCTCTACTTTATGCCAGTGAGTCACTTGGCCAAATCTACATGCTCAAATATTTCTAATTAATTATAAGTTTTTCTAAAGGAACTTGAAAATGAGTCTTGCTGGTCATAAAAACAAGTGGACCAGAAACACACATGTTTTTTGTCCAGAAATTCTCCTAAGCAAAGGTCAGGCAGTATCCCTTTCATTCTGAAGTTTGGTTATTGAATAGAAGCCAGAGGGTTCCCTTTGACCCCTTTCTGTGACGAATGGGCGGGGAACACATGACCAGAGAATCCTAACAGGCAGGGCTGACACAAACTAATCACGTGCAGTATTGGCATATATAGGCTTTATGACTTGCTGCAATCAAAATTCACTTGATTCCATTTAAAATTCAAGCATCTTCCCAAAGGGTGGTATTTCTTTTCTTTCTTTTCTTTTTTTTTTTTTTTTTAAGATTTCATTTATTTATTTGACAGAGATCACAAGTAGGCAGAGAGGCAGGCAGAGAGAGAGAGTGGGGGAAGCAGGCTCCCCGCTGAGCATAGAGCCCGATGCGGGGCTCGATCCCAGGACCCTGGGATCATGACCTGAGCGGAAGGCAGAGGCTTAACCCACTGAGCCACCCAGGCGCCCCAAGGGTGGTATTTCTGATAAGGTTGAGAAATGAGTTAAAATGAGCAAATGATGAGAACGGATATATATAAAAATTAAAAGGTTCAGCCATGTCTGCTGTGTGCACCACTTGTTAAGACCTCAAACCCAGCAGGTACTTAATAAATATTGGCTGAATTAATAAATTCAGTATTAATTAATATTAAATAATTAAATAATTCAAGTATTAATTCAATTCAAGTATTAATTAATAAATTCAGTGGCATTTCACTGTTCATTAAACACCGATAGAACCGTATGGCACATTACAGTTATCAGTAGGAGGCATGCTGAATGTTTATTAGCCCTAAGCAAGTGTATTTAAGCCAGAGAAAAAGCTTTATCTTCTCTTAATGGCTCCCTATTGGGATTTTCCTTTTTCTGTTCACCAGGGAGAATGTGGCCATTAGCCTTTGGTTCTGGCATGGGATTGGGAATGGCCTACTCCAACTGTCAGCATGATTTCCAGGCTCCGTATCTTCTACACGGAAAATACGTCAAAGTACGTATAGAGTTGATGGTTCTCTTTCTTTTAAAAGGCAAGGAATTTCCCCAGAGGACCTGAAGAATTCTTCGGAGCATATATAATTCATAAACGGTGCATGTCATCGTGGCGCCACTGAGCTCCTAATTGCTCTTTGGCCTTCAGTGATGGTGACACCGCTTTGGTGCCTGAAGTCCCTCCCTCCCACTGCGGCCTGAGACGCACCTGTGCGTTCACGCGTGCGCTCTCACGCTGCAGGCAGAGGGGAACCACCTGTCATCGCGGGCAGCAGCTTCGTCTTGAGTGTCTGTAAGGGGCCCCGAGGTTCAAGATCTCAGAGTGCTGTGTCAGCATCTCACACGGGCTCCAGCCAAACCGAAGGACAGCTGGGACTCAGCATTCTTCCACTGTTTGTTGCGGAAGGGAGGTTCTTGACTCTAAGTCCCATCTGATTCTGCTGCAGTCCTTGTCTGCAGGTGGACTTTTAGTAATGGCGGCAGGATGAGAACCTGTGGCCCGCACCTCAGGAGGGAGAAGGTAGCCCGTCTCCTGAGGCGCCTCCCGTTGCCTTACTTTTGATGACTGATTCTGCCGGGTTTGGGGGAAAGGATCATGGGAGGCCAGGTGCCCAAGGACAAGGGTGGTATTTACTTTCGTGTCCCCAGGGCCCGGAACAAAGTAGACACTCAAATAGGAAATGACAGAGTGAAGTAAACCGGGTATCCTAGTAGATGTGGGTAGCCTCGAGCTTCCTAAGGCATAGCCTTCACAGCAACACCAGCTTCGGTGCGGAGCATCCCGTTCCCTAGACGTATGGAACCCTCTCCTTTCTGGGTCACCCTTGAGCCAGAGTTGCTATGATCTGGGCACAGCAGGGAGGCGAGGGGAAAGGGCTGAGAAGCCAGGAGACCGAGGTGTGGGCCCCGGGCCTCCCACTACTCGCCTCCTGTGTGTTTTCACTCGTGAGGTTCTGGCTTCTGTCTGTAAAATGAGGGTCATGATTTCCGCCTATGTGGTTGCTGTGAGCAGGGGTGTGAGAACGACCGGGAGCTGCGAGGTGCCGCATCTGTAGGAATGCCGGCGGTAATAGTCGAGGCCCGCCGAGAAACAGGGATTGATTTACCCTCCATTCCACCAAAATGACAGGTAGAGCAGAAGATGCCGTTTTGTTGAGTGTCCCTGTTCTGGTTGAAAGCTAGAGCCACAAGGGTCCCCAAAGCTCAAAGGACAGTCCCCACCACAGCTCAGTGGCCTCTGTTTTAGAACCTGCTCGGACTGCCCGCTGCCCGCCGGGCCCCCAGCCCGCACGCTCTGCCAGAGAACTGGGGGTGGCGAGAGCAGTCGGCCCGGGGAGCCTGGGCGCCCTCCGTGGGCGGTCCCTGTGCCAGAGCCCAGGCGAGGTCCTCGAAGGGACGAGAAGAGGCACGGCTGTGTGACACCAAAGCCAACGACAGGCAGTTTCCACCACCCCCTGACCCTTTGCTTTCTTGGCCCCACAGCTGGATTTGGGGAGAGCAGAAGGGAACCAGAGAGGAGCTTCGGGTCTTTTAATTGTTTGGAAGGTTTTTGTTGTTGCAGACCTGAGCTGTCGTGGATAGTGTGGCTCAGGGGTGATTATATGCACATTCTACATTTCATGGCTGGGAGCTGCTGTGGAAAATATTGTTCCTTTTTAACAGCCTTTGTGTGTACTGCTCCAGAATGGCCCTATAGCCATATCTGGACTTGAGTCTGTGCCTCTGGGCAGCCTCCGTTCTCCGCAGAGAGGGGCGCAGCGCAGGCAGTCCTCTCACAGTCGTTGGCAGCCGAGGGCGCACTGCACCTTTGTGGGCCCTCCTAGGTGCCTCGGCTGTCTGTTCTTTCTCGAGACTGCCCTCCCAGTAGACTCGTGGGAGAGGTTTTCCTTACCCTTCTTCAGCAGAGGAGAAAACGCAGTCTTCCCGTTGGTACTGGGCTGATCCGTTCCAGAGCCGCGCGGTGTCCGCTTACCAGTGATGCAGCCCTTGGACGAGTTTTAGGAACAGTTGTCTGGGTCCTGACTCTGGGCCTTCCCCCCTGGCCGCCCCCCAGGATTGGGGAGCCACTCTGGAGGCCCTGGGAAGGGTGTTCACAGTTCTCTTGTGAGACTGCTCTGTAAAGCAGGTCAGGCGTCAAGGTTTGGGGCCCCTTGGTTCCGTGGGTGGGAGATGGTTGTGCACATGGGGTCTGCGCACTTCTAATCAGTGTCCTCACTTTCTAGGAGCAGGAGCAGTGACTTACGCCTGAGAACATCCCAGTGGGAGGAAAAGAGAAATCGTGTTCATTCCTCAGGAATACTGAAGTGCCTGGAGTAAGCTGACATTCTTCTGTAACGATGTTATCAGTAATGCTTCAAACTCCAGCACGCTGTTCTCGTATTTGAAATGAAGTCTGTTTCTTGTTTTGTATTTTCTCTCTGGAAATTGCAAGGAGGTGGTCTTAAAAAAAATAAATTAAAAATAGGCAGCCCGGTGCATCGCCTGCGTTTCTTTGCCTTTGGTCTTTGAGCCTCAGGAAGACTGTGTCAGAACCGCCAGCAGCTGTCACCTCCTGGTCCCGCGAGCCTTCCTGAAACCGCAGCCCTTGTGCGTCCCGCCCCCTCGTCCCCTGCCGGTGGTGTCGCGGCCGCCTCTGCCTCGCTGAGTTGGTGCTCGGAGGCCACGGCTGTGTTTTGAGGTACTCGCCTTCCGTAGCGGCTCTTTTAAGATCTGTGTGTTGTTCTCACCATAGACCCCACGGGGCATGCTCCAGAGGCGCCTGCAGCCCGAGGCCCAAGGCCGGCTGTGGGGAAGGGTGCACACGGGGCTGCGTTGGTGGCTCACTCCATCCCTGTCATGGTTGCCAGCAGCTTTGTGGGGCTGGGCCCAGCCCAGGCTTCACCTCGCTGGGGGCTTCGTCCTGGGAGGCGGGGAGAGCTCAAGGCATACGCACCCCCCGGGCTGGAAGGCCATGTTCAGGGGCGATTTCATCTTCATCCAGCAGCTGAAGGTTGAGGACAGAGGGACCGCCTCTCATGGCGTCTGTGAGTTTATTTCTTTGGTTTCACTTGAACCAAGGAGGCTGGACGCAAAAGTAATATCGCAGCAATTTCTTCTGAGAAAGTGTAGAAACCCGGAGAGAGCTCAGTCTTTCCTATTGTGTTTTCTGTCTACAATAAAGTGAAGATGAGCAGAGCTCCATCCCACGGGTCTCTTCATCCTGTTACGTGTGGGTGGAGCATCTCGTGTGAGCCAGGCACCGTTCCAAGCTGCAGAGATAGAAGGAAAGGTAAGACACAGCCTCTGCCCTCGAGCCACTTGGAGTGTGCTGGAAGGCCGGGCCTGCAGTCTCTTGGAGGAGGGATACTGTGGACCGGTTCTTAAAGTTGACATGGACGTTCGAGCCAGGCAAGGAAGAGCGGGAGGGTGGCTTCCGTGAAGGCGCTGGGTCACGCGGTGCATGTGGTCATTGGGGAATGACTAGGAGGTCCGCAGGGGCCAGGAGAGGTGTGGAGGGTGAGGCCAGGCACTGGGGTGGAACTAGCGTCTGACCCCAGTCCTGGAACATCGATTAGATGGTTCTTGCAGGTGTCGTAATGAGTAGATTCCGGGTAGAAACACCGTCTCTTTTTTCCCTCCGTCATCCTTACCCCCACCCCCTTCCAGAAGCAGGTGCTAAACTCTGAACCAAAACAGGCAGCAGTGACTCTTTGCCCTGCGAACTGTCCAGACTCCTCTGCTCTCTGGGCCTTTTTGTTGAGTTGAATCACTTAAAGCTCAAAGTGGGCCTGAGCCCAGGACTAGAAGTCCTGGCCGTGGCTCCCCGTAGCCATTCTGCTGGTTTGTACTCCACCCCCTCTCATTCCGTGACCAAGACCACCCATGTCATGAAAAGAAAAAAATGCCTTTGCAGCCTGCCTCATCCCTTACTCTTGTCTTCATATTTGCTTTAAAAGTTACTGTTTCCCTCCAATTTTTCTATCTTTATTCAGGCAGAGAGGAGAATAACAGGTTCCTTTCCAAAAAAAAAAAAAAAACAAAAAAACAAAACAGCATGCCCACTGGTTCTCTGAACGATAGCAGAAGGATATGGAGTGGAAATGGAAACTGGAAGGAGGCTTCCCTGTCTTGCTTTAGTTATCAGCTTGGGCATGATGTTTGGAGGGTCCTTTTGCCCAGCATCTTTGAAATACCACTTCTGTGTTTGAGAAACTGGTCAGCTCTGTGAGGGACTGATTCCGGGCAAAGGCTGGCTGGAGGAAGTGTTGGCTGTTTGCTTTAATTCCAGAGCACTTTGTATTCCGGCCTTGGAGCTCTGAGCAGACACTGGCCCAAAGCACAGTTGCCTGATCTTGTCCCCACTCCCTGCCCCCATCTCAGATCAACCTTCAGAAAGTTCCAGCTTGTTGGCAAAGGCACACGTTCTGTTCTACTTTAAGTTTCATTAGAAATTCAAGTCCTCTGGGGCTCTTTTCCCTTGTGGGGCTGTGAAGCTTTGACTTTGCTTCTTGTCTGCCCTTCTGGAACCAAATACAAGGAAATTCATGGGTTCGGGGAGAGAGTGCTGGGAACCCAACTGGGCACAGGATACTTGGATAAGGCTGTGGCGCCCCAAAAGTGGCCTGCTCTGCCAACATATATAAATTCATACAGTCTGAGCTTGACACTGTATAATTTGGCCCAGAACAATATGTATTTTGAACTCATTTAGGTGAATGACTTTGGCATTCCAAGTACCCACTGGGGGAAGCCTTTATCAGGCTGCTTTGGCCTTAGGTAGAAGTGGGCCTTTGTTCTGAGAAATGGCCTCAGACATTCTCTTGCTTAGCTGTTTCCTTAAGCGAGTGTCATCCCCTCTCATCCATTTCAAAAGATCCCAGGACTCCGTCTTGAAATCATGCCTATAGGAAACCCTGAGACTGGGAACGGAAGGAAAGATCTATGTAGATTTGCTTTCAGCTTTCCCAAGCCTCACTGTTTACTTTTTTTTTTTTTTTATTGTAACCAAGCCATAATTACATTTTACTTGTCATGGTTCAGTCTGATTGTATTGTTGAGGGACTATTTTTGAACATGTCCAAATAAAGTCTGCGAAGTATTTCCACAAGGATGTCGTCCGTGGGGCTGGGGCGGCCTTCCTCCGGAGCGGTCGGGAGACTCGAACACGCTTCCTGTTGCATGCTTTCTAATTACAGAAATGCGAAACTGTGGAATGGAGAAAGTGGAAATTCTAAGTACCAAAAGGAATGTTAAGTTTAGAATAACAAGCTCATCTGGAAGCTATCACCACTTTTTTTTTTTTAAAGTGTGCTGCAAGCACCACTTCGCCTGGGACAGCAAAGGATGAGATCAGGGGGAACACCGACCTGGGCGGGAGTGGGGTGGAGGCTCCCTTGTTCACGGAGCCTGTGTGGAGCGGATGTGAGCGTCCTCGATCGCTGTTAGAGCCGGGAAGTGCCTTGAAGGAAGAGGACAGTTGGGGAGGGAGGATGTGGCGGGAGGACTATAAAGGAAAGAGCATAGGATTTGAAACCAAGGAGCTGGGTTCGAGTTCCCATTTCTACCACTCACTCCCCGAGTGACTTCCTTCTCTGTAAAGGGAGCAGAAAAGAATTCCTACGTTCTAGGCCTGAGAGGTAAACATATGTGCTAACACAAGAACTAAAAAGAGGTGGTTGCTCTTTGAGTCAGAACGGAGCACATGATGTTAAGGGTGGGAAGGGGACTGTTGCAGAACAGAAAGGGCATCATCTTTGGGCTCAAGGAGTCCGGTTCTTAGAGTCTAAATGAGCAAGATGTGAGAAAGAAGATGATGTGTCCAATGAGTTTCTCGTAACCAAATAAACTCAAAGTAAAAGTAGTTAGAAAACACTGCATCTTCATGAGTAAGTTTTAATGTCCTCTGTTTTCACTCTGTCCCACGACTGTGTCCCACTCCCCTTCCGACACAGCCTGAGCTAAAAGTTACTCGCTGTGAGCACCCAGTACGCAGCAGGGGCAGGGGGACAGGACACGGAGGAAGGAGAAGGGAAATTTGAGACCTCAGGGAGCTTCAGGGCTGGTAGGAAACAGCATGGGGACTGAGCATTTGTATTCAGGATAATTGGCTTCAATTGTGTGACCCTCACTTTGGAGCCCAGAGCCAGGAGATGTAAGTGGGGAAAGGCGGTGTCAAGAATTCTTGGAGGAATTCAGGAGTGGGCAGAAGAGGAGTCTTTAATAGGGAAGAACTGGGACTAGAAAAAGGAGCTCATTATCAACTGTCAGCCAAGTCCTCTTTCCCTCTTCCTGGTCCAGCCAGTCTGAGCCAGACAGAACTTAATTTGATCACTTCGGGTGAATATATAATGGTGTTTATGGGGCACGGGCTTGGTGTGCTTACTGTTCTCAGGCTTTACATACGTCCTAATGCTTCATTTCTATAACTCTGTAAGAGAAGTACTCTTAGCCTCATTTTATAGATGAAGAAACAGATTTGGAAAGGATAAGTAAATTAATGCCCAAGGACTAAGCGCTAAGAAGTGATACAGGCAGGGTTTTTATCTGATTCCAGAACCCAGGCTCTGAACTGCTCAGTTGAAGACTTGAAACTGGGAAGGGTCATTCAAAGGGGCTTGATCCAGTTGAAGTCCGATTTGAGACACTTGAACTGGTTGAAACCGGATCAGTTTCATTGAGTTTAAACTGTTAAGAGCAAGTTGATTCAATTTCAAATGAGCTGTATTTATTTATAAAAAATGATTCCTATGTTTATTAATCAGAAACACAATTGTCAGTCAGAACTTCAGGTCGGTGTTACTGATGAGTTTTGCTAAATCCTTGCAAATGTGGTAAGTAAAGCATCATGACATTTTATTGACCTATGCATACCCTTTCAATTAGGTTTTTTTTTTAAAGACATAATTTACAAATCGTAAAATGCAACCATCACCTGGTTCAAAAATGATAGAATGTATATCGTGTACCTTTATTTTATAATGTATACCTTTGTATTTTACTTGTAAGAGGGTAAATATTTTTGTAACTTGATTTTTACAGAAAAGTTGTGAAAAGAAGGGGCTCCTTCGTACCTTTACCCATGCTCACCCTTCACACTCTTCCTCATCTACTGTACCACCCTTCGTGTGTGTATAGTATTTTTTGAGCCATATGAGAGGAAGATGGAGACATCATGTCCACTGACACAAATATTTCAGCGTATGTTTTCTAAGAATAAGAACATTCTAGATAACCACAGCATGATTATCTAAATCAGAAAATGAATGGGTGCCTGGCTGGCTCCGTCAGTAGAGCCCGCGACTCAATGTCAGAGTTGTGAGTTGGAGCCCCATGTTGGTTGTAGAGACGATTTAAAAATAAAATCTTGGGTGCCTGGGTGGCTCAGTGGGTTAAAGCCTCTGCCTTCGGCTCGGGTCATGATCCCAGGGTCCTGGGATCGAGCCCCGCATCGGGCTCTCTGCTCAGCGGGGAGCCTGCTTCCTCCCTCTCTCTCTGCCTGCCTCTCTGCCTACTTGTGATCTCTGTCAAATAAACAAATAAAATCTTAAAAAAAAATAAAATCTTTAAAAACAAAAAGCCACCTGGGTGGTTCAGTTGGTTCAACATCTAACTGTTGATTTCAGCTCAAGTGGTGATCTCAGAGTGTGAGATAGAGCCCCGTGTGGGGCTCCGTGCTGAGCATGGAGTCTGCTTGAGATTCTCTCCCTCTCAAAAAAAAAAAAAAAAAAAAAAAGATGCTCTCCCTTCCTCTCCCTCAGCCCCATTGCTTGTGCAGGTTCTCTCTCAAAGGAATACAATCTTAAATAACAACAATAAATCAGGGAATTAACATTGATACAATAGTATCCTATAATCCACAGTACATGTTCAAATTCTATACATTGTTGCAACAGTACTCCGTCAAGCTCTTTACACAGGCCAGGATCACCCACCAGCGGTATCTGGTTGTCAGGTTTCTTTCTTCAATCCAGAACCCCGCATCAGCCTTACTGCTTGCTGTTGACATCTTTGAAGAGTACAAGCCAATTATTTTGCAGGGTGTTTCTCACTTTGGGTTTGTCTGGTGTGTTACTCACAATAGATTCAGGCTTTGCAGTTTGGGCAGAGTGTGTCTGCCAGTGCACAGGATGTCCATGTGTCCTAACAGTAGTGGTGTGAACTTTGGTTACTTGGTCTAAGTGCTGCCTCCCTGGTTTCTGTAGTGTATGTTGACTATTTTTCTTTCTACTTTAGTAAATAAATTTGGGGAGATACTTTTGAGACCGTAAATATCCTTTTCCATATCAAGCCATGGTGAGTTTTAGCATCCAGTGCGATTTTCAGAATTCATTATTCCTTACGACCTGGTGGTGCTATGAGGGAGAACTTTCCCTTCCTCCCACTTGATTTTTGTTCGTTTATTTCTATCATTATGGACTCATGCATTCTCATTTTATTAAATTGATTATAATCTGTGACTGTCAATATTCTAAAGATTTTATTTGACAGAGAAAGAGATCACAAGTAGGCAGAGAAGCGGGCAGAGAGAGAAGGGGAAGCAGGCTCCCTGCCAAGCTGAGAGCCCGATGCGGGGCTCGAGCCCAGGACCCTGGGATCATGACCTCAGCTGAAGGCAGAGATTTTAACCCAGTGAGCCAGCCAGGCACCCCTGATTGTCAATATTTATTACTCAGTTTGTCCAGATGCCTGTTGGGAGCTCTTCCCAGCTGCCACCTCTTTCCTTTAGCCGACGCATTCCATTCTCAGAACAAGGTAGTCCAGACCCTTCCAGTATTTTCTTTACCCCAGCCTTGGAATCCCGCCATTTCTCTGGGAAGCCCTAGTTCCTTTTAGAAGAGAGCGGTAGTCCGAAACCAAGATCCACAGGTGCACGCTTTGCTGTCCATGTGCCATTGTTCAGCAGAGCTAGGAAATAGGTGTGTGCGTGCACGTGCATTGCACACGTGTCTGTAACCTTGAGTTCGAACTGATAAGCGAAGTCCAAAACCAAGGGGTTTGTCTGGCCTTAGCTCATCCCAGTTTGTGACTCCCTTATCAGCGAGAATCCTGGCTTTGGGGGTGTAATTTCTAGAGAGCTGTAGCATCAGTGAGATCCACTTGGCTCCTGTGTGTAGGTGTAGAGATGAGTGGAAATACGCTGGGGTTCTCTGGGAGGGAGTCAGGGTATGAGTGCCCACTGGGCTCTTGGCCTGTCTTCCAGTTCGCTTTCCTTACCTCCTCCTCCTCCTTCTGCTGTCTTGATGGAGGCCATCAAGGCCCAGGGCACATTTTTCTTATCGTGCTATTTATGAAGCAGTTTTACCCTTACTAGCTTGCAGTTAGGTAGTAGAGTATAATGTTTCATATATTTTCAGAACCCCTAAATTAACTTGCTTTTTAAGTGGGTGGTCCTGACTAATCATTTGTATGGGTCAGTGACTTTCAATGCGAAGAAAGGCTTCCCCAAATTCTTACTATAGGGCATCCTCTGTTCTCTTCTGAGCTGCTTCCCTGGGTCACTGTGTCATCATGAGCAAGTCACTCGATCTCTCTGGGCCTCATTGTAAGATGGTTGTGATGCTCCCTTCCTGCCACACTATACAAATGTGAGGTCGTGCGCCCTGTTATTTTGGAGAAAAGTGGAACAGCCAGCCGAATATTATTTTATAATATAATCAACTATGTAGCCAATTATGATCAAATGAATCATTTTCCCAGTTAAAATGGGGGTCTATCAATTGTGAAGTCACACGACAGACTCTTAAAGCGCAGAAAGGAAAGGCCCACCCCTGTTGCAGACTTGACTTCCTCTTCTCTCTGTGGGGGACTTCATGCATAAAGCTCAAAGTTCCACTTGGTTTACCAGGAAAAGTCCTGTTGAGGAGTATAAGGTAATTATAGATTTTTCCTCAAGCCCTTTAGAGACCCTTCTTAAAGACCAGGAGATAGAGCCATAGAAGGCGAACGTCAGAACGTGGTTGTCCGTAACCACATCCTTCCTTCCTTTCTTTCTTTCTTTTTTAAAAATTTTATTTATTTATTTGAGAGAGCTAATGAGAGAGAGAGAGAGAGAGAGCATGAGAGGGGAGAAGTCAGAGAAGCAGACTCCCTGCTCAGCAGGGAGTGAACCTGGGACTTGAACCTGGGACTCCAGTATCATGACCTGAGCCGAAGCAGTTGCTGAACCACCTGAGCCACCCAGGCGCCCTCCCTTCAGCTTTCTTGACTCCTCTCCTTGGGCCCCAGAAACCAGCCATAAAGCTGCTTTTTTGGCCCAAACCTGTTATCTGTAAAGCCTTGTTCAATCAAGGCAGGGGAGTCTTGGGGATTTCTTTTACCTCCCCAGAAGCTCTGTAAGAGGCTCTTCTCAGCCTCCCGCCGTCCTCCTTCCCTCCAGGTCTTTAGTTTTTTGTTTGTTTGTTTGTTTTTTTAAGATTTTATTTTTAAGTAATCTCTACACCCAACATGGGGTTCAAACTTACAACCCTGAGGAGGTGTCTGGCTGGCTCAGTTGGAAGAGCATTGCCACTCTCGACCTCAGGGCTTGTGAGTACAAGCCCCTCGTTGGGTGTAGAGATAACTTGAAAATAGAGTCTTGGGGTGCCTGGGTGGCTCTGTCAGTTGAGCGGCTCCTTCTCCTTCTCCCTCTGCCTGCTTCTCTGCCTACTTGTGATCTCTATTCCTCTGTCAAATAAATAAAATCTTTTTTTTTTAAAGATTTTATTTATTTATTTGACAGCCAGAGATCACAAGTAGGCAGAGAGGCAGGCAGAGAGAGGAAGGGAGGCAGGCTCCCTGCCGAGCAGAGAGCCTGACATGGGGCTCGATCCCAGGACCCTGGGATCATGACCTGAGCCGAAGGCAGAGGCTCAACCCACTGAGCCACCCAGGTACCCCTAAATAAATAAAATCTTAAAAAAAAAAAAAAAGAAAGAAAATAGAGTCTTAGAACAACAAAAACAACCCCAAGATCAAGAGTCGCGTGCTCCTCTGATGAAGGCAGCCAGGCGCCCCCTCTCCATCAGTTTTAACACCGTTTTCTATCCATCGTTTCAGTTCATAAATTTTCAGTGGTTCCCCACTAACGCACAGAACATCGGTCCAAATCTCTTAGCTTAGCATTCAAGGCTGTCGTACACCAACCAGCTCCTACCTTGGCCTCCTACTCTGCCCACTGCTCTCTCCACAGAGGAAGTTACAGGCTAAGAGCAGGAGCCCTTAGTGGGGGTTGAGGGGTTGAATCCAAGTTCCAACACTTACTTGCTGTGGAGTCCGGGAAGTTACTTATTCTGTCCATGCCTCACTTTCCTTGTCTGTAAATGGGAACAAAGATGATTTCTTCAAAAGGTTATTATGAGAAAAATGTGTCCACATATGTCTTCATTACTGTAAGAGAAGCCTTGATCTATAGTAACATTGGATTATATCATCACCGCCCCCCCCTTTATCCTCCACACAGCAGCCAGTGTTAAAGCATAAATTTGATTATGTCAGTCATCCGCCCCAAACCTCCCAGTGGCCTTTCATCCCATTTGGAGAAAAAGCCAAAGTCAATCCAGCGGACTCCAAAGACCTTGCAATTTCTGGCCCTCCCGGTGCCTGTCTGCCCTTGACTCTTCCCACCCTCTCCCTGGCTCCTCTGCTCCAGTCCTTCCGTCCTCGCTGTGCCTGAACTCACTGCTGCGCTCCCACCTTGGGGCCCTGAGACTGGCTGTACTCGGACTGTGGTCTCTGACCTCTCCTCACCCAGGTACCCCCAAAGCGCATGCCGTCTTCTCTTGCCAGTCTCTCCTTGATGTCTCATGCACAGTGAGATCTCCCCTGACCGCTTCGGTCTTTCTAACCCTACACACACCCTAACCTCCCTGCTCTGCGTGATGTTTCTCTCCGGCCTTTTCCCCAGTCTCCCACGGCCTGTGTCTTCACCTTCATTTATTGGTTGGTTGTCTGTCTCCTCTTACTAGAATGTAAGCTCCCTGAGGGCAGGGATTGGAACTTGTTTCTCAATAAATATTTGCTGAGCAAGTGAACAGTAGTCTATTAACTCTGTGTCCATCAAACTAGTTATTTGTTACTGAAAAACGGTTTCCTGTGGGTGGTGCTTTCATTCAACCAAGCTTCACCTCACAAACCAAATGTACCCATTTGGCGCTGACTCGTAGAGGAGCTGTGTTCAGGACTCCGGGGCAGTGTCTGGGCCCATGCAAGCTTGTTTTGTTACTTTTGTCCGCTGGAGCGCTGTGGAGGCCCATGGGCCACGTGTTGGTTAAAGACTCCTTTCCCTGGCTTTTTCTTTCTTAGTATGGACAGCTTTCCTGGCCTGCTCCAATCTTGCTCCTAGCTCAAGCCCCTGTTCAAATCCCGCCACCTCCAGCGAGCCTTTCCTGGGCCCATCAGCCCCCTGGGACTTTGATGCTTTTTGCTGTGTGTCTGCCCTTTTTCCTTACGGGGCAGGCTTTTGGCTTTTTGCTGTCCCTAGTACCTGCCACTGTGCCAGACACTTAGGAGCTGGTCCCAGAAAGACATTGTTTCAATCAGACTTTTGGGGGAGGTGAATGATAAACTGCAAATTAGCTTAACTCAGAGATTCCAAGGACAGGTGAATGTCAAGGATGTACAAGAACTAAGCCCTCGCCGGCTTCTTCAGGAGCCCAGAATTCTCTAGAATCCCACTTGGCCCAGATTCAGCTGCCCAGCACGGCTCCTGGGCCTTACAGTTCAGAATCTTCGGAGAGAATTCGATTGGCACAGCCTCGCTCTGCTGTCCACTCTGGTCCCGCCACTCTGGCCAGGAGGGCAGGTTCTCGGAGAACCACTCATCGCGAGAGAACTCTGTTTTTTATTTTCTTTAAAGATTTTATTTATTTATTTGACAGAGAGGGAGCACAAGTGGAACAAGTGGTAGGCAGAGGGAGAAGCAGGCTCCCCGCTGAGCAGAGAACCCAATGTGGGACTTGATCCCAGGACCCTGGGATCATGACCCGAACCAAAGGCAAACACTTAACTGACTGAGCCACCCAGGCTCCCCAAGAACCCTGGTTATTTGTAGATATAGTCGGAGGCCGTCGCCCTAGTGGAAGGGCTGGACAGACACCCAGATGATACTCTCTTGTGCCTTCTTTTGCTCCCCCAATCCCCACATTCCTAAAAAGGGGGTTTTTCAATGAATTATCTAGAGCACAAAAACCTTAAGGAAGAAAAAGCTGTTCTGTAGGATTTTAAATGCGCATCAACTGTTGAGGAGGGAGAGAAGCTCTGTTCTCTGTGGGTTTGTGTGGCCGCTGGGAACCGAGCAGTGGAAGAAACGCTGTAAGGGAACAATGGACAAATGACACAGTCGAGGAGTGGACGCGCCCTGTGTGGGCCCCGCCATGGCAACCTTGTTTAGTGCTTACCACGAGCAGCAGGGTGAGACACTCATGCCCATTTCCGGACAGCCTGGCTCTTTTGCTGCCACATGGAGGTGGCAGTTTGGAGAGAGGGTGGAGGGAGGGAGAAAGCAAACAAATGAGGGGCAAGGGGGTGGTTGGGGACAGCCCCTGGCACCCCATCCCTGGCAACACCAGGTTGTTCACTGTTGCAGTGGAGTGAACAGACACGACCACCGTGCCAGGCTGCCTGCCTCTCGAGTGGAAAGCGGCAACCGCTGGGGTCAGAGGGACTTGGGCTGAAATTTCCACTCAAAAATTCCCAGGATTCAGTTCTTGTCTCTGACTCTCTTCTCTCCCCTCATCTCCCCCATTCTTAGCACTTGATCCCTCTTTTTGGTTCTTGTCCTCCCACCCCTTTCAAATTTGTCCACAGGGCCGAGGGCTCTCCCCCCGGGGGCCTCATTCATGCTCTCCCATCCAGCCAAGGACACACCTCTGCACCAGACTCTGCAGTGCATGGCCACCTTCTTGTCCTCCCACATGGGGCCCCCAGAGCCCTCCTGAGCCTCCAGAGACAGGGGAAGGAAGAGGCCAGGGGACACAGCCCAGGGGGCGGGCTCAGAGTCAGAATATCTGATTCTGCGCCTGCACCTGATCCTGACTCGCAGGGCAGACGTAGGCAAATCCTTTTCCTCCGTGGGAGGGGTGAATACACGAGCCGCTCCCCCTTCCTGGAAGGGGAGCCCGTGCCAGGCTCTGGGCTTGGTGTGCGTGGCTCTCGGTAAGCCTGCGGTTGGGCACTGTTAAAATTCCTATTTCACAGATGAAAAAACTGAGGCTCAGAAGTGTATTAATTGAGTCAGAGGAGGAAGCTTTGTGCTGTAGCCCAGCTGTGGTCCAGGGGAACTGACCGCCGCCTCCCCTCTGCTGTACACGAGCCTTCCAACGCGCTGTTTTCCAGAAACTGTACCAAGCATCCATTCATCTCCTGGAGTCCTGGCTCCTTATCACAACCTCACCTTCAACATCACCTCTGAGCCCCTCCTGCGGCTTCTCTCAGCCCAACACCCCCTCTGGCTTCCTTCGTCCCTTCAGAGCACTCGATGAGAAACCCATTTGTCTGTTCCCTTGGACTCTGCTCCCTGTGCAGAACACACGCATCTCGAGGCTGGGACCTTACTGGTCTGGTGCGCTGTCGTGTCCTCCACACTGTGTGGCACGTAGTAGGCACGCTACGTATCTGTTACATAATGAATGAGCGCTGACCAACGACCCTGTGGAGTACCATGACCAGCTGCACTTTGCAGGGAAGGAAACCAAGGCCCAGGCAGGAAACAGCTTGCACGGAGTCCCAGAGTCAGCGGGTGATGGAGCAAGGATTCTGACCCAAGGAGGAAGATTCCAGAACCTTCTGTGATGAGTCCTGGCGGCCCCTCCCAACTGCGATCATGGATGTGTGGAAATGCTTGGTCTTTATTTCATAGAAGAGGGCGACCCTGTGCTGCTCTCCGGGCAGAGGGGGGTACCCATCACCCACCCTCTGACTGAGTGGGCCGCACTGGGAAGGAAGGCCTTCTGCTTGTTTTCACTCTCCAGGAGAGTGCAGAGGTTTGCACCCCTGTCCAGGCCAGGCTGACGGGATTAGAGGAAACAGCTGGCCCGAGCCCGTGCCCTGCGGGAGGGAGCTCACATTCCCTGGACTCAGGGAGGGAGCAGCTCCCCACAGCCCAGCCACATTCCAGGTCGGTCATTTTCTTGAGCCCAGATGTTTGCTAATGAGCTGGGGAGAGAGGCTTTCAGCCCTCTACCCCGGCTCTGGGCCCCACATTACTCGGCCCCCAGAGGCTGGCCGGGGGCCAGCAGGCTCTGGCTTCGGGCCCGTGCCCTGTGCCAGCCAGGCCTGTCGGGGCAACTGGCGGGCTGTTGACGACCAGGTGCAGGTCCGTGAGCTCGGGGACTCTGGCGTGACAGGTTCTGCCTTTCCTGCAGGGGCCCCGTCACCCCGGCTCCCGGGGGTATAGTCTCCTCACCGCAGCCTGATGGGGAGAGGCTCTGAGGCAGCCAAGAGGGTGTGGCAGGCAAAGGAGCACAGGCTTTGGACTTGTCAGGTCTGGGTTCAAGTTCGACTCTCACTAGTGGTGTGATCTTGGGTGGGTCACTCCACTTCCTGAGGACTCGACTTTTCTCACCTCTAAGCCAGGGATAATGTGGAGACTGTGGTAAGGATTCGATACAATAAAGCGGGCAGAGTGCTTGGCATGATACCGGGCATGTAACAGTGGCTGTTGGTATTATCGACACATCACCTTCCAGACCCCCTGAGCATATTGTGGTCATTCTGTGATGACCGGTCTTCCCCAGGCAGGGGTGACTCAACACCAAGCCCCATGTCCTTGATTAGGTGGTTGGGACTGTTCTTGAACATCCCTGGATTTGGGAGAGTCATGTCTAAACTGTCAAGGACTCTACTCCCTGCTCTCTGTGCCCTCCGACAAGCTCATGAGTCTACACAATTAGCTTCCTGAGTGTTGGAGCGGCAGAGATCCACAGCCCACCCTACCCAGAGTCTGCACTGAGAATGGTGCCGGTAAGCACAACAGTAAAGTTTTCCCGGGTGCCTACTGAGCTCCAGGCAACGAGGCTAGGCTCTGCAGGTCGTGGTCACCCAACAGACAGTAGCTGGCCTCATCTCCTGCTGTGTGACTTTATGCCAGTTACTTAACCTCTCTCTAGGTCTTTCTCCTTTCACTGATAAAATGGGGATAACAATACTGTTTATCTTCTAGAGTTATTGTGCAGGTGGCAAGTGCCCAGAAAGGGAGCAGGCACCCACTCAGGGGCTCAGTATGTGTGAGCTCAAATACCCATCACAAGTAAGAAACACATTCTATATTGTAGGATTGTTATTCTTGTTATTCTCCTGGGAACACTTCTCAATGGCGGTTAATAATTACTTCCATTCAGCCAAATATATCGGGGACACGTCCTTAGGCACTGGGGACACTGAAATAAACCAGCCATCACTGCCCTCAAGGTGCCTGCGGTCTAATGGAGGAAAGAGATGTGCCCAGACAGCTAGAAATTGCCAGTCTGGGAAATTGCCAGACTTCTTTTCCATGCCAAGGATCACACCTGAGGAAGGAGAGGTTTAGGCTCTCCGAGGGTCTTGGGAAGTCTTTCCAATCTGGTGCTCAAGGAATGCCTTTGCCAGGAGAGGAAAGGAGAAGGGAACTGCAGGCAGAGGAAACAGCCTAAGTGGGAGCTAGGAGGCATGGGGATGCGTCTGGGTTTGGAATCACCGGAGCACACCGTGGAGTTACCAGCAGGCCGACTGGAGCCACCCGGGATGCTCGGCCACCCGTGACAATGATCGGTCTGGGGTAAAATAGACGGACACGCACAACTCTGATAGAAAGCAAAATGTGCAGGTCCCCCGATTGTGTCCTGGGCTACCACTTTCCAGGAGCTAAGCTGTTTCCTCGTTCCCCTGAGAGCACACGGAACAGTGGGGGCACAGCCGCGGGCTGTGAGTTGGACCGCCGAGGCGACGCTGGGCGCCGGGCCTGCGTCCTGCCCTTCCCGGGAGCCGGAGAAGCGAGTCCGGTGGTCGGCGCTCTCGTTCTGTTGAGTCCTTCCGGGCCTCTCACCGCCTTCTCCGGATGCCCACACCGGTGCCTGAGCTGAGAGGAGACTGGGCGGAGGGCGAGGGGCAGCGGGGTCCCCAGAGCTGGACCTGAGTTGCCGGAGAGCCGATAGGTGGGGCGCCCCGCGGGACTGCAGAACCGGGACGGTCGCCCAGTGCCGGGACTCGGTGGACTGGAGCGCCACAGCCTCGGAGCAAGACCGCAACGCCCGGGTCCCCGCAAAAGGGAAGACCTCCATCTTTGTCACCCTGAGGCCTGGCCAGGGTCGGGAAAAGTTAGGCGGAGGGAAGTTGGGCGCGCAGAGAAAGCCGGCGGAGGGTGCTTGAGAAGGGGTCGGGGCGCCGGGCTCTCTGCCCGCTGCCCGGGGGCGCCGGCCCGGGGGCGCCGTCCCGGGCGGCCCCGCAGCTCCGCCGCGCCGTCGGATCGCCGCGCAGGCCGGCCAGAGGCTCGCAGGCGGGGAGAAGGGCCGGGCCGGGCGGCCGGGGCGCCCCCTCCCGCGAGCCCGGAGGGAGCGGCCGTGCGCGCCCGCCCGCTCTTTCTTTTTCGCGTCCCTCCCTCCGCTGCCCCCGCCCTCGCTCCCTATTTGGAGCGGAGACACCCCTGACGTCGGAGCCGCTCCGCTCGCCGCTCCCCCGCACCGCGCGCCCGCCCGGGGCCGCAGACGGCGCGCAGCGCAGCCCAGCCGAGCCTCGCGGGGCCGCCGCCAGCCCTGCCGGCCGCCTCCCGAGCCTCCCGGGGGGCGCCGGGCCTGCCGCCCCCCGCGGCCCGCAGACAGCTCCGCGGGAACCGGCGGGCGCGCCGCGCTCCTCGCCGCCGCCGCCGCCGCCGCCGCGCGCGGTAAGTCCCGCCCGGGCCGGCACGCGGGCGCCCGGCTTCCAGAGGCTTCGGCCGCAGGGGCAGCGCCGCGCCCCCGGCCCGCCCGGCAGCCCCGGGACACAGTGCGGAGGCGCCTCCGGACGCCGGGGCTGGGGACGTGGGCGCGGCACGGGGTGGCTGGGGGCACCGCTGCGCTCCGAGCCCGTCCCCGGACTCGCCGGGGCTTTCCATCGCTTGCTGAGAGTTTCGGCGGCCGGGAGAGGAAGGGAGGGAGGTGCGTGGCGAGCGCACGCCGGGCGGGTCGAGGGCGGGTCGGGCCGCGCGGGCGCTGGGGCAGCGGCCGGAGCTCGGCCGCGGGGCTCGCGCGTCTTCCCGGCTCTGCCCGGGCCTCGCCGCGCCGCGAGCCTCTCCGCTGCGGTACGTTTCTGCCTCCTTTTTGTCTCGCTCCCTGTCTTTCTGTCTCCCCATCCGACTGCCCGTGTCTCTCGTCTCTCTGTTTCCGTCCCCCTCTCTGTTCGGTCCCTTTCTTTCTGTTTCTTCTCCCCTTCTGCCTTCGTGTTCAGCCTCCCTGGGTTTATGCCTTTATGTTCTCTCTGTCTCTCGGTTCTGCCCCTCTGGGAGGGGGTACCTTTGTGTCTGTGCATCCCCCTGACCTCCACCCTCAAATTCAGACAGTCCCCCGGTGTCAGAGGCACGAGCCCCCCCAGTGGGGTTCATGAATAGTTTCCTAGACCGGGTAAAAGACGCGTAAACCCTCCCCCTACCTTCCGCCTGCCCCCGGGGCCTGGCCTGGGTCATCCCCCTGGAACTGAGTCTGGGGCAGAGGGAGCCAGCCTTTCCGGGGGCTCAGGGGGCTCAGTTTTCTTAAGAATTCCACCCCCGCGAGGCGGCCCGGACAGCGGGGCCCCGCTGCCGGCCACCTGCCCGCCCCGCTCCCTGGGCGGGGCGATTCTGATCTTTTACAAGCCACTGTAAAGGGGGCAGCTGCCCGCCTTGGCCTGGCCAGGGGGTTGGCAGACATCAGGGGAGAAGGGCACATTTTCAGGCTTTCTGAGGCCCTCGCCCAGCTGGAGGACACAAGCCTGTAACTACGGGAACCCCAGGGAAACAGAGGTCAGGGCTGGAGGCCAAAGGCTGGGCGCTGGCTGGGGAGGGGAGTGGGGAAGCAATTTGTCAACAAGGAGCCCCTCACCCTTTGTTACTGTGGAAACCCCCAGCCTCCAGAAACTCCCCCAGATGCTGGGGCTGTTTGGGTGTGGTTTGCCTTTAGTTGGGGCCAAAGAAAAGGCAAGACTGGATCATTTCCTTGGTGACCCTTGCCCCTCTCCCCGCCACCCCTGCAAACTGGACCTCTTTCTCCTGGGCCTGCGCCTGGGAGGGGTGGATGGGGGGAGTAGGTGGTCTACATTAGCCACGGGTATATCCTCATTCTTTTCAAGTGAGATTTCAGACTGAGTTTGGCTCTTTCTCCCCACCCCCAGCCCCAAGGGTCGGAGGCTGCAGAGTGGGCAGGGATGCCGGTGAGGTCTGCAGTGGGACTTCTGCTGAGCAGATGTGCAGCGGGCCCTGCAGCAGCTCATTAGCATAGATTTGTTTTGGAGACAGTTTTGGGTCTGTGGGCAGGAGGGTCTGCAGGTGGGAGAGCCGTGGCCTGAGGTGGGGGGGCGGGGGTGGGGAGTGGTTTGCTGTGACCTGGAAGCGGGACCTGCCTGGCAGAGGCGGGCAGGCCTTGGGAGCATGGGCCTGGCTCTGGGCGTCCACCCCCCAGGACAGTTAGTTCATGCTCTGCCAGCGCCTAGGGCCGAGGGGAGGAAGGAAGCCACCCCGCGGTGAGACTGGGGTCACGGAATCACAGTGGCCTTAAGCAACATGCCGGAGCCAGACTACACTTGAGGGAATCTGCTTAAATGGACCTTCCCAGGCCATGCTCGCTCTTCTGGAGGGGACCAATGTGGGGCTCAGGGAGGCAACACAAAAATGTTCAGGGGCTCTGTCTGTAACTCTTAGACTTTACCGCGCCCGGGGACACAGTGAGTCAATGGATGGGCTTGGGCCTGAACTTGCCCTTGGACCCCAGAGCGGGTCCAGTAGAGCCTACTGAGAGGAGTGGGGCTGGGGTCTGACGCCTTTTGGCCGGCGTCCCAGAGCGACCTTTCCAGCTGCACCATTCAAGGAAGTCCCTGTGCTCCTTCCAAGACCTGCAGGGACTGCCCCACCCTGGCTGAGCCCAAGCCTGGGGCTGCGGCTACAGAGGCCACGCCCTCCGCACCCGCAGGTGGGGACAGCCTGGCAGCCAGGCCCAGCCTGATTTCTCCTGGGTGGGTCCGAGGGGGCTGATCTCTCCAAGACCCTGTCCCTTCAGTCAGTGGCCCCAGAGTGAGAGTCGGAGGGGTTCTTCCTCTCGGCTCCCACCCTGGCCAGTCCGTGTGGGAGGCAGCACTCAACAGTTTATAAAACCCTTTCTAAGACATCATCTCCTATGGTTGAGTTTCCCCTAAATCCACTCTCATCAGGGCAGCTGCAACCCCGGATTTGGTTATTTTCAGGACCCGCCCAGGATCTGATGGGAGGAGGTGAGGGAGAGCGGAGGGAGGAGGGCATCCTGTGGGAGGCGGGGAGAGGGTGGAGGCAAAGTTTGGGGACCCCAGGCTAGCCCTAGGGGTGACATTACTGAGGCTTTATCCTGTGGCAGTTGCCCTCTGCAGACCTTTCTGCGCACTCCGTGTGCCCACCTTACAGATGAGGAAATGGAGGCACAGAAAGTTTAAGTTGGTGGAGGTAGGATATGAACCTGGGTCTGTGGCCGTCCGTGGCGGGGAACCCAGAGCGTGCTCTGTGCGTATGTGGACAGGGAAAGCAGGAGGGGATGGGCTGGGGTCATCTGTTCTGATCATTTCGAGAGCAACACACCACACACACCACGGGCTTGGTGTGTCAATCACCATGTCGCCCGGATGCTGGGCCCACAGGCCGAAGTCTCCGTCCGACTCAGGTGGGGCTGTAGGCGGGAAGGGTGCCCAGGAGAGGTTACGGAAGCAGGAGGTGAAGTGGGGGAGATCCTTGCCAGCAGGGATTTGCCAGCCCTGGCCTCACCTGCTTCCACACCAGGCTGGTTGCTGCGAACAGTGACACCAGGGGCCTGTGTGTGTATGTGACTGGTGGGGAGTGGACCTTTCTAGCAAGAAAATCCTGGCATATGTGGCCTGAATATTCAGATTTGCCCTAAAGAGGAAACGGGCAGCGACTGTTCACTTCTTACACAATATAGGCTTTGCGAAGGGGTTCACGGTGGGGGTGGGTGGGCTGGAGGGCTCCCTGGAAATCTGGGTCCCTCCAGTGACTTGAACACTTCGTTCCAGGCCCTGGAATCCAGGCAGCAGGGTGGTTGGCTCCCGTCAGCAGTGCTGTTATGGGGGTCCCTGCCCTGGGGAGTTTGGGGGGCCATAGCTCCCGACCTGGCTGGGCCTCAGAATCATGTGGGAGTGTCGTCGATGTTGCCCGGACCACAGCCTGGACCTGTGGGGTCAGAAAATGCAGCGCTGGGGCCTGGGGAATGTGGGCTTTGGCAAGCATCTCTGGGAAGATGCTGAGTTCTGGGCGCTGCGGAAACGAGAGGGGGGACCCTGAAGGCCCAACCACGGAACATGTTCTTGCTGCCCCTCCCCCAGCCCCTCCCCGGGGACCTTTTGAATGAAGGATCCCGAGAAAGCCCCCTCCCCCCCGCCGGCTCTGCTGTGTTTGTCCACTGCCCTCTTCTCTGGAACGAGAAAGCTGGACACTCACCTCCTTGGTCTGTGCCTCAGTTTCCACGGTGCTGGCTGGGGTCAGCCAGCGACCCCTCCTCTCCCCCCAGGGAATTTTCCGTGTCATTGGCAGCCTCAGGATGTGTCTGGTGTTTGCATAAGGCCTCTGAGGATCTGGGGGGTTTGGATCTAGGCTCTGCAGGGGGGCTGGTGAGAAGGCACTCATCCCCCCACTGAAATCTTGCCACGACTCGGAGGCAGGCCTGTATCAGACCTTTCCTGAGGCGCCAAGGTCCCAGGGGTTGGCCCTGGCTGCACTGTTGTCAGTGGCGGTGTGTGTGTGTGTGTGTGTGTGTGTGTGTGTATGTGTGGGTGTGTGTGGGGCGGTCTCATGGGCTGCAGAGTCAGGAGTGGAACTTGAACTCTGCTCCCAGGTAGTGCGAATAAGGATAAGAGACACAGCCTGCTGGGGCAGGGAGCCCCAGGCCTCTTGCCAACTTTGGACCCTTCCCTGGATGCCTCGTCCTGTTTCTGGATTTATCCTCTGGGAGCCTTCCCGTCTGCAAAGGTAGCTGGTGCTTATCTTGCTGCTGTCCATGTTCAAGTCTTGGTGTTGGTCAGTCCTTATCTTGTAAGCTTGAGCAAATCTCTTAATCTCCCCATGCCTCAGTTTCCTCCTCTGTAGAATGGGGGAGCTAGTAGTAGCTATCTCACGGGTGGTTGTAAGGACCGCATAAATGCATACACATTAAAAGCACCCAGAACAGTGTCTGGCCCAGTTAGCACCAACTCTTGCTCTGAGACAGGCTGGGCATGGGCCGGGCTTTTAGTAATAAAGCCCCTCTCCTTGCTTTTGCGAGTGCGGTCCCCTCAGCCGGGAGCTCCCTCCTCTCCCCGTCATTGGTAACTCACCGCAAATCCTGAATTAAATCCAGAATTAATGGGGTGCCTGGGTGGCTCAGTTGGTTAAGCATCTGCCTTTGGCTCCGGTCAGGATCTCAGGGTCCTGGGATCAAGCCCTGCCTTGGGCTCCCTGCTCAGTGGGGAGTCTGCTTCTCCCTCTCCCTCTGCCTCTCCCCCCTGCTTGTGCTCTCTCACTCTCTCAAATAAATTCTTTAAAATAAATAAATCCAGAATTAAGAATATCTCCTTCCCTGCACCCCAGCCCTCTCTGACTTCCCATCCAAACAACTGCTTCTGTGAAACCCCATTTCCTTCAACCTCCCCCTCTAGGCTCTGAGCTCTGAGCGGGCATAGGGTCTGGGCCCCCAGCTCCCCTGGCCTCTCCTTGGCCTCCATCTTCCCCACCACCTAGGAAGTGCTTAGTGGACTGAGCATTAAACTGTGGGGAACTTCATGCTTCATGGGAAGGGTACCGCTTGGCCCGACTTGCTGGGGGACCTTGGGGATGATCCCTTTGCAAAGCAAGGGGGTGGAGGGTTGTTGGCCTGGGGGAATCCCTCTGCCCACCCTGGCATTCTAGGAGTCCCATGACTTGCGATGTGATCTTCAGGGAGGGAAGAAGAGATGAGAATCTGTGGGTGAGGCTCTTGTCTGAGGAAGGAAGGTCCCACTGCTGTCTAGAAAAATTAGCTGAGCATAAACCAAAAATAAAGAAAACCTGCGAGCGGTGTGAGGCCTGCCCCGCCTTCCCTGCGCTCTCCCAGGGGACGGGGACCCGACTGAGCTGGGGGCCCACTGACTGCCTCCTCCGAGTCCTTCTCCCCAGCGGTGCTGTGCTCCCATCTTAGGGTAGGGGCAAGTAGGTGCAGAGAGGTCAGCTTTATTTCTGGAAGTTACACAGCTCCTAGGTGGGAAGGCCAGACTTGAACCAGAGGACTCTGGGGGCCATGCTTGGGGTGGGAGCAGGGCCACCAGTCTAGGTAAGCAGATAGTGGCTCCAGCTTGCTCTGAGGTCCTGGGTGCTGGCAGGTTGGCTAAAGGGACCCCCCATTCTCCTCCTCTGGGCCCTGCTGGATTAGCTCTGGACCGTGTCCTGGTGAGCAAGATTCCCCTTTCACTATAACCTAATAACCAGACCCCATGCTCCAGGCCTGTGACTCCCCTAAAACCTCACCACTACCCTGTCCCTCAATAAGCCTTGTTATTAACCTCACCCCTGTCTCAGCTCTGCCCCCCTTTAGCCTGGTCCAGGCCCACGGCTGCCATTCCAAAACCGCCCCCCCCCCATCACCTGCAAAGCAGGTCCACGGGGCTCAGGGCTTCTTCCACACCATCCCAGCCTCAACTCCCAGTCACCTCCTGCCCAGCCCAATCTTCCTGAGGAATCATCACAGGGTCAGGGAGAAGACAAAGTGCCCAGACCTGCCTGAGGTCTTTGAGGGAGCTCTGGCCTCGGGGTGTGTGTGGGGGTCCCTGTGGGGCTCCTTGTGGTGTGCTGTGGTCAGACCCCGACTCCAAGTTCGATTCCCCAGGCACGGAAGAGGACCCAGTGGGGTCAGGGAGCCTTCCGGATGCCCCGCTGGTTGAAAAATTAGTTGGGCTGCCAGGTAGGAACGAGTCTGTTCTATTTTGTTAGGATGTAGTTGTACTGAAAACATGGGTTCGCTGCCGGTCTTGTGAGTGAGACCAGAAATATGTGGGTGAGAGCCAGGGTCATGACACAAACGCAACTGGGACTGGGCAGGCTGTCCCGACTCACCTCCTACTGCTCTCCCTGCTTCACCCCTCCCCGCTGGCTGGGAGCAGGGGTCACCCAGGCATTGGGGTCCAGTGAGATGGGACTCAGCTCTGCTTCTGGAGACCTCCTGCAGGGAGAAGGGGCTGAGCAGGACTTTCTGGGTGGAGGGGACACGGGGCTGTGGAGGTGGTCCCAGCCCTGCAGGGGACCCGGGCCCTCTCCTAGAGCCCAGCCCATCTAGGTCTTCCCTGGAGTAACAGGCAAGACCCCCAACACCACCCCCTTTCTGGACGCTTCACCAAGGAGGCTGACTGAGGGTAGGATCGTTCAGAAAGGGTATATGTTCCCACTCTAGTGCTGGGTGTCTGTGGGACAGCACCTGGCCCCTGATCCCGACTCGGCCATGCCCAGACCCCGCTTGGGACCGTCCCAAGGCATGGAATCCCGGACTGACTGAGCTGGACCAGTTCTCCATGTCAGAGGCACCTTGGAAGCTTGCTAGAAAATTTGCAGCCCCGCTTGGCCCTAGAACTTCACCCCAGAAGTCCGTAGGGAACTCGGGATTCTTATGATCTGCCGACTTTGGCAACCAGTGTCCAGGGCACCTCACTCATTTTAGAGGTGGGGACACTGAGGCCTGGGTGTCCAGGGTCATACAGCAGGTGCAGACTCCCAGATCCCCATTCAACACACCCTTTCCCATGTCCTGACCCCAGAGCACCCCCTTGCAGGCCTGGCCCTCATTTCCAAGTCGCTCTGAAGCTTCCCTCTTCCACACGTTTGGAGGTCGGGGAGACGGCAAAGCCTAGGGAGGCTGCAGTCGGGGAACACTGGGAGAGCCCCCTCTGAGAGCAATCCTTCGGACACATGCTGCCCTGCAGCGCCATCTTCCGGCCAGTTCTGGTATTACAGTCTCATTCCATCCCGTCAGACGCTGGTCTTGCCTTGGAGATTGGGATGGTACTGGAGATAAATAAAGATGTATGTATAGACTCAGGGCTTGCGGCTCTGGTGGGGGATCCAAAAAAGAAATAGCCTGGTCTGGGGTTAGCTTTTTCATCTGACGCCCAGCCAGCCAAGGTGGCCCAAAAAGTCACAGTGCTGGACAGAGGAGGTTAGCTTTCCCAGTAGCTGACATGCAGGCGGTGTGCCCAGGAGAGGCGCTGCGTGGCCAGCCCCTCGAGGGCAAGCACTGTGTTTCCTGGGCAAGCTTGTGGGTTTGCCAGAGGCCCTGAAGCATCACAGTCCTCTGCCATCCCGTCTCGCCATCCCCATTTCTTGGATGAAGAAACCGAGGCACATAGAAAGGAACTTGCTCAAAGCTGTACAGTAGGGTTGCAGAGTAGCACCCGCAGAGCGTGCATTATGGGCTAGTCTCACCGCTGGGGGCTCTCGTAACCTCCTGGGCGCCCATGGCACGTGCATATGTTAGTGGCTCCACTGTCGAGGTTCAGAAAGGACAAATAATGGGTCCAAGGTTGTGTTTTGCTGGTAAGCGGTAGAGCTAGGGCTCGAACCCAGGCAGTCGGGTGGCAGAGTCCGTGCTTGTCATGCCGCCGTCCCCTCTGTCCACGGGGCCTCTGGGCCTCACCAGCCTCACCTGCAGTCTGTGCTCAGTCCTAGGGCCCTAGAGGCCACGGGCATGATGCTTCGGGTCCTGGTGGGGGCCGTCCTCCCCGCAATGCTACTGGCTGCTCCGCCGCCCATCAACAAGCTGGCACTGTTCCCGGACAAGAGCGCCTGGTGTGAGGCCAAGAACATCACCCAGATCGTGGGCCACAGCGGCTGCGAGGCCAAGTCCATCCAGAACAGGTGCGGGGCAGTGGCAGTGGGGGGAGGGGCAGAAGACGGGGCAGCCCATCCCCGCCGCTGCCGTGGTGTCACGGGCACAGTGACCTCTCCTCCTGCAGGGCGTGCCTAGGACAGTGCTTCAGTTACAGCGTTCCCAACACCTTCCCGCAGTCTACGGAGTCCCTGGTTCACTGCGACTCCTGCATGCCGGCCCAGTCCATGTGGGAGATTGTGAGTACTGCTGCCCGCCCCTGTCTGCCTGGGCCTCGGCCGCAGGGCCCACCGGTCAGGCCCCGCCATGTACAGGGGCCGAGAATTGTGCTGGGGCTCCAGACGTGGCCCTTGCCATGGGATGGCTTATGTGTCTGACACCAATATGTACTGGACAAGAGCTCTTCCTGCAGCTCCATTCTGATGTCAGTCCCACAATGAAATTCTTTCCGTGGTTTCTTACTCTTTTAAGATGAGACCCAATCCTCGCTGTGTCCCGCAGTGCCCAGCGTGGCCTGGCTTCCCAGTCTCTTGAGCTTTGTCTCTCCTCCCTCATCTTTTTTACTTGCTTGACACTTGACATCAGTGTGCTTTCTTTCAATCTCTCATAGCTGCTCTGTGTGGTATGACCACAGGGCCTTTGGATGTGCTCTTTCCCCTGTTTGGAATACCTCACTTCTCCTTACTCACTTAGCATCTATTCATTCTCCTGCTCTTGGCTCAGCAGCATTTTCAGGGTCCTTTCTTATCCCCCTGAGCACTGTGTGCGTCTGCTTTGACATCTGTCCCCTCACAGTTTTCCATCTGCATTTGGGTGATTGTGACAAGTCTGCTTCCCTCGTTAGACTCTGAATTCTTTGCAGGACCATGCCTATCCTTATGTCCCCAGCACTGGCAGGGAGTAGGTGCTTTGTGGAAGGAAGGAGGGAGAAAAGGGGAAGAAAGATGGAAAAAGGGAGAGCTGTTGGAAAAGTGTGAATTAGGAGAAAAGCAAAACCCTGCAGGGTCCAGTAGGGCAGACCTAGGCTGGGCTGTGGCTTTGAGATGGGGCTCTTTGAGGGCGTGATGTCGGAATGCCACCCCAAAGGTTAAGTGGAAGTCAAGTGGGCGATTTGGGGGCAAGTGGTCTGGGGTGGGTTAGGTGAGGACCTTCCAGGTGGAGGGAACAGCATGTGCAAAGTCTCGGGCTGATCAGGCAACTTAGACTTGGTGGGAGTGACATGAGATCGGGGATGGAGAGGTCAGCCAGAGGCCGCCTGAAGGTCCTGGGGAGGGGGCTTGGTAAGGAGTCTGGACTTTTCTTCAAGTCCACTGAGGTGGACTGTGGACAGGGGCAGGCCCTGTTGGATTTCTCCCCTCAGGCTGCCATGAGGGAAGGGGTAGGGAGGGGGCAGGACAGGTTGTGAGGAGACAAGTCGGGTGGCTCCTGCGGTGACTTGCCCTCCTCCCTGTGGAGGGGCCCGCAGAGCTAACTGTGGTACCCCCCCAGGCAGGCTCAGGCATTCTGGGGTCTCTGGGACTGTCGGTCCCATGAGGAGTGTTGTTGCCCGTGGGGCCTCTGGAAACATGTCTTCCCTTCTCTGCTGTCCTCTGCAGGTGACCTTGGAGTGCCCCGGCCACGAGGAGGTGCCCCGGGTGGACAAGCTGGTGGAGAAGATCGTGCACTGTAGCTGCCAAGCATGTGGCAAGGAGCCCAGCCACGGGCTGAGCGTCTACATGCAAGGCGAGGACACGCCAGGCTCCCAGCCGGGCACCCGTCCCCACTCCCACCCAGGCGGGCAGACCCCCGAGCCTGAGGATCCCCCCGGGGCCCCCCACGTGGAGGAAGAGGGGGCTGAGGACTGAGGCCCCAACTCCTCCTCCCCTCTCGTCCCCTGTGGAATGTTGGGTCTCACCCTTGGGGGAGCGGTGGGGAGAAAGGCCGGAGCCTCCCTTTGGCACTGGATGGACTTGGATTCAGACTTGGACTTGGAACGCTTTCCGGTTGCCGTGGAGATCTGAAGGGAGGGGTTGGGGCCAAGCTGCACAATTTAATATATTCAAGAGTGAGGGGAGGTAGCAGAGGTCTTCAGGGTTCTTTTTCGGGGGGGGGGGGCGGTGGTTCTCTTCCTTTCTGCCTCCTAGAGATATGCCTTTGGGAGCAGGAAGAGGTTGGAGGAAGAGGTTGAGGACCTCACACCCTGGTGGGGCAGGGCCCCTGGGGTACAGATGGTGGAGCGGGGACCCTGGACTGAGGGTCGGTGCCTTGCCAGCAGTAGCCTTGAGGAAGGGGCTGGGTCCAGGCTAGGAAGACCACTGGCAGAAGCTCAAGCCCCATAGGTTTCCCCAAAGGTCTCTCGTCCCCAGGAGAGCTTCTCCCCATTGGCACCAAAATGGCCCTCCCTCGATGGTGTGCTTAGGAGTCAGGTCTGGGCAGGACCCTGCTGACTCATGGCCCTGGAGCTGGGAGGCCTTTCTGGCTTCCTTGGCTTTCCAGCGGGTGGAGGAAGGCAAGAGTGGAGCCTACCTGGGCCAGGGGGAGGGGAGGACTCCCGGACCATCCCTGGAATATCCCTCACCCTCCCTCTCCCTCCCACTGCCCCCCCCCCCCGCCCCCAAGTCTTGGGCGGAAAACTGATGGAGCTAGCCTTACCCCTCCTGGGGAGCTCTTTCTAAATCTGACGGTGGCGGGTTGTGGGGGGCGCTCCAAGGAGGGATCTGGGTGGGATAGA
This sequence comes from Lontra canadensis, assembly GCF_010015895.1. NCBI lineage: Eukaryota > Metazoa > Chordata > Mammalia > Carnivora > Mustelidae > Lontra > Lontra canadensis. Next base: position 13,781,771 of record NW_022631019.1, read on the forward strand.
CTCTGGCTGAGCCTCAAGAAACCAGGAAGAGGAGGGGGGAGGGCTCATGGCGGCCAGTGTCCCCACAGCTCTCCAGCACCCAGTTCTACCTATCACCCCCCTCCCAGCTGCACTTTAACCCAGAGGGCAGTGGGGTCCTGGGGACAGGACAAGCAGGCGGGCCGTGAAGAACGCCTCGGTACCCACACCCGCCTGTGTCTGCCCTTCTGTCCCCAGGGCGGCGGTCAGCTCCCCCCCCCCCCCCCCCCCCCGGCCCACACTCCCGGCTGTTCCGACAAGGGCTTCTGGAGCTTGTAACCAGCAGATTGTTTCCCTGAGTTTTCTCATGAATAAATTTCCTTCAGTGCTTGTGTTCTCTTCCTCACTGGGTGCCTCTGCTGACCCAGAGTCCCTGAAGGGGTCCTCAGCAAGGAGGGGGTCAGGCTGCGCAGTGAGGAGCCCCTAGTGGCCCTCCCACTTTGCTGCCTTGTGGTGTGCCTGTGGCTGCTGCCTCCTTGGCTCCCACCTCTCTCCTTGGGCGCCCATGTCTGGCCTCGGATATACCTTGGGTGGGCCTCCAGACCAGGCGCTTTTCATCTTGACCCCTGGGCCCTTTGGGCTTAGCTCGTGCCATCTGTTCCCCCTCCCAGGGACCCAGTATCAGCCCTTTCCTGGACCCCCGTCTAGTCTGGCCCGGTAGAAGGGGAAAGAGACAAAGCCAGTGGTTATAAAGGAATATACAAGTTTGGGTGCTGTGCTAAGTACTCTACACAAAGTCACTCGCTTAATCCTCAGCACCAGCCTGTGATGCAGACACTGGCCCGCACTGTACAGAGGAGGCGGCCAAAGTGGGGAGGGATTGCGTCATCTGTCCAGGGCAGCATGGTTGAAAGACGGCAGCCACAGGACTCGAGCCCAGGCCTGACCCTGCTTTCAGCGGTTGTCATTTGTATGTATCCTGCTGTGTGCCAGGTGGGTGCCTGACCACCTCACAGGGACGCGGGGATTTGGGATCATTACCCCCAGGCCATTCAGTCCCCCCAATTCTCCATCATTGAGACACAGCAGGGCTGGCGGGGTGGGTGAGGGCCCAGACCCTTTGTTCCTCACCCATATTGCTGTGAACACCACATACCAGACAATTCACATATATTACTGCTAATCCACAGAAAATCCATTTTTTGGAATCGAGTGCTCTTATGCCCTGGGAGTGCTGTGCACGGGCCGGTAAGCAGCGGCGCCCAGAGTCTAATCTTGCGCCCTCTAGCGACAACGGTGCTGTACCACACGCACGATTTCCTCAGCGGACACTGCCTTCCCAGAGCATGGCTGGCTGCTCTGGGCTGTTGTGCAAGTTGTGTACTTCCCAGCTCCGGAATGGCGTTTCTTGCAGTTGTGCGGACGTAGCCATCCACCGGGGCCCTACGTCCCTGACGTGGAGTGGATTGGAGAGAAGTAGATCTCCTGCATGCAGACTCAGTGACTCCTAGTCTGGTAGGGACAAGTCCTGGTCATATTAACAGCCATTCCGTATGGTTGGAGGTGAGGCCTGGCCCAAGGATGCAGAGAAGATGCTGCGGGGCTTCCAAGGACTCAGAGAACACGTCCAAATGCAGGGCTTCCTGGGGCCTTGGACGCGGTGCTCAGAACCTGGAGCCTGGAGGAGCTCAGAACCAAGCACCGTGCTGGCAGGATGAATCTTGGGTCAGGAGCCGCCTCCATCCTGTGTATGGAACCAGGCAGGATAGACATATAAAGAAATTAAGAGGCTCATTGGAAAGAAAGTAGGAAGATGGGTTGGCGTGGCTGGTGGCAGGTGTGCAATGCTAGCCGGAGTTCAGACTTCATTCTCCTTGCAGTAAGAGCCCCGGAGGGCTCTGCACAGAGCTGGGTTTTCCAGAGAGTGGAGACGGATGGTGGTGACTGCAATCTTCCGGGCAGGAGATAGAGACCAGAGACCACAGAGACCAGAATTGAGTGGGGCCTTGGGGAGGCGGGGCCAGGTTGGAGAGGAGCCGCTGATTGGGTGCGGGAGCAGCAAATGGGAGGAGCCAGATTTGAATGCTGACGTCGCTTGTGCCAGCCTGCCATTGGGCATGGGATGGGAAATAGTGACTTCTCTTTTCCTTGCCAACCTCAAGCTGAACCACCAAGAGAGCCCAGAAAAAAACATGTCAGGTCCTCCTCTGCCCTTCGCTCCCTCCCCTGCTCCCCTCCCCACAGCAATGGTAGAAAGATCTTAAAATCTTTACAAGGGATTAACACCGAAAGCACAGGCTCCTCTCGGCCAGGGCGGGTAAGTAATTAGCAGCATCTTCCCCTCCTTGTGTGCCTACATGGAGCCTACAACTCCCAGCTCGTTTTCTTCCCCGGCTCCAAGCCTCTGGAAATATCCAGTCAGCCTGGGTGTACATTCAGGCTGGGCCACTTCCTAGCTGTGTAATCTTGAGCAGGTCAAACTCCCCAGGCTCAGTTTGCCCATCTGCAAAACGGGGACTAATGATGACACCTCCTTTAACTCCCAGGGTCACGGTGAGCTTTACCTAAATGAATGTGCAAGTGGAGTTTGGAACAGTGCCTGGCATGTAGTAAGGACACATGGCTGGCTCAGTCCACAGGGCATGTGACTCTTGATCTCAGGGTCCTGAGTTCAAGCCCCATACTGGGTGCAGACCTTACATTACAGAATAAAACCCACACACACGAGCAAAATGATGACTGTCCCTCTAATTATTGAGAACGAAGATTGGGTCCCAACTGCTGGTGGCTGGGCTGATAGTTTTGCTCATTCATTCATTGAACAGATGTTTATTGAGAGCCCGTTATGTGCTGAGGATAGAGCAGTGAACAAAACAGACAAATCCCCTGCGTCATGGAGTTTAGGCAGTTAATCTGTGAGAGCAGCTTTGAGCAGGCTTCACGGCCTCCCTGGCTCTCGGTTTCTCCATCTCCATAATGCGGAGCTCCGGTGAGCATGGAGGTCCAGGCCAAAGGCCTTCTGAAGAGTCACCTGTTCCACTGGGACATCAGCCTTCTCCTCCAGAGAGGGAACTCCCCGTGGCTAGAAGTAATCAAGCAAACGCTGAGGATTCCTGGAGGCCCCTCTCTACCCTGAAAGGTTAAGGAAGTCTGGGGCTTTATTATTCCACAACAGATACAATAAACTTTCGAGTACACACATGGAACTTTTGAAAAAGTTCTTAAATTCATGATAATAGTGTGGCCACAAGGTGGCGCCACCACACAGGCCCAATCTTGAAAAAGAAAATTAAAAAAAGAAAATGATAAGTTAAGGGGCGCCTGTGTAGCCCAGTGGGTTAAGCATCTCATGCTTGGTTTCGGCTCAGGTAGTGATTTCAGGGTCATGAGATTGAGCCCCTGTTGGGCTCCATGCTCAGTGGGGAGTCTGTTTGAGGCTCTCTCTCTCTCTGCCTCTCCCTCCCAAACCTGTGTGCACGCTCTCTCTCAAATAAATAAATGAATCTTTTAAAAAATTATAGTTAAGCACAAATCACAATATAACAAACGTCTGTGAACCTGTCACCCAGAATGAACAAATATGAACAAATTTGTCCTGTTTTCTTTAGGCCTTTAAAAAAAAATAAATGAGGTCCCTGAGTCCGCAGAGCTGGTAAGCAACAGCAGTGGGATCCCAAGTCTGGTCTTTATGATTCTCAGCCTAGTGCCTGGTATCCTGTCCTTTGGGGCATGGCAGAAATTGTCACAGGGGTGTCACATGGGAGGGAGGACAGTTCTCCCTTTCCTGCTGCCTAGACCCATCTGTAGACCCTACGACTGGGACTCTGGGCCCCAAACAGTGGCTTGGGGGCGGGTGGGGCGCTGCAGGGTCGTGAGGTTTTTGTCTTGGGTGTTGGGCAATCCTGAGTTTCAGTTCCACTTTGTCTCTTGCTCCTGGTGGACCTTGGGTGAGGCCCCTGGACTCTCTGAGCCTCTGTTTAACACCTACCTATCCTCATTATTGTAGTGGTAGGAATAAGAGAATAAAACCCCTGGGACATCACAGGAATCTTTTACATGGGGCTATGAATTTTCTCTTTCTGCAGAGGGAAAAAGGCCCCCTTCCCCTTCAGACTCCCTTTATGTTGCTTTTCATTTTCTTTTTTTTTTTTCTTTCTTTTAAAAATTATTTTATTTGACAGAAAGAAACACAGCGAGAGAGGGAGCACAGGCAGGGGGCAGAGGGAGAGTGAGAAGTAGGCTTCCTGCTGAATAGGGAGCCCTATGTGGGGCTCGATCCCAGGACCCTGGGATTATGACCTCTGCTGAAGGCAGACGCCTAATGACTGAAACACCCAGGCGCCCCTCTCTTTCTTTTTTTCCCCCTATAACTGGGAACCCTTTAGGATGACTTTACAAGTCTGTTACGCTTATTGTTAATTGTCTGTCTCCTTCCACTAGAACGAAACTCCACGAAGCTGGATCTTAGTTGTGGTTCCTGTAGTGCCCTGACTGGCCAGAACACTGCCCAATATCTAGTAGGTGCTCAATAAATGTTTGTTGAATGAATGAATGGAATCCACAGTACTGATCTGTGAAGCGTCTGGTAGAAACTCCTTTTTTTTTTTTTTTTAAGATTTTATTTATTTATGACACAGAGAGAGAGCAAGAAAAGGAACACAAGCGGGGGGAGTGGGAGAGGGAGAAGCAGGCCTGCTGAGCAGGGAGCCCGATACAGGGCTCCATCTCAGGACACTGGGATCATGACCCCAGAGGAAGGCAGACGCTTAATGAGTGAGCCACCCAGGCGCCCCCGGTACAAACTCTCCTTCGCTAGCGGGGAGAGAGCAGGTCCAGGGGGTGCTCCACCTCTACCTGCAGTGCCTCTACCCCATCTGGCCTAGGGATTCCCAGATCTGTTCACACTCTGTGTTAGACTAGGAGGACCAACCCATCAGACTTCATCCTTCATGTCTGGTGCTGTCGAGGAATGTTAGGTTTCTGCTCAAAGGATCCCGAGGAGGAGGTAACCTGCTGTTTAAAGGTTCGAAAAAAGCTATATGGGTTGTTATATATTATGTATACTATTAGATACATGTATATATGTGTATGCATGTGTGTGTGTACACATTTGGGTGTCAAGCGAGCTCCCCGGTAGCTCCCGATGGGCTGCGGACGGGCAGCTCCCCGACTGGGGAGCAGTCCTAGATGAAGGCAGCCACAGCCCCTCCTCTGAGTTCCTCCTGCGCGGCTGCCACGTCAGGAGGGAGAGGGGTGTGCGGGGTCGCAGGGGCGGTGGAGGCTGCGACCCGGAGGTGGGAGGACTCCGCGCGCGGCGGGGCGGGGGCTCGGTTCTCTCCGCCCACCGCGGGGCGGGGCGGGGCGCAGGCTCCGCGGCTCCGGGACCGCGCGCTCCTGGAAGCGTCACCCGCTCCTCCGCGGCGCGGGCCCCTAGCGGTGCCTCCCGGGCTTCCTGGGCGCCTGCCGGGCCCGCGGCCGCCTCCTCCTTCCCAGCCCTGCGGGGCCTGCCGCAGTCGCAGGCAGCGGAGCAGCGCGGAGCGCCCAGGTACCGAGCGCGGGCGGGAGTGGGGCCGGGGACCCCGCGGCCGCGCGGCCGCTGCTGCTGCTCCTGTCCCGGCGGGCCGGCCGGGCATCCTCCCGCACGCCGCAGGGGGCCGTAGTCGCCCAATCCCGGGCTGCCTCTGCGTTGGCTCGGAGACCTGCTTTCTCCACCGAGGGCTTTGCTGTGGCTGACCGGCCCCCGCCCTGCCACCCCAAGTGACCGCGGCTCCCGACCTAGCGCCCGGGTACAGCCACCTGCCGCGGAGGGGGCTGCCCCCTGCGGAGCGCGCTCGTTCGTCCCAGCTCTCGGCTCCTCAGGTCCCCGCCCCAGGCACGCGTCCCCACCCCTCCCTTCCCGCCCTTCCCTCTAGGGGGCTCAGCCCCCTCCCGTTCAACCTCACAGTCACCTGCCCGTCCCTGACTTCCCGCCCGCTCTCTCTCGGGGACTCTGCACCTCATCAGGTTCCCTCTTCCAAATCCCTACCGTTTGCTCCGTGTCCCCACCTCACACCATATAACCCCTCTCCATCCTCCTTGGCTCGTTGCCCCTTGACCTAGTGCCCCTGTCCCTCTCTTCCCACCTGACCCCTGGTGGCGGTCCGTTCTCACCGACGACGCCCACCCAGCCTCTGCTCAGGTCCCTCCCTCAGGTCTCCAGCGCATCCCACCTCGTCCTCCTGACCCCCCTCGGGCCTGACGTCCTCGCCCTCCGCCCCCCGCCCCCATGGTCCCGGAGCCCGGCCCCGCCAACCACAGCACCCCGGACTGGGGGTCGGGGCCGCCGTCGCACCCCGCGGGCAGCGGCTGGGTGGCGGCCGCGCTGTGCGTGGTCATCGTGCTGACGGCGGCGGCCAACTCGCTGCTCATCGCGCTCATCTGCACGCAGCCGGCGCTGCGCAACACGTCCAACTTCTTCCTGGTGTCGCTCTTCACGTCGGACCTGATGGTGGGGCTGGTGGTGATGCCGCCCGCCATGCTGAACGCGCTGTACGGGCGCTGGGTGCTGGCGCGCGGCCTCTGCCTGCTCTGGGCCGCCTTCGACGTGATGTGCTGCAGCGCCTCCATCCTCAACCTCTGCCTCATCAGCCTGGACCGCTACCTGCTCATCCTCTCGCCGCTGAGCTACAAGCTGCGCATGACGCCGCCGCGCGCCCTGGGGCTCGTCCTGGGCGCCTGGAGCCTGGCCGCGCTCGCTTCCTTCCTGCCCCTGCTGCTGGGCTGGCACCAGCTGGGCCGCGCGCGGGCCCCTGCCCCAGGCCAGTGCCGCCTGCTGGCCAGCCTGCCCTTTGTCCTCGTGGCATCGGGTCTCACCTTCTTCCTGCCTTCGGGCGCCATCTGCTACACCTACTGCAGGATCCTGCTGGCGGCGCGCAAGCAGGCGGTACAGGTGGCCTCGCTCACGACCGGTGCCGCCGGCCAGGCCTTGGAGACACTGCAGGTACCTGGGACGCGCAGGGAGACCCGGGCTTGGGGGATGGAGAGCAATGAGCAGCCGCTGGGTGCCCACAGGGCATCCATCACTTAATATATACACTTGCTGGTGACCTCCAAGTGGCCATTTCCAACACACCCGACTCTTCTGTGCTCTAGACTCAGTGCTGACTGTCCCCAGGACAGCTCTGCCAGCATGCGGGGTTGGCTTCCAGAAGGTAACATGGGCCAAGGGAATTCTGGGTGTCCCCCCTCCCCACCTGCTCCTCCCCCTGTCTTTCCCATCATGTCAAATGGCACCATCAGGGCATCACCCCGCAGAAACTTAGGAATAATTTCTCTCCCTAATGCTCATGGGGTTCATTATCAAGGCCTGTTGGTGCTGTCCTCCCGAACACGCCCCACTTCCAAGGCCACCCTCCTCCAGCAGCCCACCATTGCTTCTTTCCCAGAAGCCGTCACTAGTCTCCTGCCGGCTTCCCCTGCTTCCACTCCAGACTCACTCGGGTTGACTCTCTGCCCGGGAGCCAGCGCTTGACAAAACAGAAGTGGTCCTGTCTCTCTTAAGATAAAAGTGGAGACCCCTGTTGGGATCCAGCCTGGGAATGTGCCCCTGCCAAGCTCTCCACCTTCGCCTCCTCCCCTTGCCCTCTCTTCCTCTGCACCAGCCCTTCTGATGTTTCTGGTAGGCACCAGACTGCAGTTGGTGTCCAGGACTTGGCATCACTGTTCCCTCTCTGCCTGGCCGGCTCTTCCCCTGGGGCTGTCCTGCCTGCTTCCTTTACAGCTCACAGGTCACCTCTTCCCAGTGTCTGTCCCGGACCACCCTGTCTGCAGACCGTCTAAGCTCCCTCACCCTGTTATTCTCTATCCCAACCGCAGGTTTATGTGTTGAATTGGTCATTGTCTATCTCCCCCACGAGAGTGTAAGCTGGGCGCATCCGGTGTGGTTTTGATCCCCACTGTACATCCTGGGTGCTCACTAATGACTTGTGAGTGCTAAGGCCCTGCGGTGTCTGGAGTAGGGTAGGCTGCTCTTGTCACTCGGGCCATATGGCACCTGAGTCTTACTGTCCATTGTTCTAAACCCCCAAAGAATGGGGCTTTAGCTTGACCAGGCCTGAGGCGCAGAGAATTAGGGGCAGGCCCCGAGGAAGGTCCTGGGGGCTTCTTCGGTCTTGATGTAGTCCCAGGGGGAGGAGCCTCCCGCAGGATGGGAGGTACTGGGGGTTTGTGTGGACGGGGGCTGAAAGGCAGGCCCTGGGAGCAGCTTGCCTGACACCCCCCACCCCCAGGCCCTGCGGCCTGGAGCTGCAGCTGCCCTATCAACCAGGGGGACAGGACTTCAGTGAACCCAAGGTCAAGGCTGCAGTCCTACTCCCTCCGTCTGTGCACACTGGAGAACATTCCTGAATCCCAGTAGGTAGCTGAGACCCTCACTTGGTTCTCCAGCAGTAGGAAGGCTGCCCTGGGCCATGCACCCTCTCCCCCGGGTTCTTGTAAAGGAGCATTTCCCAAACTGGAGGCATCTGGAACCACGTGGGACTTTCTGCCTTCTCTCCACCCACCCACGCGCCTCAGGCGGCTCCCTTCTTCTGTATTTTGCATATTTCTCTCCACTGCCTCACTTATCTTTTTCCTTCCATGCCTTGGTTTAGAAAGGACCCTTCTTATCTCTTCCGGAAATGGAAACTCTGTACCTTGTTCATAAACAGAAGGTGGTCCTAAAGACAGCTGCCGCGCACCCTTCAGGAACCCCAGCTGTGTTGCTGGAGTTCAGAGGGGAGGTCCGAGGGGCCCAGCCCCAGGCCCGCTTTCTCTTTGGTGCTAGCGGGTTGTTAAAGACTGAGCGGCATCAACACCCACTTTCTCTTGACACAACCAGAAAAGGAGCTGGGAGAGTGCTGGAAAAGTCTCATGTTCTCGCTCTGTCATTGAGTTCTGTTACGGGTCATCTTATGTTCCCGCACCTCGGGGAGCTCTGCACGAGTGACCAAGGATGTGAGGAGATGGCTGTTCTTGGTGAGGTTGGGGTGGGATGGGTCTGGATTCTCCCTGCCAGTGGTACCCGCGACACAATTTCTGTCCCTGAGGCTAACTGGCTGGTGCCAGGATTGGATCTAAGACTGTGGCCCAGAGCCCCAGGGTGCCGACCACTGCAGTCCCACAGTTTCTCTGTGCCTGCCATGTGCTGACACTGGGCTAAGCTTGTCCCCCAAACACCCACTATCATCCCCATGGGGCAGATGGGGAGATTGGGGTTCCGAGAGAGGGGAGGGGTCTGACCCCACCACTTCCCAACCACTCAGCTCCTTAGCCAGCCTCCTGTATGCCTGCTTTCTTTATTGTCTGCTCAACTGCCTGCATTTTGGGATTTTGTTCCTGGAACATGGCCTCTCCTCCATTTTCCTGGGTCACAACCCCTTTCCTCCCACCCAAGCTGGCCTGTCCCAGACTCTAGGCTTCCAGCCAGGCAGTGGAAGCTCCAGTGCCTGGACGAAAGGAACTGATGAAAATGAACAAAACTTGGGGTGCATTGGACCCCTTTCCTCCAGTCCTCAGCCCTACGTAGCCCTGAGCTCCCTTCCCCAGTCCAGCTGCTAGCTTCTCCGCAGGGGACGGGTCGGGGCACATGGGTTTCTGAAGCCCCAGCTCCTCTGGGTTTGAGGGCATGGTAACTGAGCAGGCTTGAGTATTTTAATCTCTCCAGTCCCACCCCCCACATTGGCCTACTTGTGTGAACCGGCTTTTCAGAAGCCACTGGTTAGCTCAGCGGTCTCAGCCAGGGCTTCCTGGCCCTGCGGCTGTGGGGTAGGGGTCTCACTGCCAGCTGCAGCAGAGACTGGGCTGGGATGAAGAGCGGGGCATGGGGAGAGTGGTTTCAGAGTGAATGAGATGCTGCCAGTGTAGGGGAGAGAGGGAGAGAGAGACGTGCAGAGACCTGTGCTGGGGCGGGACGCTGCTCGTCCTTGGGAGGGACCAGTGTGGGAGGTCAGCGATGGAGAGCAGCAGGGGAGAAGGAGGTCCGCCGGGTGCCTGCCTCCCCAGCCCCTTTGTCTCTGTGTCAGGACCTGTGCCTTTGGTCTGGAGCCCTTTACCCACCGCCTTCCCCTACACACATCCTCCTCCCCTTCTCCCACCCTTCTCTCCTCCAGGTCCACCTCACCTTCTTCTCTGTCTTCTACATCCTCCCATCTGCCTCTCCCCTTTCTCTCCATCAGCCCCCCCCTCCTCCAGCCTTTTCCACCCTCCCTCACCCAACTCCGCATCACTTTGTCTTAGCGATCTGTCTTCCCTTCCATTGCTGTCCTTCCTCCTCAGAGGAGGAGGCTGTGACAGAAATATCTCAGAGGGGGAGGAGGGGGCTGAGCTGGGGAGAGGCTGACAGAGCAGCGAGTCTGAGCATGGCAGACTGGGCTGCTGATGGGAACAAGGGGGTCCGGGGCGGCCAGAGCTGGCTGTAGGAGCTTGGGCATCCGGCTGGTCAGGGGTTCAAATCCTGCCTCCAGCACTGCTGACGACTTCGGACAAGCCACTCAGCTCCCGCTACCCCAGGGGCAATGCCACTTATGACTTGGGGCTGTTAGAAGTATCGGCGAGACAACGTATGTCAGCCTGGCACACACTAGGTGCTCAGCATGTGTTTGTTCCTCCCCTTTCCTCTCGGTGGTGAGATACGTGGTTCTGGAGAAATCATCCCTCTGAGTCTCTTTAGGGGGGAAAAAAAAAACACCTCCGTTGCTGCCAATAACAGCATCATCACCAGAATCAAAGAGCTGAGCTGGACTCTAGCAACAGAAATGCTGGCTGACGCTTCCGTGGGGCTTACTGTGTACCAGGCTCCGATCAGCTGACTCTGTGTGTGCTACCTTCGCTAGTCCTTACTACAACCCTGTGGGGCGGATGCCCCTGTGATGGCCATTCTACAGATGAGACAGCTGAGGCACAGAGAGGTGAAACTCGTTACCTGGGGTCACACAGCCAGTTAGTAACAGAGCCAGGATTTGAAACCAGACCGTCTGGCTCCAGAGTCTGTCTTAGAACCCTCACACTACAAGTAGGTGATTATAAAAATTTTGAATTATACAGGGGAATACATAAATACACTTTATAATAAAAATCCAGAGGGTGCCTGTCTGGCTCAGTTGATAGACCATGTGGCTCTTGATCTTGGGGTCGTGAATTCAAGTCCCACGTTGGGTGTAAAACCTACTTAAAAAAATAGATAAAAAATTTTAAAACTATCCAGCCATAGAGATAAAGTGAAAGAACCTCCCAAGTCCCACCCAGCTACCTTCGATTCTTAGGGCTATTCTTACTGATTTAGGATGTGTCTTTCCACTCCTGTGTATGTGTGTGTGTGTGTATGTGTGTGTTTCCATGTTTGCTTATGTATCCAAAAAGACTTAGTGCTTTGTTTTGTGTATTTTTTTATTTTTATTTTTTTACTTAAAAATGTATTTTTAAAGATTTTATTTATTTATTTATTTGAGAGAGAGCGAGTGACAGCGTGAACGCACACAAGCGGGGGAGAGGGAGAAGCAGGCTCCCCGCTGAGCACGGAGCCTGAGGCGGGGCTCGATCCCATGATTCTGGGATCATGACCCGAGCTGAAGGCAGATGCTTAACCAACTGAGCCACCAGGCACCCCTGTTTTGTGTAATTTTAAAGCAAATGTAGTCCTGTTGTACCTACTATTTTGCAACTTGCCTTTACCACTTAATATTGGTATTATGTCTTGGAGATCTTGTCATTTGACTAATTTTATTCCTGGAAACATCTGTGTGTCATCTATAATGGGAAGGTACGATGGTTTATTTCACTGCCATCTTTCCGTGCACATTTTGGCTGTTTCCAGTTTTTTCCAGGAATAGTGTTGCCATACACATGTCTGTGTATGTCGAGTGTACAGATGTGCTTGGATATTTATCGTATGGGGAACCTGTCTGTGCGACTGCCTCCCGGGGAGGCACTGCCAGCCTGTCACCCAGGCGGCTGCCCTCGGCAGTGGTAGGGGCGTGCAAACAACAGCACATGGCCGCGAGGGCAGAGAGAAGAGGGCAGTTGCAGCTGGCATGAGCTAGACCTCAGGGTGAGGCCGGCGGCTGCCACTGGCCTCTGCCCCATGAGGGCCTCTGTGACAGTGCTGGGATTTCTGTAACCCCCCGCGTGCAAGCAATTTCTGGAGCTAGGAATGCAATTTCTGGAGCTAGGAATGACTTTGAATCCCAACTCAGCCCTTATCTGCTGTGTGGCTGCTGGCAAGTTCTTTTGCCTCTCTGAACCTTATCGGCAAAATGGGGATACTAATACCTACCTCACGTCAAGGCTGAATGGCACAAGGAAGATCAGATGTTGACACACAGTAGTGCTCCCTAAATGCGGACAAAGTGCTGATCGGGGTCACTTGGGGTGCTTTGCTTTGAGGTCTTGTGCTGGGACAGTGTGACCTGGGGAAGGTCCCCTATCCTCTCTGAGCCTTGGTTTCCTTCTCTCTTCCCTTCTGCCTGTGTTCTTGGGTCAAATCTTTGGGGGAGAAGAAGAGAAAGAAAAACCCAGGTTTCTCCCAGGAAGATTCCTAGAGAGGGAACCTGAGGCCATCTTTAATTCCTTCTCTGGAGCTCCTTTCCCAGTGATTGCCTCCCACCCAGATATCTCTCCAGGGTCTCAGTTCCCCAGTGCCCTAGAGCTCTGACAAGATCAGGGCTGTCTCTTGCCCCGCCCAGGTTGCCAGAGGTCAGGGGGTACCGGCGTGAGTGGCTCCTCTGGAGATGGTGGCTCCCTCCTTCCCTATCATCTGTCCCCATCGATGGCAGCAATGTGAGAGCATGGCAGATCTTTGGGGGAAGCAGGAGGCTCTCCAGGCTGACCATGGTGGGGCCAAAGGAGCCATACAGAGTCTACCCTGGGAGGGAGAAAAGGAGACAATGAAAGGGAAGAGCAGAGCCTTTTTCCCTCCCTAGTTAAAGCATGGTGAGTCAGAGTGTTTGTCCTGACATCTGTGCTGCTTTGGGGAGCCTGAGCTGCTAGCAGAAGGACGGGGCTCCTGAGGGTGCTCAAAATTCCCCCAGCCTCCAACACACAGCACTGAACCGACCTCAGGGCTACTGTGTATGTAACACTTAACTCCGTGTCAGGCACTGTGCATGCATTTATTATCCAAAGCCTCGCAACGACTCCACAAGCTGAGTATTGTTTTTCCCATTTTACAGATGTGGAAACAGAGACTGTCTCAAGATCACAGAGCGAGTAAGTGGTAGAGGCATGACTTGAAGCCAGATCACTTGTCTTACAAGTCCAGCTCTTGCCTCTGCACAAGGCGGCCCCACCAAGACGGAGGGGAGAAATCAAAGGCTTCTCTTAGGCTGTGCTTTGTGAATTTGTCCTTGGTATTCATATAACCAGATTTCACCTGGATAAACATACTGAGAGGTGGGGGTTACAGTGTGCGTCATCTCCCCGATCCTGCCCACCGCCATTCTAGCATCCTTAATCTTAAAGATGATGGCATCTACCTGGGCTTTCAGCACCATGGACAGGACACCAAAGTCTGGATGCCCTGGGGAGGCAGGGAGACATGGCAGGGCTAAAAGGGAGCCTCTCTGCGCCAGACCCGGGTGGGGGTTTGGCTTTGGTGCTCCCGGGACTAACACATCTTCTTGGCTTTGCTTCCTCCACCCCCTTTCCATCTGTGAAGGTTGCCTGGAAATCTGGTTCCCTTCCTACCTCCTTCTGACTTTTTCAATTACTCTGTAATCAGCCCACCTCTGGCTCCCTCAAGAGCTAAGCTGGGCTCTCCTGCAGTATAGGAAATTTTGGAGGAGGGACACCTGGCTGGCTCAGTTGGAGGAGCTTGCAACTGTGAGTTTGGGGCTGTGAGTTTGAGCCCCACGTTGGGTGTAGAGATTACTTTAAAATCTTTTTTGTTTAAGATCTTATTTATTTGGGGGCACCTGTGTGGCTCAGTGGGTAAAGCCTCTGCCTTCAGCTCAGGTCATGATCTCAGGGTCCTGGGATCGAGCCCCGCATCGGGCTCTCTGCTCGGCAGTGAGCCTGCTTCCTCCTCTCTCTGCCTGCCTCTCTGCCTACTTGTGATATCTCTCTCTCTCTGTCAAATAAATAAATAAATAAATAATCTTAAAAAAAAAAAAAGAACAAAAGCTGTAACTGTATGAGGTAATGATTGTTAACTAAACTTACTATGGTAAGTATTAAAAAAAAAAAAAGATCTTACTTATTTGGGGCACCTGGGTGGCTCAGTGGTTTAAGCCTCTACCTTCGGCTCAGGTCATGATCTCAGGGTCCTGGGATCGAGCCCCACATCGGGCTCTCTGCTCAGCAGGGAGCTTTCTTCCCCTACCTCCTCTGTCTGCCTCTCTGCCTGCTTGTGATCTCTGTCTGTCAAATAAATAAATAAATAAAATCTTTAAACAAAAAGATTTTACTTATTAGACAGAGAGAGAGAGAGAGAGAGAGATCATAAGCAGGCAGAGAGGCAGGCAGAGAGAGAGGGGTAAAGCAGGCTCCCTCCTGAGCAGAAAGCTTGATGTGGGGCTTGATCCCAGGACCCTGAGATCATGACCTGAGCCGAAGGCAGAGGCTTTAACCCACTGAGCCACCCAAGTGCCCCAAGATTACTTAAAAATTTTAGAAAGAAAGAAAGAGAAAAGAAAAGAAAGAAGGAAGGGTAAGAAAGAAAGGAAAAGAAAGGAAAGGAAGGAAGGATGGAGAAAGAAAGAAAAAGAGTAGAGGAATCCCTCGCTTCTAAAGGCCAGGCATGGTCCCAGACTACACACACGACCTTTACATAGTTCAATGAACTGTGCATACCTTGGCATACTGGTATTTACTTAAATTATAAATGTAAGGTGGTCTCATTTTGTGTAAAATTGGTGTATGAAAATCCAAATTGATTACAACATGCACTTTAGAGGGGGGCTTTTATGTCCCAGCTTTCGTGGGCATTGGGGGTTTCGTGGTCGGGCCTCGAGGCGGTCTCTGAACCCACTGGAATTATGGGATGTTTTTTCCTTCTCTGTGTGTGCATGTGTAACAATTTATATGCTTTTTGTTTTCTGGGGAAATGTTTTGTAGATTGCATTGGATTCTCAGTGAGCTCAGGAGGTCGAAAAATTTGAGGTAAGAGCTGGCGAGAAGGATCGTCTAGTTCAGAGCTTTTTAGTGTTTTGGAACTGCTGGTCACCAGTCTGCAAACTCAAATTCTTTTTTTCTTTTATAAGTGTATTTTTTTTTAAAGATTTATTTATCTGACAAACAGAGATCACAAGTAGGCACAGAGGCAGGCAGAGAAAGAGAGAGAGGAGAAAGCAGGCTCCCTGCCAAGCAGAGAGCCCAATGCGGGGCTCAATCCCAGGACCCCAGGATCATGACCTGAGCCGAAGGCAGAGGTTTTAACCCACTGAGCCACCCAGGCACCCCAGCAAACTCAAATTCTAACCTCCTCATGCCTGTGTCCCCTTCGACGGCAGCTGGGGGAAGCTCCTTTCTCCTTCTTTTCTTCCCCGTGCTCTATCTCTTGAGGTCAATGTTTGGGAATGAAGATGTCTGTCAGTTCACAGTGTAATTTGAGTTGTGCAAGGCCAAGGTCACTAGCACCCTTAGAAGTCTAAAGTGGATTTATTGCAAACATTTACTCTGTACATGTGTTTTCAGAAAAGCACTGTATTCTGTGTGACGTAAGGGTAAGGGTGCAGGCAAAATCACTACTCCCAAATATGAGGGAAATCTATGAAGAGATTGCCACATCCTGGGCAGTGGCACGGCCTCTTTTGTCAAGTATGGTTTAATTGCAACTAGTTGTTGAAGGGTCAAAGGCTTTGTGTGGTGCTGGGGCTCGTGGCCACATGTGTTGACTTGTACTGAGTATTGTCCTTGGCGAGGTGGGCAGGGGCTCCCCTGAACTGATAGTGTTGGCTTTGTCTTACTATCCTTCCTAGAGCTCCTCGTGTCAGGGTCAGGGCTCAGTGCCCGGCCAGGGTCAGGGCTCAGTCTATTGCTGAACTCAAGCCACAGTCTGGGCTAAGGCTGGGATCAGTGCTCTCCAGGGTCGTGGCTCCGTTTGAGACCTTGGTTACATAGGTCTCAATCTATGGCAACTATCCGGGCTTAGTCTGGGACCCTGAACAGGGCTTGGTTTCTTGCTGATGTCGGTGCGTAGTGTAGAGCCAGGATCAAGGTTCGCTCTGGAGTCAAGGTCAGTTCTGCTCTTGGGGAACCTAGGGCTATATAGCTGGGCCTCCGTCAAGGATCAGAAGGGCTCAGTTTATTGCTGGCACTAAGGCTCAGTCTAGAATTAGGATTGAGGCTTAGTCTGTGGCTGGGACCAGGGTCAGACTGGGGCTCTTCCTCAGGTAACTTATGGATGTGGCCTTCCTTCCACAGGTACCCAGGACCCCACGCCCGGGGATGGAGTCAGCTGATAGACGTCTGACCACCAAGCACAGCAGGAAGGCCTTGAAGGCCAGTCTGACACTGGGCATCCTGTTGGGCATGTTCTTTGTGACCTGGCTGCCCTTCTTTGTGGCCAACATAGCCCAGGTAATGCCACCACAGGGGGCAGGTGGGTCCAGGCCTTGCTGGGGAGGCCCCGACCTGCACCCCAGCCCAGACATGGGGATAAGAGGAGGGTGGGCTGCCTCTCAGGGCATATGTGTTTGTGGTGCCTCTCCCATCCATGCTGGCTGGGGTGGTCTGTGACCCTGCTCCAGGACCAAGCATGACGTACACCATCTCTCCAGGCCGTGTGCGACTGCATCTCCCCAGAACTCTTCGATGTTCTCACTTGGCTGGGTTACTGTAACAGCACCATGAACCCCATCATCTACCCACTCTTCATGCGGGACTTCAAGCGGGCCCTGGGCAGGTTCCTGCCATGTTCCCGCTGCCTTGGGGAGCGCCGTGCCAGCCTTGCCTCGCCCTCTATGCGAACTTCTCACAGCGGCCCCCGGCCGGGCCTGAGCCTGCAGCATGTGCTGCCCCTGCCCCGGCCACCTGACTCCAATTCTGACTCGGGCTCAGCTTCCGGTGGCTCCTCCGGCCTGCAACGCACGGCCCAGCCCCTGCTGCCTAGAGAGGCCCCCCCGGGAGCCCCCGGCCTTGGCCAGGGCTGCCGTGGTGGTCAGTTTCTTCAACATCGATCCCGTGGAGTCCCAGCTGCAGCTCCGTCCACTTGGGGCTCCCACGAACAGACCCGGGCTTGGAGCTGGTCGGTGGGGAGCTGTACTGGATAGAACCAAGTCCCCAAGGCCTTGGACCAGCTCTTGGCTAAGGCTGGGAGGCTGTGGGTATCCTGGGAGCCCTCGGAGGGTCAGCGGGGGCACTAAGCCAGCCCCCGCTCCTCCCCGGGGGAAAATAGCTGGTTCAGACGGTTTTCTCCAGGATGCCCCACTGCCGAGTAAAACCCATGCGTGTGTGTGGAGGTGGCTGGGGGACTCTGGCAGAGGGGAAAAGGACTTCTCGGTTCAACTTAGGGTGAAGACAATCATCTTTGACATTTCATGAGAGTGCAGGTCGGGGAGGGATGCCTCTGTCTGCAGAGGTGGATGAGGGCTGGGCTGGCTCCCTCATTCCTGAAAGTGTAGTCCTCGGGCCACCAGCATTTGTGTCACCTCCTTGGAGTTTGTTACAAATGCACACCTTGACCCCCCCCACCCCCACCCAAGACCTGCTGCGTCAGAATCTGCATGTTAGCAGGAGCCCCCGGTGAAATGTGTGCACAGTGTAGTTTAAGACGTGCAGGTTTGGATGATCTTTAAGTGTGAGGATGATCTGTGTTCAGTCGGGACAGCGTCTCGGGGCGGGGTGGGTGGGTTAAGTGTGGAGCCGCACAGAACCTGACCTAGGAGTCAGGAAGACAGAAATTTGAATCTCCACTCCAGTACTCGCCAGCTCTTGCACAGGTCCCTTAACCTTCCTGAGCCTGGTGTTCCGTGTACAAGTGAGGGTAACAATGCCTGATCATAGGGTGTCACAAGAATTAGGAGAGCACGTACAGACTACCCAGCACCCACAAGTAGTGCTGTAGGTGATATCTGTCGTTGTCACAACTCCTGGGCATCCAGCCCCCGTGGCCTCTCGCTGTGGGCCAGAAAGGGCTGTTTGTTCCCACTGTTTTTCCCGTTTCCCTCCTCCTCTTCAGGCCTGGCCTAGATCCCACCACCTGACTGCCCGTGGCTCCCCAGCTTCTTGCTCTGGATGCTGGACGGGACTCCCGTCCCCAGTCCCAGGCTGCTGCACCATCTCTCCTGGAGGGCAAAGTGGGAGCTGGTAGTTTCTTGCTCAGCACCAGGAATAGGTCTCCCTCCGTCCTGGACTTCCTTGGGCCTGGAAGGGAACCAGCTGATGGGGATACATCAGCCCAGGGCCCCACCTCCTCCTGGCATTGCCTGGGTCAGCCAGGGAAACAGGACTGGAGCCTGCTCAGGAACACAAAGTGGAGTGCAAGAAGTGCAAGAAGTTGGTGTGGGTTGCTGCCCTCAGGCAGGTTGGTGAACCCTGGCATAAGGACCTGGGTCGCTTTTGAGGGGGACTCTTGGTTCCCAGTTTACCTGCCATAAGGTCCTTTTCAGTCTGAGGCTCCCCGGATCCATCATCCCAAACTCCCAGGGAGCCCTCCATGCGTGGCCTGGCGCTCTCCTTGGTGCTGATTAGATTCAACTCTGGCCCCAGTCACTGGCCACAGAGGGGCCATGGTGCTCTTTGGGGCTTCCCCTCTGCCCCAGGCCTGCCTGTGTGGACTCTTAATAAACACTAGCTGAGGCAGTGACCGTGGTGTGGACTGGATTTGCCTGAAGGGCTCCGGGGTTGGAGAAGCAGCTGGTGAAGTGGGATGAGACCCTGGGCAACATGAGCTGTCTGGACTGGCAGAAGCGGTTCTATAAATATTTGTTGAATGAACAAGCAAACACACACACATGGGGACCCATTCAGCTCTAATATTCTAGTTCCTTCTGCAGTCTTCCACTGGGCTGCCTCCCCCGCCCTGCTCAGAGTTTGTCAATACTTCCTCTGCCTGGGCCCTGGCTTCCCCGTCTGCACAATGGAAGACAACTATCTCTGGCCTCTCATTCAAGCACAGTGGAAGAAACCCAGGAAGAGGCTCCCGGGGATACAGATACAGTGGCCGAGAGCCCCGCTCTGGAGTCTGAGACTGACCAGCTGTGTGATCTTGAGCAGATTATCTAACCTCTCTGGGTCTTAAGAACTTTCAGTAACACGAAGATAATAGCAGCGCCTTATCAGGTTATTGGTAGGGTCAGCTGAGACAGTCCATGTAAGCACTCTGTCCTAAATTCTCAATTATTATTTTTATTATAAGCATTGTCTCCCCTTCCTGCTATAGGAAATCCTTCCCCTGTGTAACTCATCCTTGTCACCGGGCCCACGTCCCACCCATAGTGCATGCTGACTCAGCATATATTCACCATGCTGTGACACTTACATCCAGGGCGCCACATAGCACAACTGGGAGGACCCTTCACATCACATCCATGTGGTCCATGCTCCTGGGGTTCTGCAGTGCACAGCCTGCACAACTGTACAGGCACATCTGATTGCACATCCTCAGAGCAGTCAGTTGCTGGCTCCCCACCTGCACCCGCTCTGTAGGTGTATCAGTGGTGCTTGTGGGTTGGCGGGCAGCCCTGGCGTGTGGATGGAGGAGCAGGCATCTACCCGGATTTACTTGGGCTGGGGGAGCCCCCTGGGCCCCCAAATGGCCAGCCAGCCCCCACAGCTGTGGCCTGAAATACAGGAAGCCCAAGGCTGATAGAGTCCTAGGGCTCTGAACTTTGCTGGTTGTCTCTGCAGGGCTCTGGCCTTCCTTCCTTGGGGAGGGAAAGCTGTCTATTTTTTGACTCCCCTCCTTCCAGTTCCGTTCTTTTTGGTCCCAAAGACTTCAGCTTGGGAAAGCACTGATGGAAATTCCGAGCTCACGTGGGGCAGCTGGTGGAGGGCTAAGGGAGTGCTACATGGAGGTACCTGGGAAGGCAGCTCAAGTCCCCTTCCATGGTCAGTCCAGCCCTGGGCAAGGCCCCTGGGTCTCGCTGGCACAATCGGGGCAGCCCAGTGGGTTGGGGCCCATGCCGTGGCTGCAGATCTTGGGGCTCTCAGCTGGGCTGGCAGCGGCAGGAAGGGAGGGTCCTTCACATTGGTCCAGCCCCGTTGGCGCCTGGGCTTGGCTAGGGTCGGTAGATATGGCCAGTTTGGGGGTGTCTCCGGGTGTGGCCTTGTCCCACGAGGAGGAGGCTGCTGCCTGGTGATACTGCCCTTGGGGCAGATTGCCGGGAGCCAGCAGAAGCCCTGTTTCATCCCAGCCTGGCTTGGTGGGGATGCCCACAGTCTTCAGGATGACTTCCATCTGCTTGGCATAGTCTAAGTGGCCGCTGACCTGCAGGAGGACAGTGCGTGAGGGCCCCGGGGGGCGGTGGTCAGAGCCCTGCCCTCCCCAGAGCCCCCAGCTGAGCTCTCGGGCCTCACGCTCTCCCTCAGTAGCCTCAGCCACCCGGTCACCAATGCCAGGACTCCAGCTCTCAGTGACTCTCAAATCGAGTGGGGTGGGAAGCCTCTGGGTTCAGGACCACTCCAGAGTTCATTAAATAAAGGTGAAGGATGTTTCTCTATAAAATCTGGGTCCTTTGGGGCAGGAATGGTCACTAAGACAAGGTTGAGAACTCAGAAAGGCCTACCTTCTTCCTCAAAGGATAGAGATACCCCATTTTGTGCTGGGATGTGTCAGTGGGTTAAAAGTAGGGGAGACTGAGAACGTCCGATGCCTCACGGTGATCATGGACAATGCCCCACGCGTATAATATGTCCTTAACACATTGTAGATGAATTTATTGGATACAGTCCGTTGACAGGTTTTGGCTGCTGACTGGAGCTGAAGGAATTGAGCCTTGGAGAGGTAAGGTCTTAGAGCTAGGTTGCCCGAGGTCATATAGCTAGGACGCGTCAGAGTTGGGTTTTAAATCTGGGCATGTTCTCTTCACGGAAATGAGCTGGGGAGGGGAGCTTTGAAAACCACTGCCAGTTTACCAAAGAGGAAAGCAATGTCCAGAGAGGGACGGTGGTTTGCTTAATGACACGACATGTGAAGAGCAAAGCCACATGGGGCTCGGGCGAGATGATGCCTATACAGTCTGCTCAGCTCAGATCTGCTCCTTAAATGCAGCCAAGAGCTCCCGCCACCAACGTGCCACCCCCCACCCACCCCAACACTCAGTCCACAGGGTCTGCTTCAGTGCCAGAGGCCAGCGCAAGACAGAACATTCCTTTTTGTTTAGAAAGAAGGGTGGGGGGAAACACTGGGGACACTTTGGGAACCACACAAAGGCTCCGTTGATAACATCTGCATTTCTATTTGAATCACAAATCACACTGAGCTATTCAAATGAGTTTTCAAGAACGCAAGAAGACAATTCCCTGTACGGTTTTGTTACTTTCTCATAACCAGAGCCTGCTGACTTCGCCTTCCTTCCTTCCTTTTTTTTTTTTTTTAAAGATTTTATTTATTTATTTGAGAGAGAGAGAAAGAGACAACACAAACAGGAGGGGCAGAGGAGGAAGAGGAAGAGAGAGAATCCCAAGCAGACTCCAGGCCGAATGCTAAGCCTGACATGGGGCTCAATCTCACGACCCTGAGATCTTGACCTGAGCCGAAACCAAGAGTCGGACACTCGACCGACAGTGCCACCCAGGCGCCCCTCGTTTTTTTTCTTCACAAATGCTTTTAAACAGTGTTCAGTGAACACAGACCCGTACACACCCATACGAGGGAATTTTTAGATCCCTGGGTTCAGGGTGGAGGTCAGGGGGGGCAGTGTCTTCCCACAGAGGGTGGACATTACTGGCTGCGAGGCACTAGAAAGAACTTAAGCTTGGCATCAGAGAAACAGGGGCTCCAGCCTCAGCTTTCTCTTACTAGTAACTGGATGAGTCCTTACAATGTCCTGAACTCCAGCTTCTCCATCTGTAAAATGAGGATCAGGACACCTACCTTCAAAGTCTGCTACAAGAGTTCAAGGGCCCAGCACTTTGTAGGAATCAGCAATTGCGACTTCTAACTATTAAGCTCCATATATGGCCCAAAACACTTTCACGGGGAAGTTACCCAATTAGAATTAGTCATACCTACCTCATGGGGTGGGTGGGAAGAAATAATACATACAAACCATGAGGTATAGCACCTGGCACATTGCCAGTGCTGCACAAACATGAGCTCCCTTGCCTCAGTGTCCTTGGAAGGGGCGATGGGGGACAAAGGGCAGGGCCTCAGCAGGGCTGATCCATTTGGGAACCCAAAATGGCTGCTGAAGCTCTAGCCATCACATCTCAATTCCTGCCAGCAGAAACCTAGACCCACAGGGACAGACAAGAACTGCTGAAGGGCTGGTGCTGGTCTGGGTGGAGGCAGACAGGACGGAAGGGAGATATTTGTGGGCACTGGCTGTGAACCTGATTCCAGGTGGAAATCCCACCAGGCAGCTCTTCTAGAATGCATGGCTCTGGCCTTCTTTGGCTCCACGTTGGCCCACGTCTCGGCCAACCCTAGGCTCTGAACTGCCACTCTGCGAAGATGCAGGGGAACCACTCGTTGGCAGAGTTCCAGTTTTCCAGTTAGCCAAAGGGATGGGAGAGCCCAGGTGAGGCCAACTCATGAGTGGGAACAGAATCTCTTCTCGGTGGCGGGAAGGTCCACTGTGGCTGGTGTAGGACCATCTCCCCGGCTGTCAGGATGGAAATGGGCCACCCATCTGGATTCACACTGGGTGTCACTGGGGCTGAGAAGCCCCCCCTGACCTTTCCACGCTGGCTAGGGACCGTCCCTGGGGCTCCCCGGTGACAGTGCTTGTCCTACCCCATCGTCTTCATCTGCTCATGCAAACGAGGGAGCGCAGGGGCCACTTCCGACTCCCTTGGTGCCCACGACTGGCCCCGAGCAGCGCCACCTGTTGGCTGCCTTGCAAGGCACCGTGGGACTTGCCCAAACTGGGGCTGCTGTCTCCACCTCCGCCTGCCACCAATGCCTTCCAAGACTATCAGGCCCCTTCGGGGTCCTTTCCTTCCTGGGCCTCTGTGTCCCCATCTGTAAAACGGGGCCAGTGAAGGCACTTGCACCATGTGTGTGGGGTGAGGAGTCAGGGAGCTGACACACAGGGCAGACTCCGTGACCCGGAGCTGGAGGTCACTGATGGCACACGGGAGCACAGTAGCAACGAGCTTGGGCTCTGGTAGGCTCCCTGGGCTCCAGGCCTCACAGGCCACCTTGGCTTGCACACCTCTACCGCAGCGCCGCTGTCCCTCCCTCACTGGATGCTGTGCGGGCTAACGACACGAGAACTCTAATGCAGGGGTGCAGTGCCTGGCCTGTGCCGGCTTTGTTATCATGAGTCCCTCCCTGCCCTGCCTTGGGTTAAGTTCTAGAAGTCAGATGACATTTCCTTTGGGATATGAGGAGTCTGTGGAGACCCCCGTGCTGGCTCTCCAGCCCTCCAGAAACCTCATGAGTTGGCCCCGAGGGTGGTGTCATCCCCCACCCGCCGCACCCCTGTCCCCGCACAGGAGAGGCCGAAAGGCAGGTGGGTGGCCCAGCCTTCGTCTGTTCCATTCACCCCCTCAGGAGATGGCCCCCCGCCTGGCCACAACAGGGCCAGCCCCTCAATCCCTGCTGGCTCAGGCTTGTCCGAGGCCAGGAGCCACAGCAGATCACGTCTGCCACCACGTCCAACCACGTCTGGGTTGGTGGCTGACACGGGGCTGGTTCATGAAGGCTCGGTCCGTGTTGGTCCAGCAGGGAGAAGGCAACTGTGCAGGCCTTAGCTCTGAGCTCCGGGCAGCTGGCATGCACCCCATAGCAGTAACTAAGGGCAACTCTTTTGCCAGGGGCCCCTCCTCCAGCAAGAATTCTCAAGAAAAACAGGAGGGCAACACAAAGGCAATGCTAATTACCTCCAATTACCCAGAAGAGAAATGCACTGCTTTTTGTGCTGTGCGCTCCTGAGGGGTGGCAGGTGCAGGAGAGGAGGGAACTAGCGTTGAAATGAAGGCCTCCTAGGGGTCATGCATCTTACATGCGCTGCTCTGGAAGGTGATTCCCTCCATTTCATAGATGAGAGAACTGAGGCACAGAGAGGTTAAGTCGGCGGCCTGAAGTCATACAGTCAGCATGCCAGCAGGAGAGCCTGGCCTCTCTGGGGCCAAAGCCTGTGCTCTTGCCACCTCCTCCTACTCAGGCAATTCCAGGGCAGAATGTGGGTCTTGTCCAGGGCTCTGTGGTGTTTAAAGGGAATTTCATTTATGAGTGTTTCTTCTGATCCTTTTTACTTTTGATTCAATAGGACAACGACCCCGGGACACAGGTCGGGAGGCCTTGCTCTGGTCCTGTGGTGTCGCGGTCTGGTCACTCATCTTACCTCACCCCGCAGGGAGGTGGACAGCACAGCCCTGGGCCTGGTGGCCGGCTGTGCTGCGGGCGGGGTCCAGGTGCCTGGCTCCACCCACCATCAAGGTGTGGGGCTTGGGCCAGGGGTGGGGGTCACTGGTGCAGGCTGCTTAGGAGCCTGGAGGGTGAGGGGGGTTAAGCCTGAGTCCTCCATAATGCCCCTCCCTCGGGGGGTTTCAGATGCCCATGGAGGGGTCTGGTCTGTCTGCTCTCAGGCAAGGGGGTGCCTTGTGTGGAACCTGGGGGAATGGGGATGTGCTGGGAAGGGCTTGGCACTTGAGCGCTGGCTGGCAGCCAACAACGTAGTAACTAGAAGCCCACGGTTCTTGCTCTCATGGGCCGCTCGCGTTGCAAGCATTTGCACTGGCCCAAGTCTGCCTGGGGACGTGACTACAGCTGAGTGCCCTCACCCTCCGGCTGGCTCACCGCTCTCCCACTGCCGGCCATATCTCCCTGAGCAGGAGCGATGCCCACCGGCCTCAGGCCTGGGTTGGAGTCCTGCTTGGCCATGTGCCCACCGGCAAGTGACCCTGGGCAAGTCCCTTTGCGTCTCTGAGCCTCAGTGTCCTCATCTGTATAATGGGGATGCTGGTGCCTGCAAAGGCTCAGGACAGAGCTGGACATGGAGACTGCCCCACATGAAGCTCTCAGCTCCCTATGACAGGCGAGTGCAGGAGGACGAGGGTCCGCTGAGCCCGAGAGATGGCTCTAGAACCTCAAGTTCAGTGCGTCCCACCCCATCCCCAGCAAGAATGCTTTTGAACCCTCTGTACCCGACCTAAGCCTAGTCTTCAACGTCTAGGACTGTTGGGGGATAGCGGGGGCCAGTTCGATAGCAGGTGGCAGGCTCTGCTCCCAGAGACCAATCTAAAGGTCTGTGCGTGGGCCCCTGGGGTCTGCATTTTATTCATTTATTTATTTACATTATTATTTTTTCCCGGTATCCCTGGGAAGAGGGGGCATCCTGCATTTCAGTTAAACCCCCAGATGACTCCAAGGTGGGGGTTCCTGGAACACCCTCCCTGCTCTGCATTCCACAGTGTCACAGCCCGGCCGTCAGGGGCTTCTGTAGTCTGGCCCCAGCCCTCCACCTGTGTCCTCTGGGGGCTCTTGGGACTTTTGGGGGAACTGGACCGTCCTGACGAGTAATGGGGTGGGGAGGGCACTAGTGTAGGTCCCAGAGCAGGGGCTCTGGAGGTGCATTTGGGCTGCTGATGGCCACGCGTGTGACAGGAATGTTCCTAAACCTCAGTTTCCTAGTGTGTGAAATGGGCACAATCACGGCTGCCCCAGGGGCTGGGTGCGGATTGGAGACAATGTGTGTGAAGGATGTGGTGACAAAGCGCCGGCAAAGAGACGGACAGGAGTTAGCTATCTTCTTCCCTCTGCGCCCTCCCTCCCCCCAGCAAATTCTCACGACCTCCCTCCTCTGGGGTGAAACGGGCCAGTGTCCCTGGGGCCAGGGGTGGCTGGGCTGGCATATGCAGAGCCCGAGGGGGGATAGGCAGTACTCACAACAGATGACAGGTCCACGTTCTCCACCCTCCTGTCCCGCAGCTGCACAGGCTGCAGGCCGGCCACGCGGAGCTGCACAGAGGATGTGCGGTACACGAAGCTCAGCAGCCAGTCCCCCCTGCAGGCAGATGGGGGAGTGGTGTCAGCCCCGGGAGCCCTACCTGGCCCTGGGAAGCCCGGTTGGCCCCGTGTGCGGGCAGGCAGGGCCCCGGCTGCTCCATGGAGCAGGACTGTGGAAAGCGGCTGCCTCTTTGGGGGTGCTGCCTGGGCCACGGCAGCCCCAGAAGGCTGTTTTGTCCCTGTTGGGCCCCCAGAGATGAGAACAGTGCCTGGTGTGCAACGGAGAGCGCCTGGTGGATGCAGGCATGGGGACCCTGGACCACGTCCTCACGAGTCAGCACATGGCTTTGGAGGGGTTTCCAGTTCTTGGGATGGTGGGTGACTGCTCTAGGGCTCTGTGGGAAGAGCAAGGCAGCAGAGGTCCTCTGGGGGTGAGCGGACCATGGGGGCTGGGAGCTACTGTGCTCTGGGGGACAGAACCTGGGGCTCTGGGTTCCTGTCTGTGAGCTGGGGGGCTCAGCTCGCCCTCGGAGTCAGGTCCAGACAACTTGGAGGTGGAGAGGCTGGCCGCCCAGTGCAGGTCCCGGACTAGGAACACCCTTCCAAGTACGCAGGTGTGGTGAAGCCTGTTCCCGGCACCCTCCTCCCCAGCCAGCCACACCCCTACAGCATCAAAAGAAAATAATCCTGGATCCTGTGCTCCCTTTTTCTTCAGGTACCATGAGCGCTATCCACAGAGGACATGGTAGGAGGGGCCCACGAGACAGCCTTCCCAATCGAACCCTTGACATTGTCCGGCTGAAGCCAACCCAGCTGAGAGCCACGCACTTGGCCTCACTGCCCAGCAGGTCTGTGCAAAGGGACACACCCCGTCTCCCCGTTGCAGCCGGGACTATCCCACTTAGCACATCTGGTTGTCTTTTATTGAGACTGATTCCAACCCTGGTTTGCATGGCCACGTGAGACCATGACTTCAGCGCACGCGTGTGGAAGAACGTGAGCTAAGAAGGGGCTCAGATTTGGGGCCCCTGGCCTGTCTCTGTGACTGCTCTCTGGGGCCCGGGGTGTGGGGTCGCTCTCCAGGCACCCCCGCAGGTGGTCTCTTACCACGAGGGTGCTCCTATGCTTACACCCCAGAAACCCCCAGAAAGACTGGGGCTCAGAGTTGAGGGGCCTCTGTAGATCCTCCTGTGTGTCCCACCCTGAGCTGGCCAGCCCTTACTCCCCCTCCACTGGGGTGGGGGGAGTGCCCAGGCCCCCCGGGCAGACACCGGTGGGGTGATGTCAGGCCCCCTTTTCCCCAACGGCCAGTCCACCACAGTGGTGATTATTACCGGCACACATACTGGTCCCTTTGGCTCCAGCCCTGAGATCAGACCATCCAGCCTCCACAGATCAGTGCAATGGCCTCCTGCCTGCTCTCCCTGCTCCTGGCCTCACCTCCCACACGCCACCATTGCTTTCCTGAAACACCCATTCTGACCACAGCCCTTCTCTCTTAGAAGCTGACTGTGCCTCCCCATTGCCTGAAGGCGTTCTCTTCTAGAAAATTCCTTTAGTCTCTCCAGAGAGCAATGCTTACAAGTCCCAGGGATTATTACAAGAAGCACCGTCTCTAAACACGGATGGCTGAGGGGAGAGGAAGGATTCACTCGTGTTGTTTTACTGCGCTGACCGTGACCTCTGTGCGTCACACGCTGGGTAAGTGTGGTCCGTACACATTTCTGATACAGACAGTTAGAAACGAGCCACGTCAGCCTCATCCCTTCCACATTGTTTCTGTCTTCGTCATGACAACACTCTACTTAAAATGTTAATTGCTTCTGGCCTGCAATGTTTCTGCTAAAAAAAAAAAAAAAGTTAATTGCACTTCCTTGTGTACATTTAGGGACAGAACAGGAACATATGTTAGAAGGTTCCATATCCTCTAAACTGTGCTAAGTAAACCACAGGGTCTTCCCTGGCACTCGAGACCCCTCTCCATCTGGCATCTGTCTGTCTCGCCCGAGGTCGGCCACGATCCCACGCACGGGACCACACAGAGCCAGGCTCAAGTCCTACCTTGTCAGTTACTAGCTGTGTGAGCTTGGGCGAGTTGCTTGGACCCTCTGGGCCTCAGTCTCCTCACTGCGTCTTGCCGGCCAGGGTAGGTAGGTGGCACACCATGGACACAGTGCTCCCGCACGTGAATACTCAAGAAGCATCTGGTCCGATTATGCCTCCCGCTCTCGGAACCCCTTGCTTGGCCTGGTCTTCCCGTGTCTGATGGGCTCTTACCCATCCTTTCAAAATTCAGCTTGGATATGACCTCCCCCAGGGAGTGTCCCTGAGTCCCTCAATCTGATACTATTAATCTTTTGTCCCTCATGTGCCTGGAGTATATGCTCCTTTGAGGACATGAGTCCAATGTCCTTTGTGTGTCCATTCCTTTTTTTTTTTTTTTTTTTTTTAAGATTTTATTTATTTGAGAGAGAGAGAGTGAGAGAGAGCATGAGAGGGCAGAGGTCAGAGGGAGAAGCAGACTCTCCGCAGAGCCCGGAGCCTGATGCGGGACTTAGTCCCAGGACTCCGGGATCATGACCTGAGCAGAAGGCAGTTGCTTAACCCACTGAGCCACCCAGGCACCCTGTTGTCCATTCTTGAGTCTTTTTCCTTCTAGGCAGAGAACTTTCTGAAGAGAACTTTCTGAAGGCAGGCCTGTGCATTAGTCCCGTGTCCCGTATCCTGAGCTGAAACAGCGCTCCCTGGTGGGGACCCAGCAAGCCAGGCTCCCACAGCCCTCAGGCTTTACGGATGCACCAGGCACAAGGGAGCTCTTGATTTGCCACCACGTGGCCTGTGGAAGGGCTGCCTTGGTTACTCACAGGCCTGGAGGGCACGGGCAAGCAGGAGCAGGGTACTTGGAGCAGGGTACTTGGAGCAGTGATTGCAGGAGTGCCCCAGGAGGCTCCCAATGACAAGCTCTCTCCATGAAGGGAGATGGGCCTGCCTCCGTTCCCATCCTGGGTGTGCTGTGTGACCCTGGCAAGGCCCCTGACCCTCTCTGAGTATGACAGATTGCAGTACCACTTGCCCCGGATAGCTTCCAGGGACTTCATGGAAACCCAAGTAAGGAGATGGATTTGCAAAGAGCTTTATCAATGTACATTATACATTTATAAACGTGTAATTTGGGGGAGTTTTGGCCTGAAGCTCCCCCATCCCCCACCCTCCGTGTTTAAGGAGTTTTGAAGCAAGTAAAACACCTTTGGGGGCCCAGACGATGAAATCCTGCTTGGTGCTTAGTTTGACCAAGAAACTAGAGTTATTGTTGGTCTGTGTTCCTTCCCCTACTCTCCCTGCTTCCCCCCTCCTCTCTCTCTCTCTCTCTCTCTCTCTCTCTCGATGGCTCAGGATCTCACAAAATCATTGAAAACCAAACTTATTAGCCTCAGGTTTGCAGCAGAAGAGATGGGTTTAAAGTTTTTGCTGCTTTCATATTGCACCCATGCAATTTTAATTCTTTCCCTTTGCTATTTATGAAAAGCACCAGAAAAATCATGCACTATGCGAATGGGCCCAGTTATTAAAACTGCTGGAGTTCAATGGGCATCTACTAAGTGTCTGCCCTTTTCCTAAATAAGATCATTTAATCTCCCCAGAAGCCTTGTGCAAGAGGAACTATTATTCAGTAAGTGACAGACAGAGCCAAGATTTTAACTGAGGACTTTTTCTTTTTTGGAGAGAGAGTAAGAGCATGAGGGGGGGGGGTTGGGGAGATGGGGAGGGGCAGAGGGAGAGGGAGAAAGAGAATCTCAAGCAGACCCCCTACTGAGTGCAGAGCCTGACCCGGGGCTCGACCTCACAACCCTGAGGTCAAGACCTGAGCTGAAACCAAAGGTCAGAGGCTTCGCCGACTGAGCCCCCCAGGCGCCCCAACTGAGGACTGTTTCACATCAAAGCTGCAGTGATTCCCTTTGAGCACGTGTGTATCTAGTCCAGCAGGGTCACAGAAATCAGAACGTGTGGCATCAGAAAACTGGCACACTAACAATTTTGGTGGATATGGCCACTTGTTCTCCAGAAAGTAGTTACTAAATTCAGCTGTCACCAACAGTGTATGGCTGTGCCCAATTCTCCACATCTTCACCAACACTTAGTGTTATTCCCATTTCAGATGTTTGATAATCTGATGGGCAATAAATATTATCTTACTGATTTTAATTTGCATTTATTTCACTCATGATGAGGTTGGGCATCTTTTAAAAAATTTATTGACTGTGGGGCACCTGGGTAGCTCAGTTGGTTAAGCATCTGACTTGATTTTGGCTCAGGTCATGATCTCAGGGCCATGAGATTGAGCCTGCACTGGCCTTCAAGCTCAGTGGGCAGTCTCCCTCTCCCCGTCTTCCCCCATCCTCTAAAAAAACCAAACAAATCTTTAAAAAAGCTAATTGACTGTATTTATTCTGTGAGTTTATGTGTAGATATCCTTTGAACATTTTCTTACTAGATTTTTTTAATTGATTTTCATGGGCTCTTTATATATTACGGCTCTGTCTTTGTTTCTTTGTTCTTCCTACCATATCCTAATTAAGAACTCAGCTTAGAGTATAAGTGAGAGAGCCAAACTGATGGTCAGAACTCCTGTGTCCTGGCTAATGTCCTCTGTCTGTGGCTAAAAATCATCTTTTTCTCTAGCTCTGAACTGTACAGCTGTTGCTGTGGGCTAAATCATCAAATGATAAAGACTTTCTAAAACTGTTCCATTTAATTTTGGTTCCTACTCAGGGTGGTTTAGATTAGGTAAAAATTAAATTTAACTGGCCTCAGTTTTCTCATTTGTATATGGGGATTAAGGTACTAAGACCACAAGGTTTAGGGGAGGTTAAGGGAGATCACAGTCACAAAGACAGGGGCAGGCCATAAGAGCCTAATACTCCTCATGTCCCTCCCCTCACATTGGGGCCTAGTTATGTTTTTAGTTTTGACTTTTTAATAATTGTCTATGTCCATATGTGCCCTTTCCACTAGCCTTGAGCCTCTCTCATTGTGCCCATCTTCGCATTCGCGTGCCCAGCTATGGTGTTGGGCACAGAATGCTGGATGAACCTGTGTCACACCCAACCTCGGCTTGGAGCCTTTTCCTCTCTGCAAACCCCAGACATATTCTCTAGACTTGGGAGGCCAGCACTTTGCTCTTTCTCTCTGCTTTGCCTTTTCCAGGGCTCTCCCTTGCTCCTTGGTTTCAGCTGAAGTTGGGGACCCCACTGGCCCTCACTCCAGCTCCGGCTTCTCGGAGCTCTAGTGCCGCGGGTCCAGTTGGTTGGGTGAAGCATCATGTTGGTGACTCAGGGGATCTGCTGCTTCCCCAAGTCCTACCTCCTCGTTTTCTAAGTTGTCATATTTTAAGTTGTATTCTTGGTGCCCACAACGAGTCAGCCATTTTTTCTAAACTCCAAACCTGTTCCTTGGAGTTTTCTAAACTCCAAACCTGTTCCTTGGATCTGGGCTTCTCGTCCATACCCAGGTCTGTGCGATTCTAAATCACTGCTCTCAACATGGTCACCCCACTGTGGCCTCCTGTGCAAGCTGAGGGGCTGAGCCCCTTCTCAGGCTGCCCTCTTGTGGTCTGTGGCGGGCTTCCTCTTTCCTTCCCCAAAGTCTAGGGCATGGCCTTGGCCAAAGCTCCCGAGTCCCCCTTCTCTGATTCCAAACAAAGGGTGCCTCCCTTCTAGCCTCACAGGCCCCCCACATCTGGCCGAGGAGCATTACTGGATGTGGGTCCTGGCTCCTCCATCGTTGGCTGACTGTTCTGTCACCCTGCCTGAAAGGGTGCTCTGAGAGCTCAGCTGACATACCCACCCACCCACCGCTCCCCACACCGCCAGGTGGCGCCCCCAGGAGCTCCACAGCCGGCGTTCACAGAACTCCCCCTGGGACCCACATCCCCTTACCCAGCCATGGTGACCAGCCCGGCCTCTCCTGTCACCTGGTAAGCTGGCCTCCGACTGACCCAGGGAACCCCTTTTCCTTCATCCTATGGGGACAGAGGCCTCCCCAGTCAGAACATGTTGCCCTTAATAAACCAGAGCCCCACTGGTCCCTGGGGTCCTCCAAGACCAGGGCCAGGCCTCGGACATCTGCCTGCTAAGTGCTCAGTGAGCACCGTCACCCCCCGGCGCAAGGCTGGGACAGACCTGCTATAGCCGTTAACGATCCTCCCAGACACCACTTTCCGGAAAGGCTCCCAGTGCTTGGCCTCTCCTTCCACAGGCGCGCCCAGCAGGACGACATCCTCAATGATCCCCTGGCAATCTGGGAAAAGAACCCAGAAAAGGCGGTCAGTGTCGCTGGTCACAGTGGGTCCTGGAAGGGACGCTCCAACAGTGGGGGAGGAGATGGCTGTCACACGCCCATGTGCTCACACACACACACGTGCTCACACGCGCTCACGCAGTAGTGGGGGCTTCCACACACTGAGTCGCAGGTCAGGGGACTGATCTCTTTCTGCAAAGCACCATCGTCCCTAATTCAGAGTTAAGGAAAAGCACAGACATGGTCAAGGTCACATGGCTCGGAAGTGACGCAGCCTGAGATGGGACCCCGATTGATTCTCAGCATCCGTGAAGCACACGACCAGCCACGGGCTCGGAGGGGACATCTTTAGAAGGGACCAGTGCACACCGGGAGGGAGACGCCCAGCCCAGTAGCTCCCTGGGGCCTGGGCGGTGTGGTGGGAAGGTGGGGGCGCCCAGGTTCCAGGGCAGGGGGTACACTCATCAGCTGCACAGACCAAATGGTTCAGATATATTTTAGGCGGGGTTGACAGACCAGGGCTGGCCCAGGGATGGTTCGTCCTGTAAAGACAGAAAGAGGGAAGCCACATTTCTTCTCCCCCATGGCAGACTAGAATGCAGGAATTGTTGGACGGGGGGTGAGCACACCTTGAGAAGCCCTGCTCCTGACGGAGGAGGGGGGCACACACGTCCCTCCTCCCTCCCCATCACTCTCTGTCCCCTCCTCTGCTGTGTTTTCTTCTTGTTCTGACAGCTTGTTTCTGTCTGACCAGGTGCAGGGAGGGCAGTGCTCTGGCTGTCTTCATCCCAGCTCTATGGCTGGGTCTAGAACAGTGCCTGGCCTGTGCCGGGAGCTCAGGAAAGATTTGAATCAATGAACAAAGAGGAAGTCAAGCGCCGTCCCTCAAGGAAGCCAGTATATGGTCTTTTGCACAGCCTTTGTAAAGCCGTGGCTTCAAATAACTTGAGTTGGGGGCTGAACTTCTCTGAGTCCACAAGGGGGTGATGACAATGGCCTCGAGGGTCTTTATGAGAATCAAGTCACAGCGTGGGAACCATCCAGCACAGGGGAAGCACAGCGGAAGTGAGTGTGGCCACCCTCTGCCCTGCGCCCCCACTTCCCCAAAGGTGGCTCTTTCTTATGCTTCTGAGTGTCTGCATGTCCCGGGAAGCGGCATGCTCAGTGTCACTCCTGGGGGATGTGCCCAAGAGGGACTACTCTGCCCTGTCTGCCACTCTTCTCTTGTTGGGGGACGCAAGCCTGGTGGTTTCTTCTCTCTGGGCTCCCGTTTCCAACCAGAGTGATTTTAACTGTTCTCCATCTGGGACTCCAGCTCAGCGCTGGTCTGAGTAAAGGGTTCCAGCCTAACAGGTGTCCAGGAACCCCCACTGCATCACATGTTCTAAATGCTCCCCCGTCTCTGATCTCAAGAGATGCCCTGGCACAGAATTCTGATTTCACTCCTTTTGCTTCCAGGGAGACGATAACCTGGCAGAAGGACTTGAAACTTGAGGAAGTCGGCGGTGTGTGCTAACAGCAAGGATGACTCAGGGGACCCTTGAGAGAAGGGCTATCGAGAATGGGGTTTTATCCTAACCCTGTCTCTTGGCAGGTGAGGAAACTGGTTCTCAGAGGGGGATGGGAGACGTCCAAAGTCACCCAGGTAGTGGGAATGAAGCTGAGCCCAGAGCCCAGACTGCTTGGATAGAAGTGGCTGGGTCCTTGGGGCCATGCTCTCTGCTGTTTGCACTAACACAAAGCACCGAGGTCACGTGTGGGTCATCACTGTTCCCAGAGTGCCAAAGGGTTGTTGACCCTGTGAGTCAGCTGAGCTCATCAGCTCTCTCTGGGGCCAGCGGCTCAAAGCACCTGCTCAAGGCCCCACCGAGTCTCGCCTTCTCTGGAGGGCGAGGACCCCTTGTGGCCAGAGGTGGTAACGCAGCATTCTGGATGGGTTGGATCCTGGCTGTTAGGAAAAGCCAAAAAAGGTAGTTGCCGGTGACCTTGAACTGACACCAGCAGTTGAACCTCACAAAACAGTCCAGAACCCAGCCAAATCAAGTCAGGGTGGGCAGTGAGCTGGAAACACATGTACCCATCAATGACGCCTGGCTGGCCCTGGGTCATCACGCCAAGGTCTGCCACGCTCAGACACGTGCCTTAAAGAAGGGTTGCTGTCTGTGAGGCTGCAAACCCGGACACAAGCCACGTGCCAGGCTTTCAGGAACGCACAGGTGTTAGCTGAGGGAAGTCGGCGAGAATTATTTTAGACCCACCAAAGGTAGACCCCTCTACCGCAGGTCATGGCCACCTGCCCAGTCCTGGAAATAGGATGGTCCAGGAGGGAAATCTGGGGTCAGAAGAGGATGCTGGCTGCTGTAGTAGATGCTGGAAAGGAAAAAATGTCAAATTTAACTGTTTGTTTCCAAACCTTATAATACCTGAAGATTTCATTCTTCTGGGTAAAAGAGAGAAAACTCTCACTCAGGCCCTGCTTTAGTGTCAAATAGTGTCCTCGCTGCCTTTCTGCTTCAGGGACAATGAATGTTTGCTGAAGCACAGTTGCATTTTGATTTACTCCTGTTGCTACCATCAACTTTTCTTCTTGTGAATTCTTTTTTTTTTTTTTTTTTTTTTTTTTTTTAAGAGAGAGAATGTGTGCATCTGTGGGGCAGGGGAGGGGCAAAGGGAGAGGGAGAGAATCTTAAGCACAGTCCAACACGGGGCTTGATTTCACGACCCTGAGATTGTGACCTGAGGTAAAATTAAGAGTCAGACGCTTAAAAGACTGAGCCACTCAGGTGCCCCTCTTTTTATGAATTTTTAAGGTATGAAGATAGTTCTGTGGCTTTGTAAATAGACTTCTGATGTAAAGGGAGGCAGGGATCCAACATGGGTTCGGTCGCCTTCAAGTCAGGAGACATGGCCTTTGAGGCTTGGATGTCTCATTTAAAAAAAAAAAAGTTTATTTACTTTAGAGAGAGCGAGTGAGTGAGGGGAGAGGCAGAGGGAGAGGGGGAGAGAGAGTCTTAAGCAGATTCTGTGCAAAGCATGGAGCCTGACACACGGGGCTCGATCTCACAACCTCGAGATGAGGACCTGAGCCGTCAAGTGCTGGACACACTCAGCTGACCGAGCCACCCAGGCGCCCCAGATTCCTCACTTTTTGAAACAATTCTCTCTATGTTATTAATATCCTACTTTGTGGGGTGCCTGGGTGGCTCAGTCAGTTAAGCGACTGACTCCTGGTTTCAGCTCAGGTCATGATCTCAGGGCTGTGAGATCGAGCCCCACACTGGGCTCTGTGCTGAGTGCAGAGTCGGCTTGGGACTCTCTCTTTCTCTCCTTCTGCCCTCCTCCCCCCTGCTCTCTCTCTAATAAAAATAAATCTTTATTTTTTTTAATTAAAGGTTTTTCTTTATTTATTTTTCAGACAGAGACAGCACAAGTGGCAGGGGGGCGGGGAACGGGTGGAGGGAGAAGCAGACTCCCCACTGAGCAGGGAGCCCGATTAGGGAATTGATCCCAGGATCCCAGGGTGGACGGATGCACCCGACCACGTGCCTCACCTCCCTTCCTTGATTTTTCTCCATTGCCCTTAAGACTATCTGACTTCCTACGTGTCTTGCTTTTAAAAGTCTCATTTATAGTCTGTCTCCTACTAGCATGCAGGCTCCCCAGGGGCTGCTCTCCAGTGACTCCCCAGTGCCTGGAACAGCGCCTGGCACAGACGCTGAGCTCCCCAGCCATGTGGAATAAACGAATGAATGAAATGGTTGTGGCATGAATGAAAGCGAGCAACGCGACTGAGCGGTAGGAAACCCTTCATGGTGAGGATACACGGAAAGAGGTTCTTTCTTCTTCTTCTTGTCTTTTTTTCCTTCCTGGCCCAACTTCTTCCCAGCAGCTACAGCTGGGGATCTCCGAAGACTGGCTAAAAGCAGAAGAAAAGCGCGACCCCAGCTGAGAGTAAACAGCAGCGTCTTTAACCATGGTTCTTAGCTCTCCAGTTGCTCATTTCCAGAGCTCTGTTCCACGGGGACAGATGCTACTGCACGTGACGGCGGTCTGCAGTGGGCGGAAGAGTGAGTGGTCCCTCTGAGGCTACCACTGGCCTCGTCTCCTCCCTCGGCCTCAGAAAATGTGATCCAAAGGCTCAGGCGAACTCTCCCGAGAAGCATCTGATGTGGGCTGTATTTTTAGATTCCCTTGCGTCCAGCCTACCTAAGGAGACTCAGGGTCGCCAGCCCCTTCCGGAGATCCACAGTGTCACTCCGGGGTGCCCCATCTCTGGGGGCGGGCAAAGACCCAGAGCGACTCTGGGGGCCTAAGAAACTGCATAAGCACCAGTTGCTGTCGGTCCACCGGATGCCTCCAAGGACTCACACGTCAGGATTTCAAGACCATGAAGGTGCCGTGGTGATTCACATGATTCCGGGTCAAGGTCGCTTGGGGTCATTACATATCTTCTCAACCAGGAGACTCTGCAAAGGGGACTGCTGCCCGGGGCAGGTCTGCGAAGACATTTGCCATTAGCGCGGGCCCACGTGCTCGAGAGAGATGGGAATCACGGGTCCAGGGAAAGCGGCCTGGCCTGCAGCATAAGAGACACCTGGGATCGAATCCCGACGTTGCTGTGTTCTGACCGGAGGTCAGTTATTCAACAATGTGGATTCTCAGCTCTAAACTGGGGTTCAACACTTTCCCACTTACTTTTCTTTAAACAGAATTTTAAGTTGTGGTAAAAGGCACCTCATGTAAAATTTACCATCGAACCATCTTTAAGCGTTCAGTCGCTTTTCAGTCGCAGTTCAGTCGAATTAAGAATGCTCCCAGTGTCGAGTCACGGACCCTCATTTCTATCACGCAGAATCTAGATAAACTGGGGCATGTCTTGTCTTGCATAATTCTTACACTTCCCGGAGTTCCCACCGTAGGCCTGACAGGACCCTTTTACCACTGGACCCTCTGAAGATGGTCTTAGCTTTTCAAGAAAGAAATCAAGAGCTGGGGACACGTGGGTGGCTCAGTCGGTGAGGTGTCTGACTCTTTTTTTATTTTTTAAAGATTTAATTATTTATTTGACAGAGAGACACAGCGACAGAGGGAACACAAGCAGGGGGAGTAAGAGAGGGAGAAGCAGGATTCCCAGCTGAGCAGGGAGCCCGATGTTGGACTTGATCCCAGGACCCTGGGATTATGACCTGAACTGAAGGCAGATGCTAAATGACTGAGCCACCCAGGTGCCCCCCGAAGTGTCTGACTCTTGATTGTGGCTCAGGTCATGGTCTTGGAGTCATGAGATCAAGCCCCATGTTGGGCTCCACGCTGGGTGAAGAGTCTGCTTGAGATTGTCTCTCTCCCACTCCCTCTGCCCCTCCCTCCCCCTGTTGTAATGAAAATTAAGAGCTGAGAACAGACAGCTTCTGTATGACAGCAAAGTTCTGCTTACACTGTAACACTGGTCTTGAAAATTGTATACAAGTTAAGTTTTTTGTGAAACTAACCATTCTTACAACATACCGAGTAGGGTCCATTCTTCCAAAGAGCCCTGTGGAGAATCTTTATGTATAGTGAGGGGTCCCTGTGTCCCTGGGAAGGACCCTCCTAGCTTCCCCTCTGTCATTTTGTCTTGTCCATACAGTGGGCTTTCTTCCAGTGAGGCAGGCCTGGGCAATGCTTCCCAGGTATTTCCAAACAAACCCCTCTAGGAGTTCATAGAAATCTCATAAACGGCTGGCATGGTGACATGACAGCCTCCCACACGCCTGTCACGTTGTCCGTAATGAGATTCCCCTGGCTTGCAAAGACCAAAGGACCTCAAACTTGAGAAGCAACAAAAAGCAGCATTTTTCTCCCTCCTGGCAAGGGGTCATGTGTGCACGGAGTGATAAGGCAGGAAACGACGGAGGAAATTACTGCCTGACCGCGGGTCCAGAAAACAAACCTTGAAGGAAATGATATGAACCGCATCTAAAACAAACAAAATCCATGCCAAAGGTACATGCGTGTGCACACACACACACACACACACACAAACGCACGCACATGCTAAACACACGGACAGAAGTGGCCAGAGAAGGAAGGAGGCTGGTGGCCGGGCAGGAGAAACGGAGGCTCTGACTGTCTGCCTGTCCCCCACCCTCCGGGAATGACGTTCACATTGGAAAGAATCCCCTTGGGGAGCCTGTCTGGACAGACTCTAAGAATTTGGGATGAATTCTTTTGGGAACGAGGAAACCTTTATCCTCTCCCCGCCCCCACCCCCGGCTCAATTCCCGTCTCTTTGATTTGGTTGTGCACAGTGGTAAGGCTGTCACCAGCATCCTGGGACCCTGGAAATTCATCTGCAAGCCTGACCTCTCCTCGCTTTTATGGGGCGGGGTCGGGGGGGGGGGAGCCTGGTCTGTCTGAGGACAAGGGAACTGGTGAGTGTGGCTCCACGTGAGGGAAATAAATCACATCAAATGTGAGGTCTGCTATCATGGACATGAAAGGGCCAGATGACCACTCGGCTGTCTGTTCTGCGTCTCAGCTGGCGGCTAGTGACAGCTCAGAAATAGTTTTCAGCCAAGCAGGAGCTTAGCGATTCAAGGGCCAGGAGGCTGAAATGTATCTGTGTGAGCCTATTCATGAGCTCTTTTGCCTTGGTTTATCTTGCAGACATCAGGGGCGGTAATGTGGGTCCAACGTCTTAGGGGCTGGGAATGAAACTGGAGAGAGAGATCTCGTGGCAAAGGTTTCTTCTTCTTTTTTTCTCATAAACAAAACTCTAGAATTTGATTTTTATAATCCCTCTTCTTCATTTCTTAATCATCAGAATT
Source organism: Lontra canadensis (assembly GCF_010015895.1). Taxonomy (NCBI): domain Eukaryota; kingdom Metazoa; phylum Chordata; class Mammalia; order Carnivora; family Mustelidae; genus Lontra; species Lontra canadensis. Next base: position 13,820,840 of record NW_022631019.1, read on the forward strand.
GTCATCACAGCTTACTTTGGGAGAAATAACGTTCACGCACGTTATTTCGTTACCCCCCATAAGGATCCCAGGAGGTTAGCCGGACTTCTCCCATTCTAGGATGGGAAAATCTTGCCTCAGAGACACTAAGCAGTTTGTCCCAGCTCACACAGTACATGGCATCATGGCATCTTTCCTACACGTTCTCTCCTAGTCTCCGTCCCTTTCCCCTTGGCTATCAAATATAACCTTCAACCAAAACCCATGTTTATGGATAACCGTGACATCTTCCAAAATTGTGTATTAAATTCAGAACGTGCACAACCTACCAAGAAGAACATTTCCAATGTGGCTGATTCAGGAGACACATTAGCGGGTTAAATTTTGTTAAAAGGTTAATTTCCTGATGGGTGCACCAGGCCAAGGGTATGTGACCTTGTGTTTTCGGTAATCTCTGGTACATCTGCCAAACCAAGTGGGTGAACAGATACTGCCGAGAGAGAGAAAGCACGGTCCTGGGTTCTGGGCATGCGCTAGACGTCCTCTCTGTACTGAGGACCTATTTCCTCCAGGGCAGTCTGGTGTTGATTATTTGACTTGGGGATTCCTGGATCCTGCAGGTGGTATACGGTTGGACCCTAGATCCAAGTGAAGCATGGTCCTGTGTCTCTGAATTCCCTCAATTCAGTCAAAGAGACATTTTCCCCCCTCCCTCCAGCCAAGGAACATGCTTACGGCTCTCATTTTCTGCTTCCTCCTTGTTTCTCATCTTGGAATGATTTCCTTTAATTTGGGGGGTGCTGCTTTACAACCCTTTATTCCACTCGAAATGGTTGGCGCAGTGATCCCTGGAGAGGGATGGCCAGGGCAGAGAGCATGGACCAACCCGCTGCTGGTAATAAGTCTGTAGGACAAACTCTGCCATCTCTGCATGAACTGCCCCGCCAAATGGTAGACCCTGAGATTGTGGGAAGGCCGAGATCCAGCAGCAGCCAGCATCTTTGAGTGTCCCTGTGAGCATGAGTGTGCCTCTGTGGACCTCGGAGCCTACGCTCAGGTCACCGGTGACACGTCATGAACTTGGCCATTGTTCTTCCATCTCTCTGCCAATGACTTTCTCCACTTGGGTCCCTCACCACGGCAGGGCCTTCTGGTGTCCTCTGGGATGCTGTGGAATTCTCAAAGACAACCCCACCTGAGATCCCCTTCATTTTTAAAGCATGCCACACCATCCTGCTTTTGTCGAGTTTTGGTCATTTTCAAAAAAAGGTGGCTTGTCACCGATGGGATCCAATTTTTCTTTGTATTTTCTTTTTCTTTCTTTCTTTCTTTTTTTTTTTTAAGATTTTGTTTATTTATTTGACAGAGAGAGAGAGAGAGATCACAAGGAGGCAAAGAAGCAGGCAGGGAGAGAGGGGGAAGCAGGCTGCCCACTGAGCAGAGAGCCCGATGCGGGGCTCGATCCCAGGACGCTGAGATCATGACCTGAGCCGAAAACAAGTCAGACGCTTAACTGACTGTGCTATCCAGGCGCCCCTCTTTGTATTTTCTTATAAGAAATTCTTTATCAGACCATTTCCTCCTGATTTTCATCTGCAAAAATGTGAGGTCCCTGAAACGGCAGCACACTAGGCAGTCGCGCTTGGACGGGCAGCACTCTGGCTCCGAGAACTGTAAGCAGGGGTCCTATCAGTTCCTTCCCCTCTCTGTATCTTTGGTGCCTAATAAATTCAAACAAAGAGGCCACAGCTGGGTGCCTGGGAACTTCCCAGGAAGCAGGAGCAGCCACTGGCTCCTCAGTGAGGGCAGTCTGTAGACCCTCCCCAGTCAGCCCTTGCTGGAAACCAGCCCACACTGGACTTGGAGAAACCCTTTCCCACCACAAGGTGGTGCTGTGGCGACCACAAACGCTCCAGCTGTCTCCCGCACCGAGTGGGGTGTGGGTGGGGAGGGGTCCTACAGAAGGGGCTTCCTGGAATGCCATTCAGGTTAGACAGGGTGGGGGCGCCCCGCCAGGAGGTGGGCTGACCACACTGCTGAATGCCTGTTTCCCCAGGGATCCCTGAGAGGAGCCATAAGAAGAGGGGTCTGGCCCTGGGCCCTCGGGGGCGTGTTGGGTAAACACTCAGCTAAAAAATTAAAGGCAGGGGTGCTTGGGTGGCTCCATCAGTTAGGCCTCCGGCTCCTGGTTTGGGGTTGGATCAAGATCTCATGGAGCCCCGACTCGGGTTCCGCCTCAGTGGGCAGTCCACTTGAAGATTCTCTCCCTCTGCCCCTGCCCCCATTCATGCCCCCTCTCTCTCAATAAATAGATCTTTAACAATGAGAGGGACAAGTCGAGGGACCCTGTGGGTGGCACAGAGAGGCCGGCTGTGGGAGTCTTCGCTTGCATCTGTGTCACTGTGGACAAGCTCCCCGGGCTCTCTGAGCCTGTTCTCTTGAGCAGCAGGGATGGCCTGGCACTCCCTCCCCCGCTGCTGTGACGGCTGATGATAGCAGTCCTCGTGGGCGGTGTGGCTTGTCCAGCCCCAGGCCCCGGGGAAGCGAAGTGAGAAAAGAGGCCTCCGGGACACCCTGATGGGCGGGTGGGCGCAGCTGCAGGGGGAGTTGTCGAGGGACGTGGAGGGAGTGTGGCTGGCAGGGAGGTCCCATCCCCGCCAAGATGCCCCCAGGTGGGGCTGGAGTCTGGTTGACCTCTGTGCCCTGAGCCCTGAGCAGTTACTGCCACAGGGGCAGGACTCTGCTGACGCATGGATAAAGAAACACAGCAGGGAAAGAGCTGCTAAGATCAAAGACTCGAGGCTACGCCTGCATCCGGGTCTCTGCGTTCCATTTGGCAGGTCAGGCTCCTGAGGTCTGGGCGCTGCTCACCTCTCCAGCCTGACTTCTCCCAGCTTCCCGGAGAAACCTGGGCTCCGGCTGCCCTCCCTAGACCGTCCACCTTCCTCCCTCTGGATCTTTGCTATGGCCCGTCCTGGGCTCGGAGGCATCCTGTCTTCCTCCCAGCTTGTCAAGGCTCACTTTCCTTCCAGGCCTGCCTCTTCCCTGAAGCCATCCCTGCCTTCTGGAAGGAAAGCCTCTCTCCTTTGAACTGCTTAACATTTGGTCCATACGACGTAGCATTTGGTACTGTTTTTTTTTTTTTTAATGGTATCTGTTCTCCTCCCTAGATTATAGGCAACTTGAGGGCAGCAAACTTGTCATGAGACGCAGCATAAGAAGGGTTCACAGGAAGTTGTTTGGAGTCAGACGCGCCCGCGTTAGTATCCCAAGTGGGGCTGTGTGTCATCCCAGATTACTAGCTGTATGTCCTTGGACAAGTCGCTTAACCTCTCTGGGCTTCAGGCCCATCAGTAAAAATGGGAAATTCAACACCTGCTTCCAGGTGTGATAATGCCCACACCTTCCAAGATCGAGAGGAGTCCTGTTCTGGCCAGCACACGGCAGGTGCTCCACGAAGATCAGCTCCCTTCCCCACACTCCATCTTGGAAAGATGGTTTCTCGTTTTGGAGGTGAGCAGCTGTTCTCTGTCAAACTTCAGGAGAGCGAGGCAGGGTGAACTAAAAACCACACTTTCCACGGTTGTCTGAGCCTGTGATCCAGGCTCAACCACCGTCCCCGAAGCCTCAATCTCCAGCAACCACTAAATGACAAAACGTAAAATCACCCAAATGGAAATGCAACTGGAGACTTGTCACCTAATTAGCAGTCTCCCAAACACCTGGCTGCTCGTGACAGCTTGAGAGATCATCATCTCCCTCTGAGTTTCCAAAGAAGCCCCTGTGCAGACCTTCCTGATAACAGTGAGGCGCCCTGGGAAGATCATTCCCAACCACGACAATGTCCTCGTAGCCATCTGAGACCTTTCCAGGGCGCTCAGCTCCTAAAAGGCGAGGGCGCGCTTGGACAGAGTACGTCAGGGGGATACGGAGCGTCTGGCTCGGCGTGGAGCTGGCATCTCCACGCCCCCTCCCGGAAGTGAGAAATCCGCACTCGTGGCTTTCCACGACTTTGCTGGGAAGCTAATAGCGAAATTCCCAGCTCAGTTATAGCAACTGGGTAATAACAGGAGGACGTATAATAAGAGGGACAGCCTCGAGGTTGCCGAATGCCGACTACGTGCCAGCCATTCTGCTGAGTGCTTACGTATATTATCCCCTTTGCTTAGCTTCTGAAGAAAGTACTATGAGACCCATTTCACAGGCGAGGAGACTGAGGCACAGGGACTAAGGGCCTGTTTGTGGAGCAAGTGAGAAGCACTCCAGGCCAGGCTGCGGGATCCGAGCTCCTTCTGCCCCAGGCCCTGCTCCCCTCTGTCTGAGTTTCCCGACCAGCTCAGGCCTCTACTCACACGAACATCCTTTCCACTCCAGATGTTTACATTTATCCGTAAGTTGTTGGATAGATGCTGCACACGGCACTGGAGGCTATTTACCCTGAGACGTCCTGCAAGTCCTTTGAGCAAGGAGATGCGGCTTTGCAAAGTTGAATAAATGGGCATTCGAGAAAATGAGTGAACAAAAGATGGAAGAAATAAACAATAATGAAGACTATTCTAGAGACCTGAAAGTCAGAGTTCACGAGGGGACACCCCGTGCTGGGGTGGCAGGGACAGAGACCCCAAATCTCAGACCCTTCATTAAAATGTCAAGGACGGGACACACTGACTCACTGGGGAGAACGTTTTTATCTTTTGCTGCAAAACAGGCCAGGCCAGGTTCTATAAGAGGGCAGCTTGCCAGTGCTGGCTAAGCAGGCCTGATGATCGCGGGCGTCTTAGCTACAAGGAAAAACCCCAACAGTTTCCATTCCAGAATGCTGTGAACTGAGATGGTTAATTAATATGTAAATCAGTGGGACTTGGGGTGTTTTCTTCCCTGGTTGGAATCCACCTAACCCCCATGGGAGCGTGTGTGCTTTCACTGCAGAACGTCTGGGTTCTTCCATGCCTATCAACCAGGGCTCACACAGAGCACCTACTTACACAAAATTCTGAGTGAGGGGAGGCCGAGGAGGGAAGGAAACCGACAATGGCCATGAGAGGTGGGATCTGTCCATGAGACTGGGGGGGTGGGGGGTATTTACCAGGGCTGACCATGGCCAGGAAGGGAACACTCCTCGAGACTATCCCCTCCCTGGCTCTGTGCTCACCACAGAAATTCTGGCAGATAATCTGTTTCCCCAGGAGCCTGGGCAGTGAGCATGGACATCTGCTCCATCTGCTGTCATCAGAGGGTGACAATTATTGGTGACCTAATGAATCAGCATTCAGTTCCCAGTACTGTGTCTTGTGAGTTTGTTTGATGGGACTCTGATCAGCTCTGGGTGCAAAAGAGACAGAATCAGGTTTCTGAAAATCCCAGAAGCAGACCTGGGGATGTGCGGGCTGCTCAGGTGCTGTAGGGCTTGGGGCACTCTGTCGCCGTGCCAGCGGTCCCCCTGGACAGCATCTGAACGTGAGCAGCCTCAGCAGATACCCTGGACAGAGCCTGCTGTTCCCCAGGCCACAAGCCATTGATGCTCAGATGAAAGAGACCGGTTCCTGAATTCCTAACCATGCTGGGGCTGAGTATTAAGCCTCCTGTCACTGGAAGCAATTAAGCAGAGGCTGGTAGACACCTCTGATGGATGAGGCCAAGGGGGTCCTGTATGCGTGGAGCTCTGAACCAGAGGATTCCGAGTAACCCCTTGGAACCTGGATAGAAGAGTCTGTACTTCCCGGAGTTCACAGGACGGGAAAATGCACTAAGGCCCTTGCTGACCGACCCCAAGGGTATCGTGAAATTCTCCTGGATCACCCAACTGATTAGACTGAATGGTGAGTGGCCCTTCCAATGTTCTAATACTTTCAACACGCAAACCACCTCCTGTATCATAGCCAGTGATCAAGCATTTCCTACGTGTCAGGCTGGTGCAAGGCGCCTACTATGTGCTGTTTTCTTTATCCTCATGGTAACTCCATGAGGTGGGTATCATTAGGTCTATTTTACTCGAGAGGAAGGCTTGAAGAAAAACTGTAGCCTTCACAGGGTTGCAAGGTTGGTAGTGAAACCAGGATTTGAGCCCAGGGCTCTCTGACCCTGAGCCCATGATTTTTTTTTTTTTTCCTGAGCCCATGATTTTAACCCTGGGGCATTAAGAACTGTGGCCTTCTACAACTTCTCATAGAGCCAACCCTCTAACATCACGGTTAGGAGGAAGAAGCATGTCTACAAATGGTTAGACAGGGTGGTAGGAAAGACACTCCAGGGGGAGAGGCTGATTTCTAGAGGTAAGTGGGCTCATCTAGTAGGCGCTGGGGGCCGGGGATGTGGGCTGATGGTGGAGCAGAGAGGCCAGCCCCAGATGCCAGGCGAGACAAGCCCACCAATCCTTGCTTTTTTCCTACAACCGTGACAATCCAGGTTCGCCGTGTGAGTAAATGTGTTTCAGCAGGTGGCAACGGCCAAAGTCAAGGGTGTCTGCATCCCCAAGAGAATGCAAGCAACTTCCCAAGGGAGTCAGCGGCCTAATCTGCAGCCAAGCCTGGCAGAAAGACCCTGTTAGTTTAGATGAAAACAGCAAATGGATCCCATGTTCTGATGAATCATTCCTGTCCTGGGAGCCGCCATCGGAAGATGATCCTGTCTTACGGCAAGCTCAGACCGGTGTGTGTTACAGCCTCAGAGAGAGCCACCTGGATGAGCAAATGGAGACGGGACAAAGACGTTCTTGTGTACTGAGGTCCTCTGAGTGGCAAGCACTGTGTTGTCACATCTGCTACACGGAAAGGTCAGCAGAGTGCTAGAGTTGAAGCCCGGGCCCGCCATTCGTACATGATCGCACCTTTGCCCTGTCCCAGGTCCCTTCCCAAGGGCTGGTGACACAGGGGAGAAGGGAATGCTGGAGTCCCTGACTTCAACCTCTTCACAGACAGGAGTGTCAATACCTAGACCTTAGCACTGTCTGTACGTTAAGCAAAGTGCTTAGCACCGTGCCTGGTCCATGGTAAGTGTTCGATAAACAGAAGTTACCAAAGCCCAGAACCAGCCCGAGAGGCATCAGTATCCCTATTTACCAACTAGGCCAAAGCTCAGAGGTGGAGTGACTTGCTTTCGGGGCCCCCAGAGAGTTAACAGAGTAGCGGAGCCTGGATTTGAACTCGGGTTTCTACACTCCAGATCCAGCACTCCTTGATGTCATCTGGCTTGGCGGCCACAGTCCCTTGAATCTTGAAGATCCAGGAAAAGCAATCCAGTGGCACCAGCTTACAGATGGAGCAGGGACTGGGGGGCGGCCAGGACCCACTTAATGCACACACCCCGGGGCCCGGAGTGCAGCACACCCGGCCGCCTTTTATCTGTGGAGTGAACACGCCGGCAGGAGGGCTGGCACATCTCAGATGTCTCGCTGACTATGTGGACAGGGCCACGGGGCAGGGACAATATGCAATGTCTCTAATTGATTCCCCTCAAATCCCTTTGGAATGAAGAGGAGAATAAATGCGTCAATGAACTGAAATGGAACCGATTTTTTGGTTCACGCGGCCATTTCCCGGCTCAGCCCGCGACCATGAGTCAGCCTGAGCTGGGCTCGCTTTCCAGCTACTTAATTCTTGAAAGCTTTTAGAGCAAACACATGGAGAAATGAGCAATCCGTTACGATCGGGGGCCCAGAGCCTCTCAGCAAGTGCTTGGATGGTGGCTCTTCCTGGCACCAGGCGCTGCTCCCCCACCCCTGCCACCTGCCGGAGCCAGAAATACCCTTGATTGGCGGGTCCGTCACTCCCCGAGCCCATTCATCCCCTCGGCTGGCGGACGGGCCATCGGAAGGCGCCTGTTTGTCTCTGGGAATTCTGGCTCCATGCATTTCCTGCCCAAGGGCACAAACATTTGTTGGCAGGTGCACATTCTGTCTCAGTTGGGAATGGGTAGGATCATGGCGTGGGGTGTGTGCGCGGGTGGTCTGGAAGCAGAGGGGCCCGGGTGCCCTGGGTCACTGGGAGGCGGGGCCAGGCTGCGGGGGGCTGTGTGCTGTCCTCTGCAGGCAGCGCTCATGGTCAATGTCATGGCTGCATTCCCGGGCTTCCATGAATTAACTACTAACCCGTATTGGGCACCTCCTATAGGCCAAGACCTGGGAAGGAGCTGAACCCAACAGGCAGGTCCTCCGTGAGGCTGACCACCCTCTGGTCGGGGAGGGAGACCTCCAGGCCGTCCAAGCAGAATGGCCCCCACTGAGGGCCTGGGTACTGGGCAGGAACCTCAGCTCGGCTACCTCCCTGGCTCTGCCTTCGGGGAAATCCCTTCAGCTCTCTAGGTCTCTGCCTCCTTCTCCGCCATTCTGGAAAACAGGACAAGCACTATCTGCTTCGTGATGTTGTCGTGAGGCTCAGTGAATAACACTGTTCCATGAGGGCCTAAGCACCACGTCCCAGCCTGTCGCGGCCAACACCCCACACAGAAGCAAGCCCACGCTGTGCCTATGTCCTCTGAGAGAAAGCAACAACAAGAGGGTCACCTCGTCAGTGCTTGTTCCTAAAGTGTGTGTGTGTGTGTGCATGTGTGTGCACATGTGTGTGTGTTAAGCATGGCCTTTTCAAGTTTGACTACTTTACTCCTTTCTGCAAGAAACACCCAATTTCTTTTTTCTTTTCTTTTCTTTTTTTTTAAGATTTGTTTATTTATCTGAGAGAGAGAGTGCATGGATGGGGAGGGGCAGAGGGAGAATCCTAAGGAGACTCCCACTGAGTGTGGAACCCAACGCAGGGCTCGATCCCAAAACCCCGAGATCACAGCCTGAGCCGAAATCAAGAGTCGGATGCTTACCCGACTGAGCCACCCAGGCCCCCCAAAAACACATTTTCCTTTCTAATTGCTGCAGACTTCCTTCCACGAGGCTATTGTGTGCACAATCTTGAAACGATGCTGTTTTTTATCCATGCTCCAAGCAACATCTTCTTTGCCTTAGAATATACGTGTTTTATCTTATGTGGGTAAGACTACTAAAAGCTGTTTGTTGAACTCCTCAGAACACAGTGTTTAAACCACTTGTCAAGGGGGGTTTGAGAGCCACATCTTGAAAAGGTTGTGTCTGAGCTCACGTGGGGTTGGGGGCCCTGGGGTTGGGAGAAGGCCGAGAACCTTCTGGGTGGCAAGACAGGGACCCAGCCCAGGAGGCGCTACCCAAGCAGAGAGGAGTTACCCTGAACTTGCAGTTTTCTTTCTCGGGCACGGGCAGCTCTGTGGGAAGGACAGCTGATGGGGATCTAAGGCCAAAACATCAGAATGGACGCACCTGGAAATATCACTTGGCCTCACACGGAGCCTTCGCTGCAAAAGGGAGATAATTATCCTGACCTTAGGTTGTTGTAAGGATCGGCGGCCAAAATCGTGAATCAGAGCAGGGGCCAGCCGCGGTGGACGCGAGTTCCCGCTGCATCATTACAGCCCTGTAGCCTAGGCTAGGTGCTTTATCTCTGTAAGCCTCCATTCCTTCATCTGTAAAATGGGGATAGGTAGACTCTCACAGGATTATAGTGCGGATCGAATAAAATGTGGTGTGCATTGTACTTAGCTGTGCCTGGAGCATCGTAGTGCCCACTGTCAGCTGGTGAGAGGACCAGGAGGAGGAGGACAGGTCTGGGGGTGGGAGAGGGGGCTGGATTCTTGTGTTTCCTTCTGTTTCCTAAGCCCAGGGCTTATGGGAGCCCGTGGTCTCCCCCAAGGGCAGGACACTCAGGTTAAGGATGTCAGCTCCCACCAGCTGGCTGCCCTAGAAGCTGGTAGCACAGGACATTAAGAACACCCCATACTGAGGACCTACTGTGTGCTAGGTGCTTTCCAGATGACTGATGCACTGCCAACCCTGCAAGACCCCAGCTCGTGTCTCAGATGGTGGGTTACTTGTGAAGATCAGACTCTAAACTCCATAGGGAGACAGGCTGTCCTGACTTACTCACTGCGGCCTCCCCAGGGCCCTGCACAGCACCCAGCGCACACCAGGTGCTAAATGCGTAGGAGCTGATGGAGTGAATTTCATTTAGAGAACTGCTGTATGGCAGGTGTGAGCTGAGCTGTGGAAGGGGCAGAGAGTCTGATGCAGACTTCATGCTGAGTGTGGAGCCTGATGTGGGGCTCCATCTCACGACCCCGAGATCACGGCCTGTGCCGAAATCACAAGTCAGAGGCTTCACTGACTGCGTGCCCAGAGACATTCCCATTTCCTGCCATGTTTCATATACCTCAGGGCAGTGGAGACGCCTCAGGTGATGGGCAGAGTGCTGGGTCTAGGACTCCAAGCGGACACTCTAACTCCAGAGCCCACTGCTCACAGCTCCTAACCAGGCAGCTTCGCGGTGGGGGAAGGGCTGAGCTGCCTGTCACCGTCACCGTGTGGCCTCGAAGCCCTGTGTCTTGTCCCCTCCTTCCTGCTGTGCCCCGTCTGCTGGGTGAGGGGACCGGATGGCCGGCTGTGGAGCTCCGGGAGCCAGTGGCTTGCCGCATTGCTGGTAAGCGGGTGCGTATAGCCGGGCTCTGCGGGCTTCCCTGGAGGGCATCCGTGTAAACACACACGGGTGTGAGCAGGTGTGCATTTTTGTGAGCACGTGTGTGTCCGTGTTTCTATTTGTTTTACTGTCTGGTGTGGGTTAAACAAGTGTGGCCACAGGGTGCTGCTGGAGTCCCGCCTGCGCCCTCGACCTGCCCCGCCCCCCAACCCCAAATGCCAGGGAGTCACAGTTTTGGGATTCAGGACCTTTCAGCTCCCCTTCACAGGTGGGTGTTTCATTTTCCGCTTCCCATTTCTGGGCACTATCAGGAGTTCCCTCACTTACTCTCTGAAAGAGAAAGGGAAATGAGGGATGGGGGTGCTTAGAAACGGCTCTGAGGCCCAGCTTTGGAGAGGTCGCCCCTCCATGTGGAGTCACTGAGAAGGCCAAGGGTGTGAAGCGGCTACACACCCGGGCCAGGGAGGGGCCATCTGGCCGAGACTGCCAGGCCACTGAGGTGTGCACAGCTGCCGTCTGTTGGGAATAAGCCGGGACTAACTAAGGGACAGACCTCTGGAGTATCCGTGACCAAGGTCAAGGCAGAAGGTTACCAGAGCCCTCTTGCCTCCTGTCCAGATACAGGGTGGGATGGGACATTACTAACAGGGGGGACAAGATCAGAACAGTCAAGAATAAAGACTTTCTCAGGGGTGCCTGGGTGGCTCAGTCAGTTAAGCGTCTGCCTTTGGTTCAGGTCATGATGCCGGGGTGCTGGGATGCAGTCCCGTGTCTCGGGCTCCCTGCTCAGCAGGGAGTCTGCTTCTCCTTCTCCCTCTGTCCCTATTCCCCCCTCCCCAACTCATGTTCTCTTTTTCACGCTCTGTCTCAAATAAAGGAAATCTTTAAAATAAGTAAAACACAAATAAAATGCAGAGGTTTTCTCAATAAATGCAAATGAGCTACGTTACCAACATAAAAAGGCCTTCCTTTTTCCTGCAAAAACTTACAAGCGTCTGTGCTCGGCAGGAAGCGGAGCCCGATGTGGTTCCCCCCTGCAAGGAGCTTCGAGAGTGGGGGAGGCCGACATGCGGACCCTGCCCCGATGCGCGGTGGGGCTCATTTCTCCACTTGGTTCACTCTCACGGACCCATCGAGTACCTAGTACGTGCGGGCAGGCGACAGGCTCAGGGAGCAGGGATGAGAAAGAGCAGCAGCACCCCGGTGCCCGTCTGTGTTGCGGTTCCTGGCCGGGGCTGCACGCCACAGCTGCCCAGCGGGGACGGACCCCCTCGGCAGGGAGCCCCGGCACATTGGTTTTGGGAAGAGAATTGCCCAGGTAGTTCTGCTGTGTGCTCCGAGGCTATAGTCAGTGGGCCGGCGGGACTGACGAGTAAACAGGTGGTTCTTAACAGTGACGCCAGAGCTGGAAAAGATGCTCAGGAAAGAGCGGAACAGTGGCTTGGAGAGACGGCCTGGCACTGGGGTAGGGATCACACAGCTCCTAGCTGGACTGCCTGCTCTGCTACCTGCCAGCTGTGTGATTTGGGCAAGTTACCTACAGTCCATACTTCAGTTTGCTCATCTGTACAATGGGTACGACACCAGCATCAACCCGATGGGGCTGCTGGGGAGGGTTATGTGAGATGACGGGGTGAAGAGGGTCAGACTGCACGTGCGACACACAGGCTCCTCGGCACAGACCCTTTCACAGGACCTGCTCAGCTGCTCATTTCTTCCATGATTCAGAGGCTGAGCATCTAACCAGTCAGTTCCAGCTGCTTAGCCCGGCATTCGAGATCTTATACCAGGCTCCTGTCCTAACCATCTCCTGCTGTCCCACCTCAGTCTCCTTTCAAGGCTACAAAAATGCTGGGCACCCCTGAGAATCCCTCCTTTGTTGTGTCAACCTGACTCTCTGCAATGCCCTTCCCTCTTGCCTCACTGGATGACCCCTGCCCACCATTCAAGGTCAAGGTCCTCTGCAAAGTATAGCACAGGGGTTGAGAGTGAGGCTTCTGGAGCCAGGTGCCCTGGGGTCGAAGCTTGTCTCCAGCACTTGGGATTTGTGTGGCTTACCCTGGAGGTCTGTGTTTTCTTGTTCGCGAAGCATGGAGTATGGCTACCTCCCAGGGTCGCTATCAGACTGAATGAGATCCTGCACATAAGTGCTTTCTGTGTGGCGGGGTGCACAGTGGGTCCGCACCTGGCGCATGAGCCCATCAGCCTGTGCTTGAGTCCCTTGCCCCAAATCAAGTTCCTCCATCTTTCTGAGCACTCAGTGCCAGCCAGGCACAGACGGGGCTGGGGGGCTGGGAGGGTGGGGGGTTAAAGGGAGGTTCAGACAGATCCTGCCCACCTGGAGTTCCTGGTCTCACGTGGGGGTGGGGAAATGGACACAGAATGACAAACTCCTTTATCTACACCACACTCACTAACGTTCCCTGTGCAGAGTAGATCTTCCGATCAGAGTTTAGAAGCAGAAATACTCTGAGTGTCCCCAGATCACAGCATCTCCTCCACATACTTCATCTCATTGTCTCTTGAGTAGCCTTCGAGGTAATGGGTATCAAGCCCGTATTCACATGAGCACTCTGGGGTTCAGAGAGGTTAAGTGATTTGTCCAAGGTCCCACAGCTGGTCAGCAAAGAAGCTGGGACCCAAATCCAGGTCTGCCTAATACAGAAGCCCCAATTCTTATGGGTGGGCCATGAAGATGTAGGGGAGGGAGCAGGGAGCAGGAAGGAAGTCGCCTTGGGAACCAGCCCCCAAAAGGCTGAGGTGCAGGGACGTCTCGGTGTCTCAGCACCCCCTTGTCACCGAGGGGCTACTTGTCTCCCACCTGGCAGTTCCCCGCCTCACATGCACATACACCAGGGTGACTTCACTTCTGACTACCACAGCCAAATGGACGATGGTAATTAATTCAATCTGTTCAGCAGGGAAATTGAAGACTTGGCTTATATTACTGACCTGACATTAACACGTAACTTATGCTAGTTGGGGCCACAGACATGCCTTTCTCCTCTGAACTGAGAATGTGTCCTATAGAAGACCATGTCCCTCCAGCTAATGAGGAGCCTGGCAGGTGGTCAGCTGCTTGGGTTGAGGGAGAGATGGCCAGGGACGAGCAAGATGATGTCAGCACAGAGAATGACAATTCTTCCAGAACTCCCAGGGAGAAGCAGATTCAGAGAAGGGGGGGGTTAGTCTGCAGCCAGCCCTGGACCAGTAGGGGGCCCCACAGCCTGAGTGAGATGCTAGAGGACGTGTTCACCAGGACCTGGCATGGGGCTGGATGCCTGACCTCCATGTTCTCCAGCCTTTGCCACTGCCCGCAGGTGACATTAGCCTATTGCTGCAAACAGACATATGGACTGTGTGGACACAACAGGGAGGCTGTGTCCTGCCCCAGCCCCAGTGACCCAGCCGAGCAGAGTCAGGACTCAGATCCACGTCTCCGTGGGCTGCAAAGCCAAGCTTTCCTCTACCCTGGCAGAGTCTGGATTGCCCTTTGGCAATTTGCTCCTCTCCCCGCCATGGTGGGTAGAACACGCTGCCTCACACTGACCATCCAGGGCTTGGCCATCGCTTTCTTTGGCCAACAGAATGTGCGGAAGATTAAAAATTGCCGAAACGCTTTGCCACTCCTTGCATTCGGGGAAAGCATTTCCCCTCTGTTCCCTTGAATCTGGTCTGGCCTGTGACTTGTTCTCACCCACAGCATGTGGCGGAAGTGATACGTTCTGGAACCTGGCCTTCCGAGGTCTTGCCCCGTTCACTCCTGCCTTCTTGAAATGCTGCCCAGAGAGAACCCATGAGGACATTACGTGAGCCTGCTGGAGGATTCACGGTCCACTGGGAAGGACTGAGGCATGCCGGGGACCCCCAGCCAGAGGCCAGGCAGTGAAGGAGGCCGGCTCCCATGTTCCAAGCATTCCAGCTCTGGCTGCAACCACACCAGTGAGCCCAGGCACGAGGAGGAGAGGAACTTCCTAGTCAACCTACAGGACTATAAGAAATACCCAGTTATTTGCGTATTAAGCCATAAGTTTGGAGAGGTTGTCTGTAGCAATGAACGGCTGATGCAGAATGGTGGTAGAGACGGCACAACCAGAGGTCTAGAACGTGCACATGCGGTTTGCCTTGGTCCTGGCCCTCTAGTGCTCTGCCCTGAGAGGAACATGCCCTGGGGGGCCGCTGCCCCTTCCGCTCCACTGTGACATATGCACATGGGGCAGATGTGAGCGCAGCCCGCAGCCTGGGGCCAAGCCTGTCCAACCCATGGCCAGAAACAGAGCCTATTCTAGAATAAGAAAACCACTGGAGATCCTGGAACCTGGCAAGGGTGTGGTGTAACCCTGAGTTTGGGGGTTAGCTTGTTACCCAGCATCACCCTGGCAGAAGCTGACCGGTACACCCATCCTGCCTCTCTCTAACCCACACATTTTTAGCAAGAGTCCTGTGTCCTGCATGAGAAATGGCAGCCCCTAATTTTCCCAAGAGATTCTGACAGCCCTGTTATCATTTGCACAAAGTTGTAAGAGCAGAACACGACATGATGTTGGGGACGTCAGTGGTGCGGCTGTGGTTCCAACAAAGCCCTTTCCTGCAGGGGATCAAAGAGCTGAAGGCGGGAGACACATGGGCCTCCAGGGGGCTCCTCCCAGCTGGCCAGAAGGTCCCAGGCGGATTATCTGTACTAGGAAGAGCTGCAAAGGCAGGGAATTGATGACTTTCTGACTTGCTCTGCTCTGGTGATGTCTAGTTAGGGGAAGAACTTACAGAGAATGTATGACATTCTCTATGCTGGAAGTGGAAAGTCACTGGTACCAGAGCCCCAGATTCAGCCCTGCTTCCTGGGTGGTTTCTGCCTGACCTCTGACCCCAGCCTGAATTTGCCTGGTGCAGACAGCTCCAAGTTGACTCCCCAGGCCCTTCTGGATGGTGGTCCCAGGTTACCCAAAGCTACTGGAAATAGGACAGAGGTGTCTCCCTATTGCTTAGCGATGCAGACAAAACCAAGTGACAAGGGGGCTGTTGAAAGCTACGAGGGAGTAGGGTACGGTGGGGGAGGGGTCCTCCAAAATGACAGAAGATGAAGCCTCTTCTGCAGGGCTCACCCACAGGGGCTTGGCCCTTCCATGGTCAATGCCAAGGACAGCACATCTGCCTTACTTGTGTGACCAGGAAAATATCTTTGGCCCCCAGTCCAAGGTGGGGAGACATTTTAGCAAAACAGAAAGAACAGGAATGAAGCAGGCCCCTTAGCCCCAGGGTCTGTCCCACGCCCTCTGGGGATGCCAAGGATGAAGAGACACCAGTCAGGCCGGTCTGGCTCCCTCAGATCCAGCCAACTGCGAACATTCCCGCCCCTCCTCGCTTGCTGGCAATGGGTCGGCAGTCGGGTCACAAGCTCAGGGGGAGTGGCCGGGGGCCATCTTCAGGGCTGGCCTTAGGCTGGCAGTGGCTCTGAGAGCAAAAGCTGCAAACAGACATCTCGGAGCGCAGTTTGGTCAACAAGGGAGGGCTCTACAAGGTGTGGAAATGCTCTGTGTGGGGTCCCTGGAAGCAAGCACGCAGGCCGGGTATTATAACTCCATTTTATGAGTGGGGAAGCCAAGGCCCAGAGAGGCGTTCCCAGAAAATCCCCAGGGAGACGGCTGGGTGAACCCGTCTGCCGCCCACCCTCTGCTCCCAGGCCAGGGTCATTACCAGCTCCCTCTCTTGCCTCAGGGGCCTGCTGCTGCTGTGCTCTACCAGGAGAGGGGTGAGTCTGGGTCCCGCAGACTGTGGGCCATTCCAAGAGCCCCGAGCTCTACCCCTCCCTCCCCCGGCCGTCCCCCGCTGAAAGACCTGCCCGAAACTGGCCCTTCATCCTGGGACCCCTCCCACCCAAGGTCCAGAGCAATGGCACTCAAGCTTCCCACTGTCCCAACACTCAAAGTGTGTCATTGGACAGCATGAACACACACCAGAGGTGGTCTAGTGGCTGGAATGATGCCTCCCCTAGAAGGGACATCCACCCGGAACCTGTGGATGAGAACTTCTTAGGAAACTGTACCTTCAGATGTAACCGAATTATGCAAATGTTATGAAGTTAAGGATCCTGAGATGAGATCATGCTGGCTTTGGTGGGGAGGAGTGGGGGTGGCTAAACCCAACGACACTGTCCTTATAAGAGAAGAGAAAGCAGGAAGGAGAAGATGACAGGAGGACAGAAGCAGAGAACAGAGGGAAGCTTCTACAAACCAAGGAGGGCCAGGGACTGCCAGGAGCTGGAAGAGACAAGGAAGGATCGTCCCCTAGAACCATCAGAGGGAATGTGGCCTTGCCGATACCTCTCAGTTTCAGACTTCTCATCTCTCTTCCCTCCCACTCAAGCACGCATGTGACAACACCAAGGCCAACGTCATTGTTATAGGACCATATAATCATTACTATAGGACCATTATTACAGGACCAGCCCCTCAAATTTACAGTACAAAAAAAATAAAACCAATTTCCAAATGACTTAATGGTTTTGTCTATTTTCAAACCACTTTTAACTTCTTACTAGTATCACCAAGAACTGGGAAGACATTCACAAGGCTCGTGATCCCTGGCCTGGAACCTTCTGCCTGAGGATGAACTTGGGAAGCGTTTTCATCTATGACAGTAAGCCAGACTTACCTTTCTCCTGAGCCATCTCTTGCAGACAGAAGTAGATGACCCTGGCTCCCAGGCTGAAGCCAATCAAAGTGACGGGTCTCCGGCCCTGTGGGAGACAGGACACAGGTGTCTGGGGGGGTGGGGGACACTTGCCAGTTCAGCATCGGCCCTGATGAGGATGGCCCTTGTACACTCCTTAGTGCTTGCCTCACGTTTAATGAATCATGCATCTGCTACCCCCAACTCCGATGGTCCCGGAGCTCTGATGTCTTAATCGGGACAGACAGGGCCCTCATTCCTGCAAGAATCCACCTGCTGCTGGAACTGCTTCCTCCCAGGCTAACAGGCAGCCTCTGGCTGGGTTAATTCCCTTTCATCTCAAACCATTACCCAGCCACTGTCTGTCTCTTCTTCCCCAGGGGACAGGACACATCTATTGGGTGGCAGACGATAACAGTGAAGTGGGATGCCAGGGAGAGGAGGCGGAAGGTACCCCAGGCTGTGACAATGGGTACATGGGCAGGGACATGTGGGGGAGAACTGGTCTGTTTCCAGAGGGGAATATGGGACTGAAATATTGGCTTTACATAAGAGAAGGTAGGAAGATAGACACAGAGAGGGATTTTCTAACTAAAGAACTTGTAGGAAAGGCAACTGCTAACAGGAAGAAAGTTATGGGGGATATCGGTGCCAGTTCTACATGGAAGGAAGGGACAGGAGCAGAGGAGCTCCAAAGGTCTTGTCTGGTCTCACCAGCCTCTTCCTTTTCCTTGGTTTTGTGCCAATACATGAATATTAACCTTCCCCCCGTCCTCCCCCAACCCCCCGCCATCTACGAGGACAGGAGACCCTTGATCAAATGGTAGCTAATTCTGCCGGAACCATGGCAATGGCTGGTCATCCCCCCCAACACCTGCCCCCCAAAGTCCCTGCTAACAGAACTCCTGAGTTTTGCTGGTGCACAGCCCTCTGGCCGGGGACAAAGTCCCTCCGACTCCCTTACAGCTAGGGAGGCCCAAGGACGAGAAGTGACGCAACAGTGTGACTTCCATGCCCCTCACTCCGCTTTCCTGCCTCTGACTCTCTGGGATGGGGAGGTCATGCCAGCAGATCTGTCTCGGACCAGAAGAGAGACTGAATGCAGAGGACACGTGGCCATGACACTAAAGGAGTCGGGGCTCTTATACTGCAAGGCCGTCCACGTGGGAGGCAGAGTAACAGCCCGCCGAGAATGGCCCCATCCAAACCCCGGGGCCCCGTGAGTGCCGTCTTAGAGGACAGAGAGGGAGGCAGGAGGGTCAGAGTGAGACAGGTGACGTGCTGGCAGAAGCAAGGGACAGAGAAGCAGATTTGCAGATGCTGCGCTGTGGGCTCAGAAGCTGGAGGAAGGGCGCTACTGGCCAAAGAAGGTAGGTGGCCTTTGGCAGCTGGAAAAGGCCGGGCTGTGGGTGCTCCTTGGAGCCGCTGTCAGGGACCCGACGCTGCAGACCCACGGGAGACTCCTGACCTCGGAGCTGTAAGATAATACACGTGGGTTGTTCTAAGCCCATGGTCACGCGTTATGGCAGCGAGAAGAAAGGAAGACACACGCGTCGTCCTGGAGGCTGACAGCCGACTGTTCCACGGGAGAGGAGGAACGCCTGCCTTGTTGAAGCCAATACCACTCTGGTCTTTGCCTTACGGCCAAACCTGGCACAGGTTTCCATTTCTTCTGGCAGAGACACAGCAATCGGAGGGAGGGTCTATTCCTCAGTTTACCCACTGTGGCAGAAACTGCTTGTTGTCCCTCAGTGTCTGTCCTCCCCTTTTCCTGTAGCTGAACATCAGCTAGGTTCACGGACTCACGGAAGACAGATGGCCTTCCCCTGCTTGTGCACCCGTAGGGGTGGTCCTAGGACCAGGGTCTGGCCGATGAGACATCAGTGGAAATGCTACCAACCAGGCCTTTGCTCTTTCTTCTTCGGCCCTTCCTTTCCCCTGCTGGCTGGGGCTGAGGCTGACATCTGGGACCACGAGGTCCAGACTACGGACAGCAGAGCAACACGCCAGAAGGAAAGCGGGCCTCTTCACCACAGCAAGCGCTCCCGTGTAAGATGGCCTCCCTCAGCTTTTCCTTGAGAAATGGACTTCTGCCTTCTGGAAGCCACTGTTGCGGTTCCAATAATCTTAACCTCACAGTCATCTCCGAAATGCTTCTCCAAACTTTGGTCTCCATTTACTCAAGTTCATCTCGAAGGGGGCGGTTTCATTTCCCTGGTAAGTACTGGATTCAGATTTGGAAGTTTTCCAGTTTCAGTTTTATTTATTTATTTTAGAGAGAGAGAGAACGCGTGCGTGCGCGTTAGAGCATCAGTGGGTGTGGAGCCGAGGAAGAGGGAGAGTCCTCAAGCAGACGCCCAGCTGAGCACAGAGCCTGACGCGGGGCTGACCCCGGGACCATGGGATCATGACCTGAGCTGAGATGAAGAGCTGGACGCTTAAGTGACTGAGCCACCCGGGTGCCCCTAAATTTGAAAAGTCTGACAATTATTTATCTTCCTGACCATCGTACACGATATTTGACTGAAGATCCGCTTGGATGCTTGCAGGAAGGAGCACCTGGCCTTGTCCATGCCCACAGATGTCTGCTTTTCCGTGCTTACTAACTACCTGCTAGAAACGCACAATCTCAGCTTCTCCTCTCACTGGTTCATCCTGGGATACTTCTGGGACTTGAACTAAGGGGCAGTGAAGACCGTCCACCCCCGCAAAGCCACTAGACGTTCTCCAAGTGGCTTGTCTCTAGGGCTGACGTCTGTGCACGGGTCAGCTTGCTCGCCTCCCCTCTTGCCCCTGCCACAACGTCCCATGGCCAGTCCCAGGTACCTGTTGCCGGGAGAGCAGGATGTGGGCCAGGTGCTTGCCAACCTCTGCTGACCGGTGGAGACACACACCCCAGGGGTTGTCGATGACGTTGGCCACGGCAAGGAGTGAGGCTGGCCAGGTCAGGGCAGCCATGATGCCTGGGGAGGAGGGATATCAGTGAAGAAAGCAGTGTGGGGAGGCCCTTCCAGGGAAGTGATGGGCTGGTTAATGGAGGCCCCAGTGAACGCATGCAGAACCTTGAACTTGGAACCTGTAGGTTTTCTAAGGGCTGCCAAACTGCTAAGTAGCAACGAAGTGAATTGCAGCTTGTGCGGGATTCCTGGACTAGATTCCTTCTGTTCAAGCCTCTGTCGTGACTGGGATTCCAAAGATGGCCTGGATTCGTCCCTCCACCCTGTGTCCTCCCACTTTGTGCTACGCTCTGCAGTGCCCAGCCCCTGCCGTGCCAGCCACGCAAGGCTCCGCCGTGGGACTTGCTTTGGCCAGCGAGACCTCAGTCGATGTGAGACTTGGGATGGTTTTGGGCAGCCTCTCGTGCACTCCTACAGCTGGTGTGGGCTAGCCGGCTGACCCCAGGGGAGGGTGACAGACGTATGGCGCAGAGCCAAGTTGCCCTTGTTGCCCTCGACAAGGCCAGCCTAGATCACTGGCCGGTCGGCTGATCCACAGCCATGTGAGCAGGTCCTGCTAAGATCAGTCAAATGAAGCCTCACGACTTCTCTGCTATTGTGAGAAATGAGTGCTGTCGTAAGCTACCGGGTTTTAGGGTTGCTTGTTATGCGGCAATAGCTACCTGATACGCTGTGTGATGATGTGGTTGGCTGTTGGCCTGTCCCCTCCCCACAGAGACCACAAACTTCACAGACAGGAATGCAGCCTCGACTTCTCTGTATTCCTAAAACCCGGCACAGTGCCTGGCTCACTGGGATCCTCCGGTGTGCACAGATACGGCAGCAGTGGGCATGCTGATGGCAGTGGGGTGGGGTGGGGGGGTGCTTACCGGACAACACCGTGTACTTCAGGGCCTCCTGGGCCACCATGTTGGCAAGACCACTGAGGATGGTCTCCAGGGCATTGCCGAGCTCCATCAGGTACTTGGCCTCCCAGGCCAGGCAGTACTGCTCGCGGCTGCGGGCCAGGGCTGCCCAGGGGGCGCTGAAGGTGCCTAGGGGAGAACACAGGTAGGTGGGGTCTCTCCTGTCTGCAGCAGAGGGTGCCCCAGCCCAGCTTCCCAGACAGGCAGTGACGGGGGACCACGTGCCCTGGTGGATTGGGAGCGGCAGCTGTTCACGGAGCAGACGGAGCACTGGGCAGAGCAGAGTGCCACACCGGCAGTGAGCAGGCTGGGTTCAGGTCCCAGCTCTGCGTTCATTAGTAGCAGGGTGACCCTGCACACCACTGTCCGACCCTGAGCCTTGCTGTGCTTATCTGCGCAGGGGGGAGATGAACATGGAGCTCCCTTTACAGCAGTCGTAGGAATGAAGTGTTGGAAGTTGTGTGTGTGTGAAGTGCTACTCTTTCTCACCCTGCAGTCCTTCTGGCATCAGGTGCTGAGGATGGATGATAGGAACGTGCACTGCACCAAGCAGTTGGCTCTGGGAATCAGCGGGAAGTCATTCTACAAACTCAGGCTGGGAGATGGTCTAGAAGTTTGGGGCAGAGGCACCTGAGCCCAGCTCTGCCATGACCTCACTGGGTCACCCAAGGCCCCCGAGCTTCCGCGTTCTCACTTAGGGACTAGAAATGGGGGATGAGGACAGTATCACTACAGTGACCAACATCAGACAGAAGTCCAACCCCGACTGTGTCACCTCCCTGGCATGATACCGAGGCCCTCGGTGAGCTGGCCCCTGCCTCCTTCCCAGCCCCATCGCTCCCCAATTTTTCACTTATACTCTGCCCCCCCAGAAACACACTGCATCTTCTCATAGCCTCTGAAACAGGGTGACACTACTGGCCCCGCTTCGTAGCTGAGGAAACTGAGGCATCTAGGCCTCCGTTGGCAGGGGCAGGGACATACACATATCACAGTCACTATTCTGTGAGCACAACAAGGGGGCACAGCAGGATGCCAAGTCTGGACACCCCCCACCCCGGCAAGTGCCTTCCTGCCTGCTGGCATCACAGTGTGCAATCACATGGTCTATTTGCCATGGACTAGACTCCCGAAGCCTGGGGATGGAACACATAATAAACACTCACGAAAATATGATCACGAGTGAACACGTGACACCCCCTTCCTGAGGCTTCGGGTTCTGGACATCAGCTCCCTGCCCGACTCCAAGGCCCCATCCGTACTGGAGGGTGTCAGGCCGACACGCACCACCCTGGGGCCATCCCCCAGCCCCCGCAGGGACCCGGCCACGTCTCCGCAACAACTCAGGGTGGAGAGCAGGGGCTGGGGTGTGGGGGGAGAGTAAAGGTGAGGGTGTGTCCCAGCCCGGCAGCTCCCTGGTTACTTGGCTCATGGCCAGCCATGCCCCCTACATCTGTAAGAATGGAAGGATAACATCTGACTTCAGAGTGTCATGGGATCACGTGAGAGATCACACACACCACACTGTATAAACTGTAGAGCACTGTATCGCCCGAGGCCCTGAACAGGGACCATCGAGCCAGACAGAGTGGTGGTGGTCCTACCCCAGTCCCTGGCTAGCCAGGGGACCCTGAGCAGCCCTTATGAACCTCAGTTTCCTTATCTGTAAAATGGGGGCGGACCAGGATGCCCACCTCCCTGGCCTGGAGCGAGGGACTCGGGGAGCAAGGCTCCTGAGAGGCTTGGATTAGTGCCTGGCTAACGCAAAGCTGTTGTCATTATTGTGTTAAACACAATCCTGTTTAACCGGGGGGGGGGGGGGGGGGGGGGGGGGCTACCAAGAATCCAACTATTCCTATCGCACAGGGCAAGCGTATGATGTCACAGCGGCTTCTCTCCCAGCAGAGACAGGAAGAGGTGCCGTATCTCCCTCCTGAACTTAATCTAGTTTGCTCCGTTTTTACCTCCCCTGCCCCCGCTTGCCTGGACAGCAGGCTGCACCAGCCTGCGGGAGAACACTGAAGTGGGTTTCAGGCTTTGACCTGGGGCTGAGAGAGCAAATGGGGGTAAAACAAGGAGAAGGAATTTGCTTTCCAGAGTGGTCAGAATCGCAAATTCCTCAACTTAGATGCTTGCTCTTGCTCCTTCCCTCCTGTGTCGGTCCTGCCTGCAGCGTAGTGGCATGGAAAGGAGTGAAGAGACACCCATGAACTTTGGGTCAGGAGACACGGGTTCGAATCCTCCATCTCCCTGACCTCCCGCGACCCCTCTGGGCTTCCTCTTTTGCTAGATCAGTACAGAAACAGCCCCCACCTGAGGGGGGTGGATGCGAGGATTGGGTGATAAGACACATATTGAGTCCCCATTGCGTGGGTAAGATGCCTGACTCGGGGTAGGCACGGACTAGGAACTCAGTCCACATTAGAGGCCTACTGTATGGGGACAGGGACTGGTGATCTCACACCATTGAGGCTTTGGCACCTGGTCAGGCCTCTATACAAAGCCTGGACATTTTCTCACTTGCTTTCTTCTGTGTTGTTTAGAAGAGCTGTGGCTTCTTCCCTCAGATCCCAGAGATCCGGAAATTCAGGAGGCTGTCAGCATGTGTCTGGCTGGGGTGTTCTGGATTCCCTGGCCCACCCTGCTTGCTCTCTCTCTCTCTCTCAGTGATGAACTATTTGTTGAGCCTCACACTGGGAACTTGCAACGGGGAGCCAGGCAGTGGGCGGACCACGGTGTTAGTCCTTGATGCCACCCCAGTTAGAACCACCTCGAAACGCATGTTCAAATGAGAGCCACAAAGGGGACGTGTGTTTGTGGAATGTCCATGAGAAACCGGGTGCCTTCCATGTGTTAGCTTGTTTAATTTAAACTTTGCAAGCATCTGGAAAGGCAAGGATCATTTGTTCTACTTTACAAATGAAGCACCTGAGGCACAGAGAGATTAAGCAATTTGCTTGAGGTCACACGGTCAAGATGTACTGATCTCTCACCTACTTCAAGTCTTTCAACTTTAAGCCACATGCTAAAAGTCCTTTGGTCTCTCCCACTTTCTCTGAGGATAAATTCAAGCTCCCTGTCACACCTTACATGCTCCAGCATGATCTGACCCTGTCAACACCCCTGCCTTCTAGCCCCCCATTCCAGCCATCCTGTGCTTCTTTTGCACCCCTAGGCCTTGGTACATGCTGCTTTTTTGCTTGGTTTATACTTCTTGCTCCTTCTTTACCCAATTAACTCCTGGTCTTTAGGCTAAATGTTACTTTCTCCAGGAACCTTGTTCCCTCATTCCCCAGAAACACTCTGTTGGTTCCTGTACTGTGCCATCCATAAACCTTCCATGAATTTATTGCTCAATCGTCTGTCTTCTGTCTTGGACCACATGTCCCAGGGGAGCTGAGGCCATGACGGTGCTCTCACCACTGAATTCCTAGGCTCAATGTCTGGCATTTGCTGTGTATGATACTCTAGAAACACTGCTGAGTGGCTAAACTAATAGGTAAATGGGTGGGTGAATGAATGGCGAATGGAGGGATGGGTAGATGGATGGTTGGGTGGAGACACAGAGATGGAAGCATGCATCAGTGAGTGAATGGGTGGGTGGTTGATCGGATAGGTAGCTGGATGACAGGTGATGGACGGATGGATGCACGGATGGATGGATATGCAGATGAGTGTGTGGACAGATCAATGAATGGATAGGCGAGTGGGTGGACGGTGATGGATGGGTAGATGGAAGGGTGGATGGATGGGTGGGTGGGTGGGTAGATGGATAGTTGGATGGATGATGGATGATAGGTGTGGGGATGGACTGGTGGACAGGTGGATGGGTAGGTGGATGGATGATTGATGGATGGGTGGGTGTGTGGATGATGGATAGATGGATGGATGAGTGGATGCGTGGACAGACTGATGGAGAGATGAAGGGTGGATGGATATGGGATGAAGTCATCTCACCTTCTTGAGCCTCAGTTTCCTCCTCTGCAAAACTGGGCCCCTCCTCCACCCCTCCAGAGGTATACATAGGCAAAAGCCTAGGCCAGGGTTTGGCCCACAACAGCAGTCCCAGATCGGTCCACACTTCCCCCACCATCCCCCCATCTTTGTTCTGCCCCAGTCCTCACGGTATTTGCCAGACGCCAGCCATCCTGTGATGGCAATGGTGATATGCAGCTGCCTGCCTTCCGTTAGAGGCAGAAATGTGAACTCTTCGATGGCCCCGACACGCTTCTTCATCTTGTATCCTAAAGACCCAGACACAAAAATGAGGGTGGAGATGACCAGGGACAACAGGAGTGTTAGTCAGAGTGACTCTCCGTGCTCACACACTCACAGTGAGTGCCAACTGTGTGCCTTCTCCCTCGACAAAATGTCTCATTTTTAAAGTCATTTAAGTTAGGTGCCTTTATTGTCCCCAGTTACAGTCAAGGCTAAGAGGCTTCCGAAGGCGAGCCGGCTCCCGGCGGCAGAGCTGGGGTTGGAACTCACTGCTCCATCCTGACTCCATTGGTTCTAGATCTTTTCTTCCCACGAACATCACGGGAGTAACACATTCTTCTCAAAAAAGTGGGTCAAAGTGACCATGATTCTCCATGTGGGGAGGGGTGGACCCCACCTAGGGAGTGGAACAGGGATCTGTGTGTGGGACTGGGGGGCTGCTGGTCTATGATTTAGACCCCCCATTTACCAGTATCACCCCCGCTCCCCAATAATACTGGTAAATGCAGGAAGCCTGCAGCCAGTTCCTGCAGGGCTGGGACCCAGCATGAAATAGAGCTGTGTTCTCCTCTGTCCCCCAGGGAGCCATGATGGGTGAGAATCTGGGCCTGTCTGTGAGAGCCGGGCCTCCCTGGCCGAACATCCCCCACTGGCCCAACATTCCTCTGTCACCTTACCTGTCAGGCCAGCTCCAGCCGCCCCGAATAGCGAGGTCATGACGGCGATGCCCGCCACCGAGCCCAGAGCCGCTGCCCCAGCACTGCCAATGATGGTGGCAGCGCCAGCGGCCACGAGGGGGGCAGCCAGACCCCCGGTCACGCCTGCAAGGAGAGCAGCCCATGGTAGGTAAAGGGAAGGAGATGCGGCCTACCCGGTTCTTCCCCCACTGGCCGCCCACCGCCTTCCATGGATGCTTCTAAGAACGTGAATGAACGTACTTCTGCACCTGGTGTGCGCCGCAGCCACCTCCCAGCTGACCCCCCTACCCTCTCCTCTCTATCTTCGAGCCTGGCATGTATTCTGCACCGTCAGGGCGCATGCGCGCCCCCACACCCTGGCCAACCTGGGCGGGCCTTACCGATCACGGTCCCGCCCCCGACAGTTGCCAGGCCAATCAGGAGATAGCGCTTCCATTTCCTTCGGTTTTCTTTCTTCTTCCGGGATGCCTCCGCCGTTCTGTGGGGGAAAGAGGTGTGTCTTTAGGGCCGGAGGTGCCTGGCACTCCCTGAGACCACCCCGCCTCACCGAGGCCCCAAACTAGGATCAAGGCCGGGGACGCTGCCATGCAGAGCCGGGTACCAAAGTCACCCTGGGCCCATCGATGGTTTAAAAGGCTGGAAAGTTTCTAAAACCCAGCTGGGAAAACCCAGTGTGTGGGATGTGCTACTTACCTAATGGGTCCGTCCTAACAGGGTTGCAATTTAAATAATAAAAAGACAAAAATAACAGTAATAATAGCAAAAGCAGCACCAAAAATATCTTGGAACAGATGGACCCAGACCAAGTACAAATACGATCACAGACTCCATCGCCCCTGTCTGCCCTTCCCTCCCCTGCTCCCTACCCTCTGATCCAGTCTCTCGCTGGAAATGTCTGCCATTGGAGACCTTGGCCTCGGGGCACTAGCTAGGATCGGCCAGACCTGACCTTTAAAAGCTATAAAATCAAGCAGAAGGGAAGCATTTGGGGTGAGCGGGGTCGGGTGAAGCGGTGATGGCCGCGTGAGCACGTAGAGAGTCACCAAGCCCAGCCCCCGTGGTCCCCAGGTGGGCAGACCCCGCGCTGCGGGGCAATCAGGAGCAGGATGGGGGAGCCAGGGCAGGTCGGTCGGTGCAGTCCTCATGAGAGCGAACTCTGAGCTGAAGTTGGAGTTTGGACAACAACCCAGTGTGTAGCATGACAGGGAGACGATCAAGAGGGAAAATGGTTAATATTTACTGAGGAATTCCTTCTTGCCAGAATTCCTTCTCGCCAGCCACGGTGCTTTGCACTTCACATGGCTTCTCTTACCCAGGAAGCAGTTTTATTATTGTGCCCAAATGACACAATGTCCAGTTAAGGGACAGCAGCAGCCCCCTCCTGAGGGCTGCGGGCGTGGAGGAAGAGAATGTCCGTCAAGCATTTAGCACGATGGCACCCTGCAAGGGGCGACCAAAACGGTGGCTGTTATATCACGCGACTAGGCGGATTTCCCTGAGCCTCAACTTCTTCTTCTGTAAAATGGGACTAACAACAGGTAGCAAGTCAGGTGGCAGGTTGTGAGGATGAAACGCATTCTTTCTTCATCCATCCAGCCAACAGCCTGTCACGGAGGGCGGGCTTCGTGCTGGTCATTCTGCATGTCGTGTATCTGGGAGCGGAACCACGCAGCCCTCGACCAAGCCTCACTTTGTGCCCACCTCGTTCCTCCTGAACCGCACGTTGTATTGAGAAGTACCTCATCCATCGAAGAGGAGTGGGATTTGAGCTGAGCGTTCAGGAGCTGCGATGCCGTTTGGTTCCCTGCCGGCTTACTTCTATGAATTCTTTTCCTACGCACCCCCTCCCGGGTGTGGAGTACGGCCCTTCGCAGCTCCTTCACTGAAGGGAAGGGGAAACCCAACATCAACATCCCCACGCACGCCACAATTCATGCTATCGGACACGGGATGAGGCTGAACTGTGTGCATTGAAGGGAGAAGGCAGGATGGTGACAGGGCATGGGTTCTGACGTCAGGAATGACCCCGTGAACTTGACCTTGACCCCTGCTGTGTGGTACTAGAACACCATCCACCCGGTTTGGCTACCCCTCCCTGTACTAGTCCTCCCTGCACAAGCCTTACACACCCCTGCCCTTGGAAATGAGGGGCCCTATGACCCACTGTCACCAAAGAAAGGTCAGTGGAAGGGGTGTGTGTCATTTCTGGAACAATCTTGAAGCGTCACTGCGGGGGTCTGATGAGTCTCCTGCTCAGCCACGAACCAGCAACATTCCAGATAGGGGTCACTCTGTCCCCCTGGGACCCGGGACCAAGACAGTGCAGTGGGGACTAAGGCCACTGCCAGTCTGCAACAGACACATCCTGTGAACAAGAAATGCACCTTCATCGAGTAAACCACTGAGACTCGGAAGTCACCTGTCACTGCTGCAAAAGCCAGTCTATTCCGTTGCTTGAGCTCCTTGCTGTGACCAAGCAGCGAGGATCTGACCCATCTGACCTGCCTCACCCTCCAAGTTGGGATAACAATAGCACTTCCTCCCCCGGGGTGCCATGAGGGCACACGAGATAAGCCACGCGCCGCGAGCGGCATACTGTGATCAGTCAGTATGTTTGCGGCTGTACCGGTCCTTTCGTTACTACGGTTACTCCCTCTCCACTTGGGCTGCAGATAAGCTTTGGCCCTTGATCTCTAGCACCATTCTGGGTAAACAAGAAGGTTGGAAATGAATTTCTCTGGGCAGAGTTCAAGGTCTGAGGAAAAGACTCGTGCCGCTGAGGACGTGTAACAGGAACACGCACTGCACCGAGCGGCAGGCTCTGAATCAGGGGCGTCCCATTCCACAGACTCAGGCTGGGAGACCGTGTGGGAATTTGGGGCAGAGGTATCCGAGCCCGGCTCTGCCGTGATCTCCTGCGTCACCCCGTGCTCCTGAAGTATCATTTTCTCACGTAGGGACTGGAAATGGGGTATAAGGTCGGCTCCCACCACAGTGATAGATAGGATAACCCCGATCGTCGGCTTTCCTTCCTCCCAGCCTCCGTGTCCCCTCCCTCTGCCCTGAGTGACGATAGCGCCCCCTCTCCAGCATGACACTAAGGCCCCCGGTGGCCTGGCCCCTGCCTCCTTTCCAGTTATTATTTCCTCACTCACAGTCCGCCCTTCAGAAACACTACACTGCCCCCAGGCACACTGCCTGGGCCTCGGTCCCTGTGCTCCCACTGGACCTCAGCTGTCAAGGACCTTCTCACCTTCCTCTGGGCTGGCTACACATTCGTCATCATTCAAGAGTCACCTCCTCCAGGAAGCCTGTGTGAGCCCCAGGGGTGCCTAAATGTGGGACTCTGGGGCCCTTCACCTTCTGTCCTCAGCATGTAATTCTGGACCACTGGTTTTCAAAGGGGGGGACTTTGTATTAACTGCATCACAAGCTCCCAGGGTAGCTGTTAAAATCACAGCTTCCTGGGCCAGAAGCTCTGGGCAAGAGATTCAGGGAGCTGTGCCCATGGCAAGCCCTCCAGGGCCCTGCTGTTTCTTAAGTTGAACAACTCCCCAGACAGGACCTTTCCTGCTCTCTACCCTCAGCAGCTTGTCCTGGGCTTGGGACCTGGACGGTGCTCAGAAAACGTTCTTTGAGCAGAACCTAATCATTCCAACAAGGACTGGCTGTGGACATGTTTCTACAGTATCTACTCCCCCGAGCACTGCCCAGATCTGTAAAGCCAGTGGGGCATTTTGGCTAAATAAAATATTTAGCTACAGAATGGGCCAATCACCACCAAGAGTAAAACTTCTGAGATACTAGGAACCGTCTGGGATATTTTAAAATTTTATAAATTTCTGCTTCTAGATTCTTCCTGCAGCGACATCTGTGCAACCATGATAGGAGATAATCTTCCCTCTTAGTGGAGTTTATGCAGAGTGGGGGGGTCTCATACCCTTAAGAGAATAAAATACGTAACCAGTAAATATGGTTCTTGAAGCTGTTTTACTTCAGTGTATGAATCCTACTGTATCAAATCCATGTAACAAAGATTAGATGGGCGATATACTCTAATCGCTAGTGTTATTATTTAAATGTTTACAAAAATTTGCTGAACCACAGAGAATACAATATTCCCCTCCCCGCCAAGTTATTTAGCTAAGGACCTTTCTCTCAGTGTTAACCCAAACTGATTGTCTTACTTTTATTTAAGTGCTCGAACGTTCTAATAACTGTTTTGTACATGAAACGAAGGGCTTTGCCAATCATCATTAACTAACACAGCATTTTACTCCTGCGATTAATTCCATTGTCTGGCTGAATTTCAACATCTGAAGGAAGCACCGCAGGAGAGGCTGGCTGGGAGACAGGGCTATAATGCTTCCCATATTTGGAAGTGGGAATTCAGAGCACGATGCTATAACCAAATGGAGCCCCGTTCCCATCACTGACTGGTCAGATACCACGGCAATCTCTGCCATCATCCAGTCCTGGCCACACTCATGCTCTGGGATGCCAGAAATGACCTTGAGTTGGCGTTCCATGTCAGCCTTCCAAGGACAGAGGCTGAAGCCACGGATACATAGTGAAGAGAAAGACACCTACGTTGCCCGCGTCACGGATCCACAAATAAACGTCACCCCTGCCACCTCATCTCCCATGAGAGGGTGTTTCTTATCCTCATCACCAAGGGAGAGCATATTTATGGGAATTCTAGAGACACTTCCTAAATAAAAGTGCAGAAAGCCCCATTAAGAATGATCTTTACTGCGGCACCAGGGTGGCTCAGTCGGTGAAACTTCTGACTCTTGATTTCAGCTCAGGTCTTGATCTCAGGGTCCTGAGTTCAAGCCCCGTGCTGGGCTCAACACTGGGCATGGCGGTTGCTTAAAAAAAAGAATTATCTTTACTGCTTTCTTCAGAATTAAGGAAGGAACCAGGGTGTGTCCATTGTGCCCTGAGGGAGGCACTAAGTGCCGTGTTCAGATGGGTGCGTTGGTTGAAACTGGTGGTGCCACTGGCCAGCTGTGTGACCTTGGCTGAGGTACGTCACCCCTCTGACCTTCTGTTTCTTCCTCTGCAGAACCGTGAAGGGACTGTCTGAGAAGGCATCTTCCGAGCGCTCAGGGACAGCTACGTGTTGACCATGTCATTCTGATGTCATCAGTGTCAAGTGCCAGTAGGACATTCACTAACATTTATGGGCACCTACTATGTGCTAGGTGTGGGTCCAAACTTCTGACCAGCATCCATTCATTTAATCCTCCCAATAGCCCTGTTTTGGAGATACTGCCATCATCCCGCTGTTGGAGGTAAAGGAGCAAAGGCACAGGGAAGTGAAGTCACTGAACACGCGGGAGACGCTCGCATGGCCTCCAGGCTTGGGAGTGGGGGTCGGGAGGGTGGATCCAAGAACAGAAATGTCCTATGTGTCATCCTCTGAACCCCAGGTTCAGGGTGTTGGATCAGGTTCAGGCAAAGGATCGCCTCAGGGTGTTGAGTGATCAGCTCACCTTGCAGAAACACAAACCGTGGAACTAAAAGAAATTCAATCCTCTACTTGTGTAGGTGAAAAAAACTGCTGTGGTTGCCCAGAAAGGGAAAGCAATGTGTCCAGGGCCACACAGACATTCAGTAGCAGAATTACACTGAGAACTAGGTCTCCTGGCCCAATAGTCTCTAGGCCTCCCCTGGGTCTCAGATCCTTCCAGAGGCCACAGAAAGAACCTGAGAGGTCTCCAGAGTCCCTAAAGCGGAATCTAAAAATTACACATGTGGAATATTTTTCTGAGGAAAGGGCCCGTACGTAGGAAGGTCAACAATGATGTTTGTACTACGGCAAATAATGTTTTTTTCAGCCAGTGACTCTTCAAGGTTTGTTCAAAGCACTTCACATGTATGAACTCATCTGAGCCCTCCCAGGGACCCTAGAAGGAGGGTGCTGTTTTTGTCCCATTTTGCAGATGAGGAAAACGGAAGCCTGGTGGGGGTAAAATAACTTCCCCAAGGTCACACGCTGAACTGGGCTGTCCTAGAACTTTCTTTTGCATCCTCCCTGATCTGGCATTACGAGTATCAGCAGAACATGTTTTTTCTTCTGATACTAAGATTTCCAAACAAACAGCTAGGATTGTCCTTCATTTCCAAGCATACACATATGTGTGTGTGTGTCTGTGTGCGACAAGGCTCAGGGCCGAGCTCCTGATTATGGTCACGGGCCTGGATCCAGTGATGTCTTCACTGACACAGCTCTGGGAATCAACACAAGCCTGTTTTCGGGCTATTTCAACTGATCAAGGTGCTTCCTTTCTCCAGGAAACAGCCCCTTCCTTTGCCCTGCTAACCGGGGCGGGAGGGCAGCTCCCGTTTGAAGCCAGCTTCAAAGCTACATTCCCAGCTGGGTGGAACTGACACAAACTGGCTACTCCGAGAGAGCCATTGGGCAGGACAAAGAGGACGCTGGGAGACGTGCCTGGTGCGGAGAGCCTGTGATTAGGCTGTGACCGGGACTGACTGATTGCTCTGGTATCAGATCCCGTGTAAGGTATTCCGGGGCTCTAGCCACGTGACCAGGATAATTTCCCTCTATACACACTTGACCCTGCAGAGAGAGCAAAGCCGCTCTGCAGCTGGGAGGGACGGGGGCCTGCAGGAGAAAGGAGGGACTCCTATCTTCTGCACACCTGCTGCGGGCCAGCCCCGGACCCAGCCCTCTACCCCACTGCATTCGTTTTTCACAGTGCCCCCGGGAAGACTATCCTTATTCCCATTTAACAGATAAGAATATTGTGGTTTAGGGAAGGGGGGGCCCTGTCCAAGGTCAACAAGTAGATGGTTGTCACAGATAGGATTTTGATCCAGGCCACTCTGGCCCACAGACAAAGGGTCACAAGAGCAGAGCTGGGTGTCAGGGTCATAGACTGTTCAAGTCACAGACTCGTGCCCCCCAGCCATAATCCATTCAATCCCCACTTTGTACAACCGAGGATTGGCGCCTAGAGAGGGGAAGTGACTTGCTAAGACCAGGCCACACAGAGCCAGGGCTGCACTGGACTCTCGGGCCAATGCTTCTTCCATCTCCCTGCATCAGCTGTTAACGGCGGGGAGGGAAGAGGGGAGCATGTGTTAGTGGAACAGGGCACTCAAGTGGAAATCCTCCATTCCTGGAAGGCAGGGTTGGGGTCACGGGGCTCCCTTACTCAGACTCCTCCTCTTTGGTTTCCTTCAGGCTCTCAAGGAATGTCTCTTCAAGGAGATCCAGCTCCCCCAAGGGCACTTGGAAGACGGAGGTCATGTGGCAAATGAGGACACGGGCCCGGGCATCATAGTGCCCTGGGAAGAGAGAAACAAGGGCAGAGAATCAGTTTAGCTTTTAAAGAGCAGTGTAAGGGATACAGCCCCAGGCCTGGAAACGGCCTCCATGCACCACCCCACGGAGGCGGTCAGCTAACCTGCGGGCCAGCCTCCTGGATGGAATACCGTGTAGCACTGAAAACCACTGATCAGAGACAAGGTGGTATTTTCATGAGATTAGCAAAGATCAATTTTTTTAACCCCAAAGCTTTTAAGGAAGTGTTGAAAACAGGTGCGTGCTTGAGGACCTCACTGGTGGGAGTGCGTATTGATTTAATCACCCGGAGGGCCATTCGATAGTATGAACCAAAACCTGAGAACACTGTGTATCCCCCAAATCATAGAGTCACAAAGCAGAACAGTGACTGAGGGCTGGGGAAGGGGTAAAGAGGGAGTCAGTATTTAGGGGGACAGAGTTTCAGTTTCGCAGGATGAAAAGAGCTCTGCAGGGGTGCCTGGGGGGTGCTCAGTCGGTGGAGCAGCTGACTCTGGGTTTCTGCTCAGGTCACCGTTGGGGGTTGTAGGGTGGAGCCCTGTGTGTGGGGGGGTCTGCACTCAGCAGGAAGTCGGCTTGAGATTCTCTCTCTCCCCTCCACCCCTCCCCCTGCTCATGCTCGCTCTTTCTCTAAAATACATAAATAAATCTTAAAAAAAAAAAGAAAACAAAAGAGCTCTGGAGATGGACAGTGGTGGTGGCAGACACAGTGAATGTGCTTACTGCTGCTGAAGGGTACACGTAAAAATGCCTAAAATGCCATATTTTGTTATGTGTATTTTACCCCAATGAAAAAAGGAGGGGGGAAAGATGTGCATCCCCGCTGGCTCAGGAATTCCATTTCTGAAATGCTAATCTGGAGAAAACAATCCTGAATGTGGGAACTAGGAAGTAAAGACCTTGTGGAAATGAGAGCATTCTGGAGATTTCTAACACCAGGGTTCCGTTACTTAAACAACAGCACATCCGCCTCGTGAGCCATAAAAAAAAAAGAGATTCTTAAGAAGTTTGTAAATCTGAAAAAGATGCTTAGGTAATGGGACAAAATTTTTAAAATGGATGGATTTACTTAGGAATAGGGTCCCGACTAAGGGAAAAAAAAAAAGCCCACTGCTGAGCAAAAAGGGAGAGAAAGACGTCAAATTGGATTTTCTTTTCTTTGCCATCCTCTTCCTTTACCCCGCACTCCTGAAGTCCCCTGAGACCATTAGTTTATCTAAAAACATCTCTACTGGGGGAGGGCAGGAATCTCCCTTGCATCCCTGTCCCTGCTCCCCAACCCTCTGCTGGGAGGGCAGCCTCTCTGACTGGGACCAGTCCCGGCCAGGGTGGGGGTGGGGAGGTCCCTGTTCTCTGTCGAGAACCCGTGCGCCCCGCCATCTGGTGGGCATAGCTGGGTGGCGAGGCCCCTTGGGGTGCAGCATGTCAGTACCTCAAGCCCCAAAACCTCCACCAGTCTCCAGTCACCCGCTGACACTGGGGCTCCCCTCTGCCTCACTCACGTGGCTCCAAACTCCCGTGGGACAGGACGGGTGTTATTTGGACCCTGTTATTTGGAGGCCCCCAAACAGTCCGGTCCCATAGTGTGGGACGGGCCCTGGAAGTCTGTCTCTGCAGGTGACAGCCAGGTTTGAAGACCACTGGTCTGGGGGCTGAGTGTAGGAGGAACAGAGCTGCTGTCACTCCTGACCCGGCTCTCGGTTTCCCTCCTTGATTTCCGCACAGCCCAGAAATATCTCCAGGCCTGGACTCCTGGCACTCTGCTTTCATCTTTCTTTGGCAATAATGTAGAAACGTCACGATTAGAACCACATCCAACCCCTACCATGACCTACGAGGCTCCTGGTCAAAGTCTCTGACCTCGACTTCTAGAACATTCCTGCTTCAAGGGCCTTTGTACTTGTCGGTCCACCACCTAAAAGGCTCATTCCTGAGATCTTCATATGGGCCTTCTCCTCCTCATTCAGG
The DNA here is from genome assembly GCF_010015895.1 of Lontra canadensis. Lineage (NCBI taxonomy): Eukaryota > Metazoa > Chordata > Mammalia > Carnivora > Mustelidae > Lontra > Lontra canadensis. Next base: position 13,856,054 of record NW_022631019.1, read on the forward strand.
TCTCTGTTCAAAGCCTCCTGCCCAGAGAGGCCTTCCTGACTGGCTGCCCATCGCTCTTTATCCCTTTTCCCTGGCTGTCCCTCGTCACAGAGCTCACTATCTCTGATATATTCATTTACTTTTGTTTGTCTCTCCTCCTGAAATATAAACTTTGTAAAACCAACCTTATAAGGTTAATCTTTGCTCTATCTTTAGTTCTCAGAACAGCGCTTGCCACAAAGAACAAATGTTCAATGAATAATTTGACGGACCTGGGAGGGATCCTGTTTGTGTGTCTAACCCTTGGCAAACAGCTCATCCTCTCTTGGGTGGAAAACGGAAATGGTCAGTCACCTCAAAAAGGTTTGAGGAGAGGACTTCCAGTCCATGAGAGGCCCCTAATAAACATTACGGAATTAGACTCCTCCGCTGGGCGCCCACGATGTAGGTAAGTATATTATACTAAAGTATTACTAAATTATACTACAGTAGTAGTGGCTAGCTTCACCATGCGTGGCCCTCCGAAGTCCTGGAGTCTGAGGTTTCAGCTTCTGCAGAATAAACTAGTCCCTTCCTAGAACTAGGGCACTCCGCGAGCCATGAACTGGCAACGTTTGCCCCGCTGTCCTGGACCGCAACTGCCTAGGTACTGGAGAATAGGTATGTCGTGTCCTGGGGTTCCTGGGTCACTTACAGCTTGACAAAGGAGCTCCCCACTCTCACAGACTGTTGCATCCAGGTGATAGTTGAGCTGTGGAAAGTAAGCCAGCCTCCGCCATGGTGATTCACTGGTGGCAGTGATAATTAGCTACAAATTCATACTACACTGCTTAAGGCTGCAGTGATTGAGTTAGCTTCTGGAATATGGGTTGCCAGCGGGACAAGTGATTAGCTCCCTGAGTGTACTCAGGCATGGGGCTCGGGAATGTCAGCCCTGTGTAAAGGTCACTGGCAGCCAGGCTGGTGGACGTGGAGCTGAGGTCCCACGTAAGGCAAACAGTAGCTGGTGGGGGAGAGACATGAGTCCAAGGCAACCCCGACACTGGGGTTTTCCGGTCCCGGCTCTACTGCCAACTTGCCAGGTTGGCTGACTCGCTCCTCAAACACCCGACTCTCCTGTTGTGGAGCTCAGGTCAAAAGCCTGGGCATCGTCCCTGGTTTTTCTGGTTGCCCTACCCTGACATCCCATCCACCAGCTAATGCTGTCAGCTCCACCTTCAAAATATATCCTGAGTTGGACCCTGGCACTCCCCTACCACTGGCCACCGTGGCCACTGGGACCACCTTCCCTCTTTAGCCACTGGCCATTACTCTGGTTCTCATCTTTCATGCTTGCCAGCGCTCTATCTGCTGCAGAGCAGCCAGAGGGGCAAAGTCATATGGCTGATTGTGCTCTCTCCCCAACTAAAAACTCTCCCAAGGCACTCAGAATAAAATCCACATTTCTTCCCAGGGTCCACAAGGCTGGACATTACCTGGCCTCTTCCCACCACCCTCTCCCACATCACTTTCCACTGATCCCGTTTCACGCACCAGTATCTGGCCCACCAAGAAGCCAAGCTCTTTTTCCCACCCCAGGGCCTTTGCACTTGCTATTCTAATGGGAAGGCTCCTCTCCCAGAGCTCTGCCTGGCTGATCCCTTCTCATCAGTCAGGTCAAAAATATTCGCTCCTTACAGAAGCCAGCAGCCTCTAAAGTAAAGCAGCCCACCGCTGGTCACACCTTCCCCATTCCTTGTTCCTACCACTGTTGCATCTGTGGATAACGTGACTGTCTGGTTCTCCCCACCAGACTGTCAGTCTCACAGGGGCAGAAACTTTTGCTTTGTTCCTTGTTGTCACCCAGTGCTCAGGGCGATGCCCAGCAATTCGTAAGATGTGTTGGCTCTTTAACTAACTGAAGCTTTCCTTTGTCTGCCAGGGTTCTCTGATGTGCCCACCTGTTTCTGCATCCCACCTCCAGCTGAGACTCTTTTTCTCTTTCCAGTGCATCCCCAGGGGACAATGGAGACAATGGGTTTGCTGGGTAAGGCCTCTCTCCTCCTCTGGGTAGGGTCATCTCTTACAGTGACCAGTTACTCTTAAATGTCAAAGTCTTGACAATGCCTCAAATACTCTCTGAGCTGCTCATCACTCAGTTCCTTTCTCAAATGTCACCTCCTCTGAGAAGTCCTCCACTCCACTGCTTTCTATTCCCTTATCAAAAGGTATTTTCTTATCACCTTTTAAAACTTGATTTTTACATTGGCCGACTTGTTTATGATGTTTCCCCCTCTGGAATAGAAGCTCCAAATTCACCATACATTCCTAGCATCCAGGCCTGTGCCCAAAGCAAAGCAGATGTGTAATTATCATTGTAAGAGCAAAGAATAGGCAATTTGTAGGAATGAATGAATAAATGGATCTCTGTTGGGAGAGGTCCAAAATAGGGGGAATAATTATGCCGGATAAGATCTGTATCTCCTTCCAGCAGAAACACCCTATGATTAATACTCATGAATACTGGAAGCTTCCTTTATGCACTGCTTCCTCAAAACCAGACTTGGGGCTACCCTCTGCACGTACTGATTTCCTGAATTCTCACAGCCACCCAAGCAGGCGGCTGCGGTAGTATCTCCATTTAATCCAAAAAGGCACGGAGACAGAGACAGCTGGGTCACTTGTCCTGGGTCACCCAGCTGGTGGGTGGGAAAGCGGAGGGTCTGACTGCAGACGCTGTGCCCTTGGCCCCGCCCAGGACACAGGAACCATAGTTGAGGCAGCAAAACACTGTCTTCACACATTTCCCAGGCCCATATATTGCTTTTGGCTTCTGCTCCTCCCTCCTGGCCTCCCCTTGAGTCTGGATCAGGCCTTGATCTTGCCTGACAGTGGGCAGTGGGCAGGTAAGATAGCCCCCGCTGCTCCTGAGGGCTGCTCGGGTCCCAGTCCAGCTGGAAACCTACCCAAAGGACCAAGGCCAGGGAAACTGGTCTCCCAAGGTCCCTTCCAACTCAGAGATCTAAGGGTCAGTCTCAGGGTGCCTGTTCCCCATCCCACCTCCCAGGAGGCAACTTCAAAAGTCCAAGGTCAGTTGGACTTGAAACAGCTCCAAAGCAGCCTCTGCCCTATCTTTCATCAACTTCAGGAGACCAGAGTCTGCAAGTCACTGAGCACATGAATCCAGATAAAGCCATGTGGGGTCGAGACCCACGACAGAGGTCACAGGGCAGCTCGTGAAAATTCAGATTCCCTGGCTCCGCACTCAGGTCTGGCACGGGGCTCGGGAATGTGTACTTTTCACAAGCTCCCCATGTGATTCTGAAGCAGGGGGTCCCTACTCTAAGCAACACAGTGGTGGGCAAGCAGGTTAGCGCTTCCTGGTCTGAGAAGGTCTGGGCACCCTCATGCCTGGAGGCAGGGGTGTGATCGAGATCCCCTGTGCTACCTGGTCTATGGCGCTCCTTCTAAGTGCCGAGCAACCCCTGAGGAGCTGGCCCGTGTGATTGATTGCTCATCTTCCCCACGGTCTTGGGAGCTTAGTATGACAATGCTCAGTTTTGTGCAAGAGGAAGAACAGGTGCAGAGAGACCTTCTAAGTCACTGAGCTGAGAGAGAGGCAGAGCTCAGATAACAAACCAGGATTACTGGGTGCCAATGCCTCTGTCCAATCCAGTGTGGCTGTCTCTCAAAGGCAAATCCTATCCTCTCAAGTGAGTTTGGGGGCTCCAGGATGATCCCATGTGGTCAGCGGTGCATCTTTTCTGTGTTTACGGATATGTGGTGTGCACACACAATCCCAGGCCCAGCCCCAGCCCCAGCCCAAATAACAGGTCACCCTGTTCTTTGGAAAATCTTTGTGGTGGTGAGGGGGGAACCGAGGGAGCTCTTCTGCTCAGCCACCAGGGGGCAGGAGTGCACCAGCCCCACACAACTACTGAGTGGCCCGGGTGCCCACTCCAGACCTACTACCACACGCTGCAGAAGCCCTTGGCGTCCAACCCATTCCTCTGGCTTAGGAAGAACAAGGGCGTGTCCGAAATCACCCAGTATGTTCACGACAAAGCGGGGGCCAGAACCCACACTTCTGGGCCCTCCTCCCCACGAGTATCTCCCAACAGAGAAGCTATGGCTCCCAGTACTTCACTGTCCAGGGCTGTCTATGCATTGAAGGACGCGCGCCCCCCCAGGTGTTGTGATAACAACTCCACTCTCCCCACATTTTCAAACCCCCTCCTGTCCCCGGAAGGGGGTGGTATGACCTTCACTGCAAGGCTCTGAACAAGCCTCTGGGCTCAGTATGGCTCTATCTCTAAGTACAGCACCGGCAAGGCAGGCCCAGGGCTGACCTTCTACTTTCTGCAGAGCAGCAGGATCCCAGACCTTTGGGAAGAGCTCATGGTCACTGCCCTCCCTTTGGGGGCTGCCCCCCAGGCCAAAGAAAGGGAGCCCAGAGGCAGAAGCCTCACCTTTGTTGTCACACAGATTGGGTCTGAATTCTCAGCTGCCTAGCTGAAAACTTCAGGCAAGTTTCTTGACCTCTCTGAGCCTCAGTTTCTTTGTCTGTACAACGGAGACAAGAATACCGTTTTAATCTGGCTTTTGTTGAGATGAAATAGGGGGATGTCCATGAAGAGCCTGGCCAACCCGCAGGATGCACTCCCCGTTCAGTAAAGGGTGGCTTGTCCTGCTCCCTCCCTGGATTCTGACACCTCCTTGATCCTTGCGCTAAGACCCTGGCTAAGAAGCCGGCTGCCTGCTGGGACCGCCCTGCTGGTATCCTGCAGGCCAGGGATTTTACTTCTCCCCCCTAGAGTGTGAGAACACCCTTCTCAGGTTGTAGTCACACAACTGTCACCCAGCCTGCTCTACCACTACCCCTCAGTTGACCCACTTGAAGAAAATTTTAAAAACCTCTCCCCGTTTTCACTCTCAGTGAACCTTTTTGCATACAACAAATCTACGCCTTACTCCGATCCCATCCGGGCACTGGCTTTAAGCTTTTACTTCTGCCTAGCGCCCTCACTTTGCGTGGCAGAACATAACTCGGGGAACGGGGCTCTGGGGATAGACCCCCTCATGGCAGAATCTGAACTCAGATTGTTTCTTCCCATGGCTTATTAGAGGGGGACGGTTAAGGGCAGGAGGCTGGTGACAAGGTTCCTTGAGGACTAGTGGTTATAGGAGTAGAGGGGTCACTTCCGAGACCCTCCTTCAGCTCCACCTTCTCGCTCCTACGCTCCTGCCACCTGGGGCCCCCCACTCTTTGTTCTGACCTTGTCAAATCTTAAAGTCAGCTGTAAGGTGGAGGTCTTTTATTACTTTCTATCCGCTTGAGCACAGGGGTAGTTAAGAGAAGATTCTGGAACCACGCCGGTGTTTGCATCCTGGGCCCATCACTTTGTAGCTGTGTGACCTTGGGCACGTCATTTCCCTCTCTGCGCTACAGTTTCTTCTTTTGTAAAATGGAAACAGTAATGGCATCTGCGTACTAGGGTCACGGGGGGGTTTAAATGAATGAGCATAAAGCGCTTGGCTCAGGGCCTGCCCATAGTGGGCCTTCCATAGTATCAGCTGTGATGAGAATTACTCCCGCGGCCAGACAAGATCTGGTGCACAGAGTGGGTGCTTGGTTCTTGCTGATGGATGAACCAGTCAGTTCTGATACTGGTAACAGATTGTACGAGTCTCAGCGATGCTGACAGAAAACCCAGTGTATGCAATTCTACCATATCGAAACACCAATATCTCAAACTTTTCTGATTCACCAGGGAGGTAGGGTTTGCAATTCAGTAATAAAGACCAGGTCACAAAGCAGAGGCAAGTTTGCAGTAAGACAGCCATCCCAGGTGGCAGGTACCTCCTTCGGGTGCGTGGCCTGGAGTCAATGTTATCTTTGGATTCAGAGTCCAGAGGGCGAACCCCGTGATTCGGGGCACCTGGGCACCTGTGCAGAGCTCACAGTGACATTCACTTTGCCTTAAATGGAATTTTGAAACTGACTTTGAAAGGAAACCCTGGGCTACTTATTTAACTTCCTGAGCCTGACTTCCTCCCCTGTCCACAGGGGTAAAACTACCTCCCTTCGCAGTTGACCTGAGGATTATACACCAAACAGCAATTCACAATCTACATGTAAGACATAGGAAGGCAAGTAGAATACCTTACAAAGTTTACTAACTACAAATAAACTGGCCCCACATGACATGGACAGATGTTGGGTCCTAGAGCAGTGGTTCTCGGCCAGGGACATTTTTGCTCCCCAGATGACATTTATGGAGACATTGTTGGCAGTCACAGCTCAGGAAGCGGTACTGGTAGCTGATGAGCATATGTCAGGATACCACTAGACATCTTACAACACACAGATGGCCCCACCACACCGAAAGATCCAAGTCCAAATGCCAAGAGTGATGAGCTCGAGGAACCTGGTTGAGTTACCGGCTTAGATTCCGTTTAACCTTCAGCGAGTAAGAGAATTACTTTCTCAGTTGTGTGGGAAAAGAGTTTGGTGGTTGTTACTGGATGAGACCATGGTTATCACCCACAAAAGTCCACCCAGCTGCCAAGATGGCACTGTCTGGTGACTGAGATCCCAACAGTGTTGGTAAAGTTCAACCTTCCAGGAAGTTCTGAGAAATCCAGCCTTTCGCATTGATTTCCTGGGCTGATTCCATGACTAATCACCCTATCTCACACTCACAGAGAAACCTAGCTGCCTGGAAGGCCTCCTCCTACCCTATCAGTCTCTGTAGAAGATGGTTTAACCCTCAAGTACCTAACCCTTCTAGTACCTGAACTCATTCTCTAAAAAACAGGCATCCATCTATCTTTCCATCCATTGATCCATTCCTCCATCCATCCATCCATCCATCCATTCTACCTGTCTATTCTTCTATCTATCCATCCATCCAACTATCCATCCATTCATCCATCCATCTTTCCATCCACCCACCCATCCTTCTTTCTATCCATCCATCCATCCATCCATCCATCCATCCATCCATCCTTCCATCCACCCGTCCATCCATCCATCCCTCTATCTATCTATCCATCCATTCTCCCATCTATCCATCCAATAATTACTAAATTCCCACCATGTGCCTATCGCATGGTAGATGTTGGGGTGCAATAGTGAACAGGCCAGACCAGGGCCCTGCCCTCATGGAGTTTATGGGGGAAGCACCTGAACAGATGGGCCAACTATGACACTGACCTTCTCCTTATAACCATGCTCTTAGCACCAAAGTCAGGGGGGCGCCTGGGTGGCTCAGTGGGTTAAAGCCCCTGCCTTCGGCTCAGGTCATGGGATCGAGCCCTGCATCGGGCTCTCTGCTCAGCAGGGAGCCTGCCTCCCCCTCTCTCTCTGCCTGCCTCTCTTGTGATCTCTGTCTGTCAAATAAATAAATAAAATTGAAAAAAAAAAGAACCAAAGTTAGGTTTTTTTGTTTGGGTTTTTTTTTTTTTTTTAAAGGAGTATCTCTCTGTGCCCTTATTTGCATATGATGCGGCAGTTCAGAGAGGTTAAGTGACTTGATCAAGGTCACACAACGAGAGAGTCTCAGAGATAGGATGAGTATCCAGGTTTCCTGACTCCCAGGGCTTTGTCACTTTACCTCTAACCATCAACCCCTGTGAGCAGCACTCACGGCTGGAAATGGCGGCTCTGTCTGGGGCACTCTGCATGGTATACCTCATTTAATCCCCAACACTGCCCTCTAAGGTAAAGATTACTGTTATTCCCTTTTGATATGTGAGGAACTGAGGCATAGAACCATTTATAACTTGCCAAAGTGGAGCTTGAATTTTAACAGCCAAAGAGGCAGGCTAACTCCCCAAATGCCCCCACTTTTTGGTCCCTGGCTCTTCATGAATATGGATAAAGAGTTGGACACGACAATGACTGGCCAGCCAGGCCCACCTCTGGGCCTCATTTTCCCATCTACGCGCTGAGAGGGTGGGCTAGATGGTTTGAGGATCCACCCACCCCTGACCTCTGTAGACCTTCGGAGCCCTAGTCCCTGCCCCTTTGGGGTCCCCATGTGCTGTGTGCTGTCAGAGCTGCAGAGACCTGGGGAGGCTATCAGATAATAATAGTTTTGATGCCGCTCAGAGAATGCCCCTGGGAGGGCACAAAGTACCAGGTGGTGACATGAGACACACCATTTTAAACCCACTCCAGTTGTTCTGTGAGACCCAGGCCAAGGTCACCCACAGCAGAGTGGGCTAGGTTGTGTCCTAGTTCCTCAAGGGGGCTCAGGAGGATTTGTGGTTTGCGGGTTGGGGGCAAGAAGAAAGGTAAGATGAATATGGGTCTCTAGGTAAGGAAAGGGAGAAACTGAGGCAGAGGCAGGAGCACTGGGACACCTGCTCCTCCTACCTGGCGATAAGGCAGTGGGGCAAAGTGCTGGCCCCAGAGGCCAGAGACCCAGTTCTAACTCCCAGTCTGCTTCTAGCGCTGTGTGTCTCGGGGAAAGCCCCTTCCCCTCTCTGGGCCTTCATCTCTCCACCTGGAAAATTGATAGGCTCATCCAGGATGCCCTTGAGACCACGCGCTCAGGCCTATAGCCTCAACTCAGGCCTATAGCCCCTCGGGGGGCTCAGTGGGCTCCATGCCTGCGCGGCCCTCAGCCATGGGCCAGGCCCACAGCGAGCGCTTGGTAGCAGATGGCATCATTATTATAGGCATTATAACACGAGCGTGTCTGTGCTCTCTACTGGCGTCTCAGACCCATACGGACTCAACTCCTGACTCTACGAAGGTCCAGGAGCATCAGACATGATGATTCCTCCCTTACTTCTGGTTAAAAAATGAAAAAAGTGATACAATTGGGCCACATTCTTACACCATCTCTGCCACGTCCTGGGGCAAGCCTCATCAGCCAACGGGAGTATTACTAAATGCCGCGCCTGCCTGAGCACAGGGGCTCAGCGAGTCATCCTCGCGGTCCCATGCAGCTGTGAGACGGGCAGTGAAGATTGTTTGTTTGGGTGGAGCAGGGCCAGAAATACACAGAGGGCTTGGAGCCCGAAGCCGCACTTCTCCGACTAGCAAGGAGCCGCCTGGGATCTGGTCAGGGAGCAGAGTCTGAGTCAGGAGGAGTCCGGATTTCTAACAAACTCCCGGACGCCGGTGCTGCTGGTCCACGGACCGTACTGTGAAGAGCAAGGACTTAAGGTTCTTTCTTTTTAAAAAATAAAAAAGAAAATGCATTAGCCTCATAAGAAGGAGCCCCAAGGTTCAGTGTCCTGTGTGCCCTCCCGCCCTCGTGGACATTGACCGCGCTGAGCACCGCTGTACAAAGCAGGCATGTGTGAGGGGACAGGTCCCATGACCTCTTGTGTGGGGCTGGAGGAGGTCCCAGCGCCCTTCTCTCAGGGTCCCTGAACCACCACTTTGCATGAAAGGGGCACTCAAGACCAACCAGGGTTCCCCAGCTGGGTCCTAACACCCTGGCACCCTGGAAGTCACTAGACTTCCAGAGCTGAGACATCACTCCCGCTTCCTCTCCCGCGTTCCCTCCATCTGGTCTGTCAGGGATCCTGCCATCTCTTCTGACAGAACGACCCCTGCGTCAGCCTTTCACCCCCAGGATTTCTGCTGCCCTCGTGGAGGCCATGTTTCCTCACACCGGACGGATGGGGACGCCTCCTAGAGACTGCCCAGGTCAAGTGCATCCTGCTCCCTTCCCAGGCTCAGCTGCCCAAGGCCACCACGATGGCCCAAGCCCTGCTCGCTTTCCTGCCCGTGTTTCTGCACCTGCTTTTCCTGTTCTCATAATCCTCTTCCTCCTCATCCTCCTGCACCTCCACTCCCCCACGAGCTGGGGTTCCAGCGGGGCGGGGGGTGGGGTGGCTGGTGTGACTTTCCCTACGTAATCTTTCATAAAGGTTTGTAATGTACTTCCCACGTGATGGTTTGCAGGCTGCTGGGAGTTCACTTGCAGTTCGGTGCTTCTCCTCCCTGCTCGCCATCAGAATAAACATCGGGGGTCTTTGTGCCCAAATCTCTCATTAGCGCAGGGAACAGAAGAAGCCACACACACAATGATGGGGGGCCCGGGCAGAGAGGAGGTGGGAGAAATGGATGCGGAGCGACGGGGTCCGGGGAGCCCTGTAGCAGTCTGGTACGGGACACCCTGGGCGCTGCAGTGGGTTGCATGTTGACCCCCAAAACGATATAGCCACGTCCTAGAACCTGGGAAGGTGATCTTATTTGGAAAAAGGGTCTTTGCAGGTATAATTAAAGAGCTCTGGTTGAGGCCGCCCTGTCCAAGGTCCTTGCAGGAGGCACAGAGAGGAGAGGAAAGGGAGGAGCAGGCCCCGGGCTGATGAAGGCAGAAAAGGGACAGACACGGCTGTAGGCCGGGGTAATGCCTGGAGGTAACAGCTAGAGGTAGCTACAAGAGGCAAAACACATTCTCCCCTACAGCCTTCAGAGGGAGCAAGACCTTGCTTTCTGGATCTGGGCCTCCTGAGCTGTGATGGAATACATTTCTGCAGCGCCAAGCTTCCCCAAGTTCGGTAATTTGTCCTGACAGCCCTAGGAGAGAATGTGGGTCAAATCCCACACTGCCACTTACTGTGCAGCCTCGGGCAAATTGCTTAACCTCTCTGAGCCAACTTCTTCATCCACAAAATGGGGCAGTAAGATCTATCTCCTTAGTTCATTCACCAGGTATCTACTGAGTACGTACTAGGTTCCAGGTGCTGGGTTAGGGACTAGAAACACGTTGTGAAGGAAGCCAGATGTGGCCCTGCCCTCCTGGAGCTCCGGTCTAGAGGAGAAGCCTTGGCCACATGGTGCTGGGAGGAACATCGCAGATGGGAGCCCAGGGGCCTCCCCAGGGAAGTGCTCCCTGAGCAGAGGGAGGAGGGCAAGAGGAGCAGGACACTCTCTGGGCAGGGGAAGGACCCCCGCGAAGTCCATGGTGCCGGAAGCACAGGCCCTTGGGGAGGGAGGCTGGCGAGGAGAGCAGGAAGGGGTGTGCTGAGAGATGAGGCGGGGCTGGCCCCCCCTCCCCAGGAAGACCAGTGAGGGCACCCCTGCTGTCGTCCAGGAGGGAGTCATGGTGGCTCAGACCGGAGTGGTGGGCGACTTAGCAGGTAAAACCGTGGGGCCTTGTGAGGAGAGATGAAGTAATGGCCCCCCATTACTCCCCCTCACTGGTGCCAAGCCCCCACGGTGTTTGGCACCAATGAGGGGCTCACTGGCTCCCCAGCTACACAATGTTTCCTTTCCTTCCCTGCACCAAAAAGGCCACAGGGGATGGGCCCACAGGTGGCAACACCACCTGTGGCTTTGCTGGCCAAGCATGAAGAGGAGCACCCCAAACTTACTGAACTTTACGAAAACATATAGAACTGAGAAAATCAACTCACCATCCTTGAGTGAGAAGCTCAGAAGGTCCTGGGGAAAAAAAATAACAGGAATTAGCAATATGTTGGCGGGTCATTAGCCTGCACCTAGCTGAGCCATTTGTCAGCTGCACGACCCCAAACATGTCACTTAACCTCTCTGTGGCTCCATTTCCTTACTTATAACGAGGGGAGGACCATACTACCTATTTTATAAAGTTGCTTGGAGAATTAAATGAGTTAGTATTTGTCAGGTACATAATAAACACTATGTAAGTATTAAATTAAATCAATGGTAAATATTCAATAAGAATTTACTGTTAGCTGTGATCATCATTCTGTGATATTATGATGAAATATTTTATTTCTTATTTATTTATTCATTTCAAAAGATTTTTATTTATTTATTTTGACAGACAGAGATCACAAGTAGGCAGAGAAGCAGGCAGAGAGAGAAGGAAGGGAAGCAGGCTCCCCGCCGAGCAGAGAGCCCGATGCGGGGCTTGACCCCAGGACCCTGGGATCATGACCTGAGCCGAAGGCAGAGGCTTTAACCCACTGAGCCACCCAGGCGCTCCTATCTTTCTTATTTAAAAAGTTTATTTATTTGAGAGAGAGAGAAAGATGGAGAGCATGAGTGGGAGAGGGGTTGGAGGAGCAAAGGGGGAGGGAGAGGGACAAGCAGACACCACACTGAGTGCAGAGCATGACGCGGGGCCCGATCTCAGGACCCCGAGATCATGACCTGAGCCAAAACCAAGAGTTGGACGCTCAACTGACTGAGCCACCCAGGTGCCCCAAAATATTTTATCTTTCAACTATACCACCCCAACAGAAGTGATTTTCAGACTGACTTTGGAAGGAAATACTTAGTTCTCCTTTCCCCAGCGGTGGGCGTACCTGAACGATCACCAGTGGGTCATCCTTCAAGATGGGGTCCTTCAATAAAATCGGAGCAAACACATCTGCGCCTTCGCCTCCCAGGCCATTGGCGAAAGCAGTCATGGTTGGCAAGACGGCTTCGGGCAACTCCAGCCACTTCACGAGGCCGGCCACGAACTCTGCGCAGAAGGAGCTGAAAGACAGACATGGCTTGGATCCCCCAAGGCTTCCAGAACAGGCCTCACAAGCCCACTGGGAAGTTTAGGTCACACATGGTCACACGGGTGCAAATCCGCATACGAAATCCACAGTGACTGTGGTCCATGGAAGAAGACGGGGGCGTCCAACACCCGAGAGACGGGGAGCTAGTGGTGCAAGACGCCATGTCTGGAAAGTGGCTCATGGCAGGGTGGGGACAGGCACGGGACTCACACACCCTCGTGCCATGTGACACGCCAGGATGGAGGCAGGGATGGAGGCCTGGTGAGTCCAGAGAGGCAGCGCCCTGACCCACCCAGGGAGGGGAGGGGCCGCTGCTGGAAAAGGCATCCTATGGAAGGTGATTTGCCCGTTGGAAATCAGAGAGGACACTCTCTTTTCCAGGGAAACAAGTGCGCCGCTGCCGAAGCGGCTAAGTGCACAGGAAGGGACTGTCCCCACCACAGTGTCCAAGGATGCTGTTCGCTTCAGCAAACACAGGAGTCCCCAGACAGGGGATGGTTGGGTGCTCATGGGGAGACGGAACCCGGGAACGGAACCCGGGAACTATGGGAAGCACGTGGGATTTGGGCAACGGGGGCGGAGACCACATCAGGCTTCAAAGCTGCCATTCTTGGCAGTGACTGTGGTAAACCCACGAGGTGGGGGGGTGGGGATGTAGAGCATGGGGGTCAGTTAGGAGGTGATGACACCAGTCCAGAAAAAAGGCTGAGGCCTAGAGGCCAAGTCTATTTGCAAACCATCGTCCCAGCCTGCCTCGACCGGGCTGTCCAGGTGCTCCCTGCACTGGCTTCTGCACCCGGTTGGAAACAGGGCCCCCCAGAAACAATCAGAGCTCCCTGGCAGTGCAGGTAACCTCGGGAGGCCCCCGTGGACCCCAGTCAGCCCGCCCACTCCCTCCCTAGAGCCTCCAGTGACGAGGCCCAGGGGAGAGGTCACTGCGGGCCGCCTACAATCCTGCCTCACCAGTGTCATGGGTTCTGGTCCCCAGGAAGCAACTCTGAAATGGAGATTATTAGGGGTCCCTGTGAGGGTGGGTAAAGAGGAAGCAAGACTGGGCAGGGGGTACAGTTGAGTTGCAATGTAGCCTCAAAAGGAGTCTCAGCCAGCCCTGCAGGGAGTTCTGTAGACGGGTGAGCCCAGTGGGCCTTTTACACCCCTCCTCGCTCAGGCAATCACCCAGCAAAGGCTGCCGGGGGAGGAGGGTGGAGGCGTGGGCAAGGTGGCTCTCTTCAGCCGAGGCAGCCCTCTCCGCAGCAGCGGGAGGCGGCCATTGCCAAGGGGACATCTGAGCAATGCAGCATGGTGCCAAGTAAACTGGCCTCCCCATGCCTCAGTTTCCCTAACTGCAAATGGGTTTAAGAGACCAACCTCATTAGGTTGCTTGAGGACTCAACGAGCTGGCAGAGCCCTGGCGCATAGGAGATGCCCAAGGAATGTCAGCTGGCCTCAAGACTTTTACTTCCTTTTTTTTAAAAAAATGAACATATAATGTATTATTTGCCCCAGGGGACGACTTTTATTTCTCTCTCTATATAAAAGGTGACCAGGGGAGGCAGTGGAGAAGGGGTTTTAGAGTCGGGCTCTGACGTCCAGGGCACGAGGGGAGTCCTGGCTCCCTTGGTGACTGGCTTCATGCCCGTACTTCTCTTCTCTTAGCCTGGTTTTCCTGTGCTATAAAATGCAGATGATAACAGGATATGCCTCGGAGATTGGAGCGAAAGATTAAGTGACATTTTAACAGGGCCCGGCTCCTGATAACCCTCCATAAATGCTGGCTACTGCTCTTACAATTGTGGTCATTTGCGCCATCGCAGTCTACCGGGATAATCCCGGGGTGGTTGCGTGGGTGTGCTTGGAGACATGAAGTGACTGAGTGAGCTGAACAGAAGCGTGGCCTGGCCCTGCGCCCAAGAAGGAGGTCTTGGATGTTGAGAATCATAAGAGAGGACGGGTCGAGAGCCCAGACTCTGGTTCCAACCTCGGCACTGCCCCTAGCTGTGTGATCTTGGACAAGTTACTCAACCTCTCTGTGCCTCAGTTTCTTTATCTATAAAATGACGGTGATAATGAAGAAGCCCATTTCATCGGGTCTCTGGAAGTTAACATGTCTCCTTGGGCTTAGAACAAAATCTGGCCCGTATAAAGCACTATATATGTTTCTTACAGGAAAGAAATGAGGGGCGCCTGGGTGGCTCAGTTGGTTAAGCATCTGCCTTTGGCTCAGGTCAAGATCTCAGGGTCCTGGGATTGAGCTCTGCATCGGGCTCCCTGCTCAGTGGGGAGTCTACGTCTCCTTCTCCCTCTGCAGCTCCCCCTACTTGTGTGCACTCGCTCGCACTCTGTCTCTCTCTCATTGTCAAGGAAATAAATGAAATCTTAAAAAAAAAAATAAATGAATTAATGAGTATGTACATAAAGTAGCAATACAGCAGTGGATTACAAAACAAACAGCGTTCCAGATCGGCAGGACTTTGAGAATGGCTTCTAATGTGTATGTCGGCTTGGCCAGAATCGGTCAGAATCAGCCACAACAATGATACCAAATCACAATCACAGAGCAACGATCTGTCAGCCCCTGGGCCGTGGAAGTGCTTTATTCACACTGACTCCTTTACTTCTCACCACACCGTCCAGGAGAGGGAGATGTTCTTCTTACCCCCAGCGTAGAGATAAGGAAATGCAGCCCCAGAGAGGTGAAGGGATAACTCTAGGGTTCAAACCCCTGTCTATCTTCACGACACCAGAGGCCTTACTTACCCACTGGGACACTGCCTCTCCCCAGTGATTAGGTGCCTGGGTGCTCACCCAGGAGCACCAAACATTCCCTTGCGTCCTGGCCCCCCCTTGCTGATGGAACTCCTGGCTGCAGAGGTTAAATCAAGGTTCTCACTGCTGGGAAGGGGCAAAACCTCACCCCAAATCCAGGGTTTCTCATCCTGAGTCCAAAGTTCCACCGACTCACCAGGGGCTGGCAAACTACCCAAGTGGGCCGGAGCACGCCTGCAGCCTGCCTTTGTAAGTAAAGTTTTATTGGAACACAGCCGCGCGCATCCTCTGCGTACTGCCTCCTGCTGCTTTCAGGCTAGGACGGCAACGTCGAGTGAGGACCACAGAAGCCGCACGGCCTGCGAGCCGGAGATCCCGGGGCCTTCACAGAACACGTGTGCCGTCCCCTGCTCCACCCCATAATTTCTCCATAGTGAATAAACAGAGTTGATTCTAGGGAGTGGCATCTGTGACGTTTACAACTCAGACACAAAATACATTAAAAAAAGGCTTGCTTTTATGTCCCGTGCGGACAGCACACATCCCCAAGGTGCCCTGTAAAGATTACTGAAACCGACGGTATATCTGGGTTGTAACATGATTGAAATTACTTTCAAAATGTGTTTTGGGCCTAAAGAACATGGAGCTTATTGACAGAACTGGCCTCCTGAAAGGGAAACTTTGAGGAAGGAAACATCCCAGGGCACATGCTTCTGGCCGGGCAGAAGCAGCTACGTTTACAGGGGTACCCGGACGTGTGTGTGTTTGTGGGGTGGGAGGTGCACAGGACAATAACTCGCTCCTCTATGTGCCCTCCCAGGAGGTGCCCAGCATAGGCCTGGCACATAGAGCAGGCTCATGAACATCTGTTTATGGGAACAAAGTACACAGAGATCATCCCCCACCCGGTCCCCATGTACTGGCTTGTCGGGTACACCCAGCTGTAGGGGAGGCTCTGGGACTCACAGGTGGGCAAGGCAGCTCCTGCCCTCTGGGAGCCCCAACTGGAGGGGGGGCCGGTGTGGGAAGAGCTGCAGGGCAGCATGGTGGCTGCAGGGCTCGGCTGCTGAACATATGGCTAGAGAAAGACCCTGGTCTGGGGTTTGGGGAGGTCTGGGAAGGTTTCTTAGAGGTGACGCCCAAAGAGATGAATATGCTTGAGTATTCAGTCTGGCAGGAGACATGAAGATAAAAGACAAAAAAAAAAAAAAAACAAAAACACCAAACCCAAAAAACACCAAACAAATACCCAGCTAAGACCTAAGGCATGAGGAAGTTTACTCACAGGGGACGTTTTGGGGGTAAGTCTTGAAAATGCTGCAGACCCCAAAACTTCCTGTCATTTCCTGCCCCCATCTGTTGTTTCCTGTCTCAGTAATGGTATTTCTGTCCTTCTAGCTCCACCCACCACCTGGAGGATTGGGGCCACAGCAAGCTCTTCCCTCTGCTCCATCCACAGCAACCGACCTGTCTCCCCGAGGAAAGTCTGTCTCCCCTGTGCACCCCTCCATCTCCTGGTGTCGTTCAATGTCCACCTTTTGTTCTATGACACCTGGATGAAACCCATCCAGACATTTAACCCCGTCTGTCTAGTATAATGGCAGTCAGTTACTCAGGTGCCCTACCCAGACGGTGAGCCCCGAGAGGGCAGGAGCCAGGCCCCATTTTTCTCCTAGCACTACACCTAGCATAGAGTAGGTGCTCAATAAATGCATGTTGTATGCGTGAGTAAATATCTTTCCTCCCATCAGACTGTGTCCTGTTTGAGGGCAGTGATTCATCTCTTTCACGGGTACCTTCCATGTCCTCTAGATCACGCCTGGCACACAGGAGGTGCTCAGAAAATGCTTGGTGTGGGTAAATGAGCGAGTACTGAATGAGATATGTCTTATGCCCCAGATTGCAAACTCCTTAAAGGTAAGGACAATGACTTTCTCCTCTTTGCCAGTAACATCTGGTAGGGAGCCTGGCTGTCAATAATTGGTTCCCTGAGGTGCCTGGGTGATTCAGTGGGTTGAGTCTCTGCCTTCAGCTCAGGTCATAATCTCAGGGTCCTAGGATCGAGGCCCGCATCGGGCTCTCTGCTCAATAGGGAGCCTGTTCCCCGCCCCCCGCCTCTCTGCCTGCCTCTCTGCTGCTTGTGATCTCTCTCTTTGTCAAATAAATAAATAACATCTTAAAAAAAAAAAATTCGTTCCCTGAGGAAGCTTGACATTCTCTCTGTGAGACAAAAGCACTCACCTTTGCTCAGGTTCTGGAAAGAGCTGGGACAGGGAGATGCCACAGAGGGCGGCATAGGCAAAGCGGTTGGCCTCGGCCAGCTCGCGGCCCGTGGGCAGAGGTGACTCCCCCTCCACAGCCAGCTCGGCTACTGGAGGCAGCCTCTGGCTCGATCTGTCCCGTGTGGCCATTTCCAACCCTGCAGGAAAAAAAATCTCAGTGAAAAATGCAACTGGGGGTAGGTAAAATTTACGTAAATGGGACACAATGACTACCGATCATGAAAGAAAAGGTTGATAACTTGAACCATTCAAGATAAGAACTGCTATTCATCATCTTCCAGAGACTGAAAATACCATAGCAGAGACTGGGAACAGATATTTTCAATGTGTATCAACAAAGAATTTGTACCCATAGTATATAAACAACCCCTATAAAGTCATGAAGAAAAAGAAACAAGGCAAATTTTAAAATAGGCAAAACACCCAAATAGGCACTTCATAAAAGATACCCAATGACCAATGAACACATAAAGTTCAAAGTTGTTAGTCATCAGAGAAATAAAGCAAAGCTCCAATGAGACACTGCTACCTATTTGTCAGAATGGCTAAAATTGGAAGTCTGACAATACTAAGTGTTGGTGAGGAAAGGGATAAGTAAGACTTCCACACACTGCTGGGGGGAGTATTTGTGGTACAACCTTTTGGAAAATGGTTGGACATTTTCCACTAAAGCTAAATGTATGTCTTTTCTACGCCCCAGAAATTCTACTCCTGAGAAACGAGGACTAATGTTCACCAGAGGGCACATACATGAACGCTCATAGAAGCTTCATTCACAGTAGTCCCAAACCAGAAGCAAGCTCCATGTTCGTCTGCAGTGGAATGGAAAAACTGCACCATATTCAGACCACAGAATATCACAAAGCAATGAAAAAGGGTAAGTCTGGCTAACCGCAACAACATTAGTGAACCTCACAGGCACAATGATAAGCACACAGACTTATCTGCGGAATCGTGTTCATATGAACATGAAAAACAGGTGGAACCAATCTAGGGTGAAAGAAGATAGAAGAGAGGTTGCCCATGGCAGGCAGTGAGTACTGGTTCGGACGGGGCACAGTGAGGCTTCTGGATGATGGAAATGTTCTGTATCTATATCACCCACTGTGATTACATGGGTGTAAATATACTTAAAAATTCATCAAGCTGTAGGCTTACGATTTGTTTTCTCCATGTAGGTTACACTTTAGTGAGAGGAAGAAAGAAGAGAAGGAAGAGTGGGGGCGGTCTCCTTCTTCCACTCCCTTTATTCTTTCCTTCTGTCCCAGGGGCAGAAGGGGAAGTAGAGAAGGCAGGGGAGGGGACAGACCAAGCCAAGTCACACATCCAAGGGGCAGGAAGTGGTCCTGGGAGTGAGTAACAGGAAGGGAACCTGCCTTGACCACAGTGCATTGTGAATATGAATGTGGGCTCAGGACCAGACAGACCTGGGCATGAATCCAAACCCCTCTATTTGACAGATATGGAGCCTTGGGCAACTTGGCATTTCTTCACCTGACAATGGGGCTATGACAGTATCTGCCTGTAGGAGCTGGGCTGGCAGTAACTGACATAGCTGTGTGGGTTAGTATTTGTCAAGACTTAGAACAAAGCCTGGCATCAGACTCATGCCACATAAATGTTTGTTAAAGTAATAAATGCATTAAAAAAAATCAACAAACAGGCACCCGGGTGGCTCAGTTTGTTAAGCACCGACTCTTGGTTTCAGCTCAGGTCGTGATCTCAGGGTCGTGGGATCAAGCCCCGAGTTGGGCTCCATGCACGGCGGGGAGTCTGTTCGGGAGTCTCTCTCTCGCTCTCTCCCTCTGCCCCCTCCTTAATCATGCTTGCTCGTGTGCATGCACTCTCTCTCCCTCTCTCAGATAAATAATCTTTAAAAATATCAACAAACAAATCAATGACAAGCTCAACACAGTGCCTGGCACACGGCAGAGGTCCACATGATGGCAAGAGCTAACGTTACGTGCCTGTCGCTGGGGGCCAGGCCCTGGGGCTGCCGTGTTAATGAACCCAGTCTCAGCTAACTCTATGAGCCAGGCACTACCATAACGTCCAGTCTGCAAACAGAGGAGAAGTAGCTGCGCCCGAGTCACACAGCCAGGAAACGGACGGTGGATGGGAGCTCCAAGCCAGAGCCCTCGGCCACCCCCTCTGCTGAAACGCTCACCATACGACCAAAAGATTTTGAGTCTAATATCCACTAGGCCCTGGCTTTTGTCCATAAATTCAATCTCATCCAGCTGAGCAATAAAAACTTTTGTCCTCAAAATACAGCTTCTACAGAGGAATTATTTAGAAGTCAGCGCACAGTGAATATCTCCGAGTGAGTATCTCCGGGTTAGCTTTTCCGAGTAACCCTGAAGTAGTTAAAGGCAACAAACCAACGCTGTATAGTATGGAACCGTTTACGAAGCACTTCCCAACACAGTTAGTCCTCACAACTCTCACGTAAGGTCAAGTACGATGCGAGTCCTTACGATTCCCTCCTAGAGCTGAGAAATGAGCTCAGAGAGGCTAAGAGCCTTTCCCAAAGTTACACAGTAAGCAAGTGATGAAAGTCAAACCAGGTTTTTGGCTCTGAACCCTAGGCTCTTCCCTCTACATTTGCACAGGGATCCTCCATCCCTTGCTTCAGATGGAGAAACTGAGGCTCAGAGAAGTTAAGACCTTGGCCAATGTCACCCAGCAAGACTGGCCTCCACTGGTTGTTTCCGGAGCTCAAGTTACATACCTGTAGATTTTCCTGACTTGCAGGATCAGCCCAGACCATGGTGGTGGACAAAGGGGAGAGCAAAAAGTCACAAATGAAGGACAGCAGTCAGGGCAGCACCCAGTCCTGATGTTGGCAGGCTTAGCAATTTCTACATTTAATCCAATGCACACGCCATTTGGAGGCTGGAGTGATTGTGCCCACCGCCCAGAGGAGCCTCAGATGGTGTTTTACTGGGCTGGTACTGGGAGAGCCTCATTAGTTCCTAGTTCAAGAATAAGCAGACTCTTAATCAGAGAAGCACAAGCTGGCCTGGATCTATCCACAGGGTAGAGGGGATTTGTTCAGTGCACAGAAAGCTCAGATCAGGCCAAACTGATTCATTTGTTCAACAAAAAACACTTGATGTCCTCTCATCCATTCTCTACACAGCAGCTGGATTGGCCTTTTTGTCATAGACACTAGTCACGTCACTTGCCTGCTTAAGAACCTCTAAAGGCTTTCTCTCACCAGGACAAATGCTGATCCCCTAATGATGGCCTCTGCCCGCCCCAAACTCCGTCTCATGCCCCCAAACCCGGCTTGCTCATTATGCTATAGCCACACTGGTTGTCACTGCGCTTTCAAATACACAAGCTGGTCTATCCTCTAGGCCTTCGTCCCTGCTGTTTCCTCTGCCTGGGACACTCCTCTTCTGACCTTCACATCATTCTGCCTCAGCCTAAATGTCACCTCCTCTGAGAAGCCCTCCCTGACCTCCCAGGCTATAAAGTACTTCTACTCCTCTATCCCAACACTCTGCTCTATTTTCATAATACTTATTTTTATCTTAAATAATATATAGATAGATATAGATATATTTTAAAGACTTTATTTATTTGTCAGAGAGAGAGAGAGAGAGAGAGAGTGCATATGAGCACAAGTAGGGGGAGTGGCAGACAGAGAGAGAGGAAGGGAAGCAGGGTCCCCGCGGAGCAGGGAGCCTGACGTGGGACTTGATCCCAGGACCCTGGGATCATGACCTGAGCCGAAGGCAGACGCTTAACCGACTGTGCCACCCAGGAGCCCCTTAAATAATATGTATTTAAAGTATTTGTTTACCTGTGTATACCAATAGAATATAAGGCATATATTTTGAGGGTGGCCCCTCATTGTTTTGTTTCCTGCTACGCCCCTAGCTCTCTGAACAGGCCTTGGAATACCGCAGACATTTAGTAAGTGTGTGCTGGATGCATGAAGAAGGGAAAATGATATGTGATGCCCTGGTCTGGGTCTTAGGGCAGAGCAGGTGACAAAATGACAAATTCTCTGCCTGCCTTCTGCAGGGAGACAGGGGGCACTGGCGGGGGGGCTTGGTCAGTGAAGGTGTCCAACTCTTGATTTTGGCTCAGGTCAAGATCTCAGGGTCGTGAGATCGAACTCCACGTTGGGCTACGTGCTTAGTGGAGTCTGCTGGAGGTTCCCTGTCTCTCCCCCTCTGCCCCTACCCCCCGCTCACACTTTCTTTCTCTAAAATCAATAATTAAGCAAAATCTTAAAAAAAAAAGTGTGCAGCTATACATGAAAATAATCTAAGTACCTTGCCCAAGATTGCATAGCTAGTCAGTGGTGGAACCAAGATTCACACTCAGGTCCAACTGTAGGATCCATGCCCTTGATGACTGGGTCAAGAAGCGATAATCTGGGAAGAACAACTAGGGGGCTATGAAGTGTTGGGGCATGAGGGGGTGATGATGGTAGGCGATTGAAAGGTGCTGTCCCAGCAGAGGCCTGCAGGAAGCGAGGACAGCCCTGCGGGCGGATGGCCCAGGGTATTCCGAAGAAGAAACCGCACTGTGGTAGGGACAGCAGTGGGAGGTAGAGGTGGGGGTTGGGGGGAGAGCCCAGATGGAGGGACATGAACAGAGGCCTGTAGCCCAGAAATGGCTTCCAAGAGAAGGGGCCCCGGACAGGGGTGGGGTGGTAGGAAGCAGCACGTTCTGGGCACAGGGGACGGCATGTGTCAAGACCCAGAGGTAAAAGAGAGCAGATGCTTTTGAAGAACCCAAAAGAAGCTCAGTGCAGCCAGGCCTTGGAGGGTGGGTGGGCGCGGAGGGGCGGGAGGGAAGAAACGAGCGGGCAGGGGAGCTGCTGGGGGCCACACCATCTGGGACCACATCCTCCCAGCTCACGAGTCAGACTACCTCATGAAGGCAGCAGCCACGGGGATGCTGAGTACGGGTTTGTGTGACTTCTCGGGACTAATTTTGCAAGTGCCTGTGAGACTATAATTATTTTCCAACAGAAAGCTTTTTATTTTATTTTATTTTTTAGATTTTATTTATTTATTTGACAGACAGAGGTCACAAGTAGGCAGAGAAAGAGAGGAGGAAGCAGGCTCCCCGCTGAGCAGAGAGCTCGATGTGGGGCTCCATCCCAGGACCCTGGGATCATGACCTGAGCCAAAGGCAGAGGCTTAAACCCACTGAGCCACCCAGGCACCTCCAACAGAAAGCTTTTTAAAAAGCAGCAGGATGCCTCTACAGATTTTTAAAGACCTTTTCTTAAGTTCTAAGCAAATGAAAAATAAAAGTCCACTTCACCCCAGATGAACTGGTTCATTTAATAAATATGTACATGCACCCATAGGCACCAGGTGTCACCCCACGTGCCGCGGCACAGCAGAGACGAAGACAGACTGCAGTGCTCCAACCTGGAGGGATGTTCCAGCGAAGGAGACAGACGATACGCAAACTCGTAATGTTTAAGATGAGACAGTCTTAAATAATGGCGAGGATGTGAAGAACAAGAAACCTTAAAGAACACTCACCCGGATTTCAGGAAACAGTTGTGGGCCTCCCTTCTCTAAGTCTGAAAACAGGCTGTTCAGCTTCTTGAAGGTTCTTGGAGAAATATGCAAATTGCCCCGGGGGGAGCAAACCAGAAAAACCAGCCTGTGGGTCCATAGGGTGTGGGATCTGGAGGAGGAGAGACTGGTTAGTCCTGGGGTTCAGGGGAGCCTCAATGCTACTTATATTCTCCTCTGGGACTTGGCCCCAGCACGTTCCTCTTCCTGGGATGCTTCTCTCAGGAGGCTGGCAGTCACGGCCACTCACTGAGCACAGCCTGGGCCCCTGGCAGGGGTCTTCTCATTTAATATCCCCTTTCTAGCTCCTCATAACCTGAGATATGGTTATAGCGCCCGGCACAGGGTCTCTTTCCTATCTGTCACTGGTGCGCCAAAGCAGTTCCCTTGCCAGAGCAGATGCTCAGAAGACGTCTGTTAGAGGGGCAGCTGGGTGGCTCAGTTAAGCATCTGCCTTCAGCTCAGGTCATGATCCCAGGGTCCTGGGATCGAGCCCCGCATGGGGCTTCCTGCTCAGTGGGGAGGCTGCTTCTCCCTCCAAAGATGTCTGTTAAGGGAAAAGAGGAATGAACTAGCTTTTAGGCTTAAGCAAGAGCTAGATTTTCCCGCTAATTCTCTTCCCAAAGACACTCCTGTTCTTAAATCGAACATCAGATGAGGAAGGGAGATGGGGCAGGGACCAAGCACCTGGAAGTACCCAGGGTTCCCCAAAACTTCAAATAATCTGAGTTTCCTCCTAATGGCCATTTTCCATGCCAAAGAGCCAGAATATTATCTTCCGCCTTTAATCCTTTTGAAAGGAATTATCAGGGATAAGGCCCTGTTCCTGAATAGCCCCTTCCCGTGGGGCATGAGAATGTGCCCACACCATGCGTACAAACAAACTATGAGTCCAACCATGTTAAAAAGACACAGAGAAGGGGCGCCTGGGTGACTCAGTGGCTTAAGCCTCTGGCTTTGGCTCAGGTCATGGTCTCAGAGTCCTGGGATTGAGCCCCACATCGGGCTCTTTGCTCAGCGGGGAGCCTGCTTCCTACTCTCTCTCTCTGCCTGCCTCTCTGTCTACTTGTGATCTCTCTCTGTCAAATAAATAAATAAAATCTTAAAAAAAAAAAAAAGACACAGAGAAGACAAAACGGATGGAAGGATATTCTCCCAAATTCTCTACAAAGAGCGAGATACCAGAGACTTTTTGGGATTCTCCCTGTTTCCTGCCATCAGTATGTGTTGCTTCCGAACTCTGAAGAATGTTAGTATATGTGGAGACTGGCAGAGACTGTCTCTATCTTACAGCGGGAGGGTCTTGGATTCTGGATTGTGATTGTTTTTCTTTATTATGCTTTATGAATTTTTGGTAATGAGTATATCTTGATTTTAAGATCAGAAAAAAAAGTCATAATTTTAAATGATAACGTGGTGTGTGGGGGCCGGCTCATTCTGGCTGGGGAGAACTGATTCTGCCTGACTCCGGCAGCCTGAGAGGGACCACAGCCGAAGGAATGACACCACAAAAAGTGGGAGGTGCTACACAGGATGGGTTTTATTTTCCAGAGAGCTGGTTAACAGCACACCACTGGATATACAATATGATTCCAGGTAGGTTTTTATAAAATGTTTCACAGACCAAAAAGAGCACAAGCAAATCTATCCAAATGTTAATGACCACTGTCTCTTGGTGGCGGGGCTGTGGGACTAGATGTAATTGGGTTTTGTTCTTCCCATTTTTGTGTACTCTTTTTTTTTTTTTTTTTACAAGATTTTATTTATTTGAGAGAGAGAGAGAGTATGAGAGAGAGAGAGCGAGAAAGCAAGCAGAGCGGGGGTTGGGGGAGGGGAGGAAGGGGCAGGTAGGGAGAGGGAGAAGCAGACTCCCTGCTGAGTAGGGAGCCCCACATGGGGCTCGATCCCAGGACCCCGGGATCTTGACCTGAGCCGAAGGCAGATGCTTAACCAACTGAGTCACCCAGGAGACCCAATTTTCTGTATTTTTAATGTTTTCCATCCTGAGTGCACTGGTACTTTTATAATGAAAAAAAAATTTTTTTAAATTAAAAACAATTTTGCTCTTGATCCTCAGAAGAGGAGTGCTTTATCTCAGACAGCCTTGGTCCCGGGTGGCCCATTGGCCTGAGGTCACAGTTAAGTCCCAGTCCACTGACCAACAACCAGGTCTTGTAACCAACAGAATGGATGAAGCACAGCGTGATAGGCTGAGGCAAACCCCATGCTGGTGTGAAGGAGGAGACCCTGTTTCCGACCCCACGGATTGTTCGCCTGGATAGGCTGAGCCCCCAAACTCTCCCAGCTGACAGAGTGTGCTGGCAGCTGTGGGGCGCGGAGATCTGTCACCTGAACGGTCTACATTGGTCCTCAGGGGACTCTACCCCTTGCTCGGTCTGATTTGGGAACAGGGTCTGGTCCAAGGGGAACTGAGATTCTCAAGTATGTCTGAGAAGCTAAAGCAGTTTTCAGAGGGAGTGCTGGCTTCCCGCGGCGAGAAGAAGACCAGTGGTCAGGGCTCATGGTGACTCCTGGGGCCACCTAGAGTGCAGGGAGCTGGTCCAGCAGCACCCAGGGCCTAGGAGGTCAATGACGGATGGAGTAACTTCTGGACATCAAGGGTCTCCTGGGGATCTGTCCTGGTCCAGGTGCTGTGAAGACACCAAGGGACTCTGAGAAAGGTGTGCACTTGACTCAGAAGAAAGAGCACCCGCTGGCAGGGAGAGGACATACACACACTGAGAACCAGCAGGGCGAATGGTCACCCATGGCTGGACTGCAAAGGCCAGGCCCAGGATGGACGGGCATTACGCCGGTGTGGGCAGTGGCCTGATGGTCTATGATTATGAGCTTTATCTAGCCTGCGACATTACCTATGCCAGAAAATGCTGGCTGAGCTCTTATGGTCAGTAGTGAGGGTAGAGAGCCATTCCACACAGCTGTCCTCAGTTCCGCAAGCACCCACAGTAGGTGCCCCACTCAGATTTGCTGAGGAACGCCACATAGACCCAGCGGGATTTCTTCCCAGGGGGGTGGGTGGGGGGATAAAAAACCCCCGAGTCAGCGCCGCAGAGACAACAAATATGATCAGTATCGTCCTGAAACATCCTTTAAATCATCCTTAAAACTCCATGTCCTGAGCCTTTAGGAGATCACACGCAAGAATTAATTTCTTTTGTGTTTCTTATTTTTTTAAATGCAGATTTTCTTTATTTATTTGAGAGAGAGAGAGAGAGTGCACATGAGCAGTGGGGAGGGGCAGACAGAGAGGGAGATGCAGAGCCCCCGCTGAGCAGGGAGCCCAATGTAGGGCTCGATCCCATGACCCTGAGATCATGACCTGAGCCAAAGGCAGAGGCTTAACTGACTGAGCCACCCAGGTGCCCCTGAACTTCTTTTGTGTTTCTTACACGGCAGCCCATTATGGCCTTTTTAACCCCTTAGAGCAGTCAGTGGAGGCCAAGGTCAAATTTGACATGAATGTGTGTGAATGGGGCGGGTGGGGAGAGGTGTTCTTTTTCTTTTTTCTTCTTTTTCTGGTGAACTCGTTATAACAGAGGTCTTTCTTTCTTTCTCTTTTTAGAGAGGGGGATGGAAGGAGGGGAAGAAGGAGAGGGAGAATCAAGCGGACTCCATGCCCCATGCAGAGCCTGCTGGTGGGGCTCGATCTCACAACTGTGAGATCATGACCTGAGCTGAAATCAAGTCAGACACTTAGCTGACTGAGCCACCCAGGCACCCCTAGGGTTGAGTTTTTTTTGTTGTTGTTGTTGTTTAAAGATTTTATTTATCTGACA
The DNA here is from genome assembly GCF_010015895.1 of Lontra canadensis. Taxonomy (NCBI): domain Eukaryota; kingdom Metazoa; phylum Chordata; class Mammalia; order Carnivora; family Mustelidae; genus Lontra; species Lontra canadensis. The sequence goes on from NW_022631019.1 coordinate 13,882,874, forward strand.
GAGATCACAAGTAGGCAGAGAGAGAGAGGAGGAAGCAGGCTCCCCACAGAGCAGAGAGCCTGATGTGGGGCTCAATCCCAGGACTCTGGGATCATGACCTGAGCCGAAGGCAGAGGCTTTAACTCACTGAGCCACCCAGGCACCCCTACAGTTGAGTTTTTAAGTGAGCTTGTGGTACAGTAACAGAAGAATCACTAGTGGGATAACAACAATATTATGAGAGGGCTGGGGACTAACTGTTCTAGAGCCAAAGAGAAAGAAAAGGACTTGGTTGAAGAAACCCTTCACAACAAATAGAGCTACAGCATTGTTCTTAGGCCAGAAGCTCTGAAGATGGTAGTTAAAAGTTCATACAAACACATACCGATACCCACGACACACAACCTTGAGATGGCTTCTAGAAGGGGGGATTCGAGGCAGTCCCCATTCATTCCCCCCACCTCGCCCCCCTCCAGCATTTTAGAAGAGAAACCCATTCATTCTATACCTCTCTCTGGAAGTTAAATTGGAAGCCACTGGTACAGGTAGCATTTCAGGAGGTCCCCATGGCAACAGTTCCGACACAGAAGAATCCAGAGGGTTTCAGACAAGCCCGCTACAGACCAGAAGAAGAGAAGGATGTTGGCATGGAGGGAAAGTTCCTATCCCATCTCACTTCAGCAGCCTGGAGGATGGGCAGGTAGTGGAGTGGGGAGACAGCGTGCCATTGGGATGGACACTCAGGTTGTATGATGTTCTGTCCACATCACGGTTGCTCCATGCCTCCCCCGCTAGCGCCCTGGTACAAGCCAACATCATCTCAGGTGGATCCCGGCAGGAGCCGCCCCACCAGTCTCCCGCTCTGTGTGTTCTCCCCGCTAGCTGTCCACCACGCTGCAGCCAGGAGCTCCATCTCCACCTGAAGTCAGATCATGTCCTTCTCTGCTCCAAACCTCTGCTAACTGCTTTCCAGAGTCACAGCTCTTCCAGCGGCGCCTGTGCCATATGCAACCTGGCCCCTGGTCTCTCCACCTTCCTCCCCTTCTCCCCTTTACTCGCTCGGCTCCACTGTACATCCTCCTTGCTGCTTCTGGGGCCCATCAGCTATGCTCTCACCTCAAGGCCTTTGCATGGTCTATTCCATCTGCCCGGAATGCTCTTCCCACCGACAACCACATGGCCGACTCCCTTCACCTCCTCTCTGTCTCTGTTCAAATCTCACAGCTCAGTGAGACCACCCTGCCCCTGCTTTCCATCCCAATCCCTTTTCCCTGGCTCCCCTGCTTGGTCCCCAGCAGGAATCTCTACTTACCGTACTGGATCATTCACTTGTTTACACCCATTGCTTATTGTCTGTCCCTTTCTGCCCTTATGCAAGCACAGCAGGCACTTACAGACATCTTCTGAATGAACGGTGGTTTCTACTTGGGAATAACTAAAACATAATGGGAGGCACATCTGCTGAGGAAGGAGGGGGGGCAGGGAATGGCAAAATGTGTGATGTTCACTTGATCTGTTGGTTTTCAAATCGCCCCACAGGGCCCAGGGCCTTACTCTGGTGGGCAAGAGGAGATACAGTGGGGACCCTTAATGCCTCACCTTCAAATTATAGCAGTAAATAATCCAGGGTATTATCCCTCCAAAAGAAATGAATATATATATTTATATATATAATATGAATATATATTATATACATATAAATATATGTATATATATACACATACATATGTGTATGTGTGTGTGTGTGTATATATAACTTATGAATGTATTTATTTATTTGAGAGAGAGCACATGCACGTAAATGTGTCAGTGGTGGGGGTGCAGGGGGAGAGGGAGAAGCACACTCCCTGCTGAGCTCGGAGCCCCACACAGGGCTCAATCCCAGGACCCCGAGATCATGACCTCAGCCGAAGGCAGATGCTTAACTGACTGAGCCACCCAGGTGCCTCTCAGCCTTACATTTAAAAAAAAATTATTTATTTATTTTATTTTATATTATTTTATTCTATTTTATTTTATTTATTTATTTGACAGACCGAGATCACAAGTAGGCAGAGAGGCAAGCGGTGGGGGGGGGGGGAAGCAGGCTCCCCGCCGAGCAGAGAACCTGATGCGGGCCTCGATCCTAGGACCCTGGGATCATGATCTGAGCCAAAGGCAGAGGCTTTAACCCACTGAACCACCCAGGCGCACCCCTCAGCCTTTCATTTTTAAAGAAGGACGATACAGTTTTATATAAAGTGAGGTTCCCATATTTGCTCAAATGGTACTCCCAAATGTAGATTTCATCCCTGAGCACCTCTCAGCAAACCCAGTCCAGTCCTGGAAGTCAGGAGGGGACAGTTGGGGTGGTAACAGTGGATAGGCAGAAATTACCCCCCTGAGATGAGTATGCAACTCCCTCCTGAATTAAACCTCCCACACTCCTGGGGATGTCTAGTGGCCTGGGGATGGGCTCAGATCAGAAGGATAAGGTGATGTTAACCTGGGGAAAGGGAGATACAGGAGGAACGGTGGTCTAGTGGAGCATGTGCAAAGGCCCCGAGGAGGGAGGAGGCAGCACGTTGCAAGCACAGAGGGCTATTGATGAAGTGGCCTGAGATGGGGCTGGAGGTATAGGCTAGACGGTGCAGGGCCTTATGGCCCATGTTAATGGTCTTGTTGTTTGCCCTAAAATGAACAGGAAACCACAGCAGAATTTTAAGCTGAGGGTGGTGCAACTGAATTGGCCCGAATGCCCAAGTGGAGGGAGGCTAAGTAGAAAGTGGACTGGGGTCCTCCCTTCGATCCCCTTCTGACCACTAGTGCACACTCAAGGCAGCAAGCCCCCCCTCCCATCTCATCTGCAGCCCCAGTTTAACATGTACAGCAGTGTTTACAACACACACAGGCCATAAAGGACCGGATGACATTTCTCAGGTCTCCCCTGTGAGGGCCCAGGTAGCTGGTCCTGCCTTTGCAGCCTAGAGCACCAGCCTGGAGCACCTGTGCAGGCTCAGGAGAAATTCTGTAGGCTTCAACCTTCATGAACTTTCCACACTAAGCTACGGCAACTGACTTGGCCAACCTACTCGGCGCCCATCCAATTGCTCCTGGGCCTTTGGCAGAAAAAGCAAAAAGGCTCCCAGAGCACCAGCCCCAGGGCCTTTGTGGTTTCAGCTACTTTCCTCCTCATGACAACCTTAGAGGCAGTATTTTACAAATGAGGAAACTGAGGCACAGGGTGGTCACGTGGCTTGATCAAGATGACTCAGGAGGCTACTAAGCCCCTAGGGACCTGAGCCCACATCTGTCCACTACCACACCCGCCACAGCAAGCGCTGTTAGAAGCTGAAATGCTGTGGGGCAAACAGTCCAGTTTCTGGACCTTGACAGGGAGTCTCAGCCTCCTTGCCTGGAACTCAGCCAACCACCCCCACCTCTGCCTTTTACATCTCTCTGTCAAGAGTGGTAACAGATTACCGACAGGGTCACTGGAGCCTCTAGATAAATATGCTCTAAGTAAATACACCCTCACTCACTCCTGATGCAGCAGGGCCTCGGCCAGAGGCCACATTTTAGACTGTCCTTTACCATTCAAGAAGCATTCTGACATGGTACCATCAAGGCCAGGCACTTTTACCACCCCTGTTGGATGATAATGAAACAGATGCCCACAGAGTTCCTTGGACCACCCTCTACCCACCTAGCTCCTCCCCACCAAATCCCTGTGGAGTCCAGAGAAAGCTCAGGCTGGCTAGGCATCTCGAACTAGGCCCACGAGATAGGAGGTTCAATTGATGAGAGGAGGTTCAATCTTTCTCTGCCCTTGTCACATACTTCACAGCTGGTAACATTCTAGGGGTCTGTCCTCTCTGTCCAACCCTTCCCACCCCTCCACCCCCCAAATGGACAACAGTGTTTTATTCCACTCTTCCTAGGGTAGTCCCCAAGGGCAACACTTCTCTTGTTCATGGCTGTATTTTCAGTGCCTAAACAGTGCACACACTGGGGCACACAGTAGGTGCTCAATATGTGTCTAATAAATGAATGGATGCCCCTAAAATGTAAAGGGGTTTCACATTTTCTGCAGTGAAATGAACATTGAGTCAGGGAAAAGAGAACTAACACGTTAACTCCTACTTTGTGTCAGGCAGTGGTCTCTAGGCCAAGACCCAGAGTCTAGGCCCGCTGTGCTCTTAACTCTGACTCTGGAGCAGAGCAGAGAAAGGACACGGTGAAAGCCTACTTTGTCTCTGTGCCAGGCACTGACTGGGTCAGGCTCTGGAGTCAGGTAACCCAGGTTCTTAAAATGTTCTCCTTCCTAGGGGTGCTGTCTTGGGGAATTCATCTCTCTGAGCCTGTTTACCTCTCTATATGGTCCCCCCAGAAGTTAGTAGCAGTTCCTCTTTCCTGCTACACCAACAGGTGGCAGGGTGAGAAGTATAGCCCATCTGTAATTGGGGGCCTGGGCTTTTTTCCAGCCCTCGCCTGGAATTCTCAGTCTGAATGTGTGCTATGAAATCATAGGGCTGTAAGGGCAAGGAGAGAGGGGGTGAGGGGATGCCGGAGGCCTTCCCACTAGTCCGTGGAGGGGACTCTGAGACAAGGAAAAGCCCAGTGACCCTGTGTAACCTTGGGCAAGTTCCTTCCTCTCCCTGGACCTCACTTATCACGGGAGGTACTGGGCAACCTTTAGCAGCTCAGAGCCCCGAGCTGGGAGGCAGAAGATGCCTGGGTGCACAGCCCGGCCTCAGTTTCCCCATCCGCCGCTCTGTGTAATTCCTAAAGGCGCTTTCGGCTCTAAAAGCAACCAAGGAACCACCACGCAGCCTGGACTCCAAGCAGTCAGCGCCCGGAGCAGCTCATGGCCACTCCTCGGGAGGCCTGGCGCCCACGAGGGGCAGAGGGCGGGGTGGGGGGCAAAGGCCCGCGGGGCCTGGTCGGGCCTTGTGGGAGTAACCCTCGTGAGGCCAGAGGTGGGGAGTGGCCCTGGCGAGGGCGAACTCCGCCAGCGGCCCGACTCAACCCGTGTTTCTTACCTGTCCGCGGGGCCAGCGGCGGCGGCAAAGGCAAGGACTCCTCCCGCCCCGCTCGCCCCCTCGGCCTCGGCCCCGCCCCGCCCCGCCCCGCCCCGCCCCCTCGGTCTCTCCCGGCCGATTCCGCAGCCTGTATCGCCCGGAGCTCCCGGCCACCCCGCCCCTCCTGCCCAGCCGGTCCCGCCTCTTGCGCGTACTGTCCCGGGCGCGTGGGCCGGCCTTCCGGCCCCGGTCTCACGCACTGCGTGTCCCGACACGGCTCTGTTCGTTGCCACCCCGCGACAGGGGAGTCGGCATCAGGAAGTGACGGGCCAACTGGGGCGCGAGGTGCGGTGTGTGGGTCTGGTTGTCTTCCAGGAAGCAGCAGGACCTCAGAGCCAGAGAGCGCCCTGCAAGGCTCACTGGGGAACACTGCTAGCCTGGGGGTTGGTCCCAGAGTGGAGGGCCGGCAAGCGACTTAGATGGAAACTTCCAAAAGTAAAGGGTGTAAAATCAAGGAGCCAGCCACAGAAACAACCCTCCTGCCTGTATATACAGGACAGAGGGAGACACAGCGAGAGAAGGAACACAGGCAGGGGGAGTGGGAGAGGCAGGCTGCCCGCTGAGCAGGGAGCCCGACGGGGGGGCTCGAGCTCAGGACCCTGGGATCATGATCTGAGCCGAAGGCAGACGCTCAACAGTTGAGCCACCCAGGCGCCCCTGTGCTCTGATTCTTGTTTTTGTCTAGCGCTAAGTTTGGGCCAATCTGGGGGCCTTCGTGTTTGAGGTTCCCTTGCCTGGTGCTCTGCCCAGAGACCTTCCTTTTCCTGCATCTGTTTCCAGCTTTCCGTTACCATCTCCACTCAGGGTGTCATCTGTATCTTCAAGGCTTAAATGTTTCCTGTTTACAGTTTATTATCTGCCACCCCCACTAGAATTTTAAAACTCTAAGTGTAGGGATCTCGGCTGCCCTGTCCTCTGCTGTGTGCCCAGCCCCAGCGACTGTGCTGGGCACTTGGTAGGTATTTAGAATTTTATGAATGCAAAATTATTCATTGTGTATCAGAAATTCAAACGTAACTCGGTGTCCCATATATTTACCTGGCAATCCTACTGGAGCCCCAACCCCAGAGCTTCTGATTCTCTTGGTCTGGGGTCTGGCCAGGCATAGCATTGTTCACAACCTCACCAGATATTTCTAATGGGTGCATAGCTTCAGGAACCACTGTTGTAGGGCCTTGTCTATGGATTTTATTTGCGTGTGATGGAGAGTTGTAGAAGGTCCTGGGCAGTGGTGTGACATGATCTGACCTTTTAAAAGGATCCCACTGGCTCTTTGCAAGGACAGAGGGATAAAAACAGATACAGACAACCTGTTAGGAAGCTGTGGCAATATTCAGCCCAGGGAAGGGACTTGTATTTGTTGTGTGGCTGCTATGGGCTAGGCACGAGGAAAGTATATAACGGAGGGCATAGATTCTGCAGCCCAGCCCCAGACCTACCCAAGGTTGAATTTTTCAGGGGTGTGGAAGCCTAAAACTTTATATTTTTAACAAGTTGCCCTGGTGATCTGATGATCAGTCAGGTTTGGAACAACTAAGTGGTTGGATTCGATTCTCCCAGAAATTATAGAAATAACCATGAATACTGTTTTGGGAATATTACCCTGTGGCTGGCTCTACATGCTTTCCATATTTACTTTATATCATTCAATCCTATGCAGTGGATACTATGATTAGCCCCATTTCGAAAAAGAAGGAACTGAGGCTCAGAGCGGTTAAATACCTCAGTCAATGTCACTGAGCGACTAGATGGCAGAGCCAGGATTTGATCAAAGACCAAATTCGATTTGGACGGTTCTGCCGTCCTGCCCTTCCACAGGCTTAAGTATCAACACAGGTTCAGAGATGTTTAGATGAGTTTCAGATCAAGAATCCCCAGAGGGAAAGGCTTTTTTGTTGTGTCCTGTAGATGTCTGTCCTTCCAGGATGTAGGTGGGGCTGGCCTGGCCTTGGTGTTCGTTGAATGGAACTGAATTATGGGGTGATGTCACGGGAGGCAGTCCCCCATTCCTTCCTGTAGAGTATCCTTATGATGCCCTCATGGTGACTTTGAGACTGAAGGACCCAGGAGATTGTTTATGGTCCCTACTTTCCTAGCTGCCATGGGGAAAGACAGGACATACCTTCAGAGGAGGCCCAGGGTGGAGGGCACTGCAGACGGTTTGTGGCTACCATGGATATTGTGATATTGCTGAGAAATCTCTTGTTTGTGTTTCCAAGGCATCTTTGACCTGGAGAACTGAACATCTTTCTGTTAATTGGACCATCAACTGGCCCAATTAATCGGAATTGGAGAAGCTAAGCAGCTGGGGTTTGGGGTCAAAGCCACGTGGGTTAATATTTTCCCCTGACTCTACTTGTGCTTTAGGTGATAATTTTGTAGTTCTCTGCCTTATCTCTTACACAGAGGCTTGGGTGGCGATGACCTCTGTCTGCTTCTCTTCTAAGAATGCTTTGCACTTTCCCCTGCCCTCATATTTTCTAGTGGATGAGACCCACAGCATTAGTGATGTGTGAGATCATTTACCTGGCATGTGACCTTGCATTAACTCTCCCCGGATCATACACGAGAAAGTTATTATCTTCGAGCCTTATCATTGAGAACACAGTTTAATGCCATTGAATTTTTTTTTGAGGTACAATTTTTGTTTCCTGTAAACTACTAATCAAGGCCATTAATTAAACTCCTATTTAAACCACTTTTCTTTGTGACTTACAGGTTCACAAACAGAAAGGATATCGATACATATATATGTATACTTTTCTTTCTTTTTAGAAATGTATTGATATATCTTTGGTGTGTAAAATTATATGTATTTAAGGAGTACAATTTGATATTTTGATGTATATATACCTTGTGAAAAGTTCACCTTGATCAAGTTAAATAACTTAACCTTTACATAGGTACCATTGATGGTGTGTGTTTGTGTGTGTGTGTGTGTTGAGAAAATTTCCTTTAAAGTCTATCCTCTAAACCAGTATGGAGGTTCCTCAAAAAGCTGAGGAAAAGTAGGGTAGAGCTACCTTATGACCCAGCAATCCCACTACTGGGTATTTACCCCAAAGATACAAATGTACTGATCTGAAGTGACACCTGTATGCCAATGTTGGTAGTAGCACTGTCCACAATAGCCAAACTGTGGAAAGGGCCCAGATGTCCATCAACAGATGAATGGATAAAGAAGATGTGGTGTATATACAATGGAATATTATGCAGCCATCAAAAGAAATGAAATCTTTCCATTTGCAATGACCTGGATGGAACAAGAGGGTATTATACTAAGCAAAATAAGTCAATTGGAGAAAGACAATTCTCAAACGATCTCACTCATATGTGGAATTTAAGAACAAAACAGGATCATGGGGGAAAGGAGGGAAGAATAAAACATGATGAAATCAGAGAGGGAGATAAATCATAAGAGACTCTTAACCATAGGAAACAAACTGAGGGTTGCTGGAGGGGAAGGGGGTTGGGGGATGGGGTAATTGGGGGATGGACATTAAAGAAGGCACGTAATGTGATGAGTACTGCGTATTTCATAAGACTGATGAATCACTGAATTCTACCCTCTGAAACTAATAACACAATATATGCTAATTAATTGAACTGAAATTAAAAAACAAGATCTATCCTCTTAGGAAATTTCAAGTCTCTAGTACAGTATTGTTACCTGTGGTCGCCATGCTGTACATTGGATCTCTGGAGCTCATTCAGGCTTAACTAAAACTTTAACCTTTGATCAACATCTCATTTCTCCCTTCCCCCTGCCCCCAGGCCCTGACAACCACCAGTCTGTTCTCTGCTTCCACCCGTTTGACTCTTTAAGATTCCACACATGAGTGAGATCAGGCACTGTTTGTTTGTCTTTCTGCGTCCGGCTGGTTTCGCTTACAACAACGTCCTTCAGGTGCATCCACGCGGTCGTAAATTGGAGGATTCCCTTCTTGTCTATGTCTGAGCAATATTCGCTGTCCTTTAACAAAGAGGGAATAGGCCTCCGCTCAGAGCCTTTGGCTCTCCAAAATACCTAGTTAGGATTGGATTCTTCTGTTATTTATTGATTTAATAAACTTTGTATTTGGAATGAGCTCAGATCAACAGAAAGATTACCCAAGTAGTACAGAATTCTTACCTAAGACCCATGGATCCTTCGCTCTGTTTCCCCAAGGTTCTTGTCTTACATAATCATGTTACATTTGTCACAACTAAGATACCAATATTGGTAAATTACTATTAACAAAAGTATGGACTTGATTTGCTGGTTTTTCTCCTTATGTCCTCTCACCATTCTAGAATCTGGTCCAGGATACCACAGGTGCTCAGTGTTATTTATTTTTTATTTTTGGTCTTTTTCATTTACTGAAGTGTAATTAACATAGAATGCCAAATTAGTTTCAAGTGTACAGGGTGGGAATTCAGCCCTGTACGTCACTCAGCACTCACTACAGTAAGTGTACTCTTTATCCCCTTCATCGGTGCCCATCCGTCCCCCACTTACCTCCCCTCTGGCAACCACCTGATTGTTCTCTGTATTCAATAGTCTGTTTTTTGGTTTGTCTCTTTTTCAGTCTTGATTTCATTTTTAAGTCTTTTTTTTATTACTTTTTATAATACAAATAGTTTTTCCTTATGGATGACAGTGATCTATTTCCTTTTAAAACATTGAGCAAAAAAAAAATTCAGCAAAGAAAAATGGAATTATGAAAAAAACTATAATGGTAAAAGTGATATGCAGACATGGAGAAAAAATCTCCATTTCCTCTGGATCGACTGCACTGTGGGCTGGGATGATGGTCACCAGTCTGATGGGTGGTCTTCCAGCCAGACTGGTTTCCCTCATTCATCTTGAGAACATATGTTTCCTGTAGGAATGGTCGGCCCCGATATGAATATAGACACTGACCAGTGTGGTGGCCCGAATCATGACAGTGATGACTCATGGAACGTTAAATCCAGAGGGAGGTGGTTCCAGGGTTGGCCCAGTAGCTCAGTGTTGTCAGCAAGGACTTATACTCTTTCCACCATTTGTCATCCTCAGCATGTTGGACCTTTCTGCCCTGAGGTCCAAACACAGCTTTCTATGTCCAGAAGCAGAAAAGAGGAGAAAGGGAACTCTCCCTATGAGCCTTTGCTCATGGGCTTCCCCCCATGGTCAGGGTGGAAATGATTTCCCGGAAGCCCCCTTGCTGGGATCACATGTCTGTTTTGCATGACCATTCCTGTCTGCAAGGGAGTCTGGGGAAGCAAGGCTCTGGCAAGGAGACTGGCTCAGATCCCCGGAGGTGAGAACAAGCCAGTCCTAACATTTGTGGCACTCAGGGCAAGAACATGAAATGAGAACGAAAACATGTCCTGACCTTCCAGCCCTGCAGATACACCATGAGAACCACATGGAAGACCAGGCGTAAAGTTAAAATCTGTCAGCTTATCAGAGTTCCATGCCAGGATGTAACTCCTGGCATGCTGGATGGCCTTCTTTTTTCTCTCCCATCCCTGTTCCATCCCATACCACGTGAGGTCTCGCACATAGGTGTGTGGACACTCCAGCCCATACATCTGAGCTGTCAGCCCCTACAGACAACCACTCGTTGGCCACTCCTCAAACTTAGGAATGTGGGCACTTGGACGCACCCTTGGGAGAACGGGTCAGGGAAGAGGCTTACTCCTGCAGGTTGAAAGTGGGCTTGGCGTTGCTCAGACAGGGAGTATTGGGGAACTGGGTGTCCAGAGGGTGTGGACTTAGGTGGGCTTATCCTCTTGGTTTTGTAGACTCCTCTCTCCATGGGGATGGGCATGGCTGGAGGAGGGTCAGAGTGCGGCTCTCTACTAGATGGGGCCCACAGCAGAGATTACTCGTGCCAGTGTGGATTGGGCACCTTGCTGTCCAGAAAAAAAATCAGGTTCCTCTTAAGGCAGGAGGTGGATGGGCTGTTGAGTGGGCAGCCCTCTCCATGTCCGCCCCAGTGCAAGCTCAGTGATCGTAAGTCTTACTGACCCCTGCCTCTCTAGGCCCTAACTCTATGCATGGTATGTGGTAGGTGCTCGGTGATGGAGTGCGTGAATGAGTGGGTGGGTATCACTAGCGGTGCTGTGTGAAACCACAGGGATGGAAGCAGTTGGAGGCCAGCGTTTAGAAGGGAAACCCCGAAGGGTGCTGAACCCCCCCGCTCCTCACCACGCTCTCACCTCCAGTGCACACATCTTGTTCATGCTCATAGCCATAGCCTTCCACACAGGGTCTGCCAGCAAGGGTCCGCCGTTGCCATTTCAGAGTCTCAGCGCTGCTAGGAGCTCTGGGCGTTCCGACCCCAAGCCCCCACCCCAAGCCTGCCCCACCATCCAGGTGTGGAGCTTCGCCCCTGGCACACAGGACCGCTCGCTGTCAGGTCCGCCTTCCTTCCCCTGACACATCCCCAGCTCAGATAGGTCTGCTCTGTGCCCTTGGCTATGTTGTGTACTGACCAGCTTCCTGCTGCCCTCAGTGCTCTCGTTCAGCCCATTTTTTGTGGCAGTTCAAATCAAATTCTTCCTTCAAGGCCCAGCCAGTTCCCATAGGCTTCCTGAGGCTTGCCTTGGCTGCCCCAACCCCCTTCCTCAGGTCTACCCTGGGAATTCACGGATGCCATGTCCTGCCCCAGACACTCCTCCATTTAACAGACATCACAGGCCTCACCAGGCACCAGATCTTCTGTTGGGGGAGGGAGGAGGTATCAGAGTTCTCTGGGTAGCAATCTTACTCAAAGAGAGATACGAAAGCGTAGGACAGGGCCTCATGGACAGGCAGGAGAGGAATGGCAAACAGCGACCACCCACCAAGACTAGTGATCATGGAAGCCAGGGCAGGAGGCTTCTCTCTCTGCCTCTCAGAGGCCATAAGGCCTCGCTCTTGTCTTCCTCTCTGTGTGTTTCAGCTCCGTTAGTCATTTGCATTCAGCTTTCTACCTTCCACATGCTCCTGGCTCCGTATCAGCTCCTGAACTTTCACTGCTCGTGACCTTGTAACTCAAGCATGTGCGAATGAGTCAGGGCTCCTTTAGATTACAAGAGAAACAGCCCGGTCAAAATGGTGTAAGCAAAGAAAGGGCATTTATTGACTTATGTGACTTGAAAACTCCAGAGGAACATCAGGTTTCAGGCATGCCAGGTCCGGGTACTCAAATAATATGCAAATAATATGATTAGGAACTTCTATTAGAGAGAAAGCTGGGCTCAGCTTCCCTCTGGGTTGGCTTTACCAGTAGAAGAATCTTTCCCCTGCGGGTGCAAAGACTGCCACCAGAAAGTGCCCCCAAACATTCTACCAGCTTAGCAGCTCTGGTGGAGAAAAGTCTCCCTCCGGAGTGTTACCCAGATTCCTGGGTAAAGCCGTCCCTGGCTTAGCCTGGAACCAGACCCTGTGGCCAGGGCACACGGTGCTTTGATTGGCAGATTTGGGATGCAAACTGTCCCCTCAAAAGACATACATGGTATTATTACCATGAGAACCCACCCGGACAGAGTTTGGGTGGGGAGGAGACCAGCCCCTCAAAGAGAACTCCCATCAGTGTGGAAGGTCGCCTCTCATTAGCTAGGGTCAGGGTGGGGGGATGGCGCAAACTCCTAAGTTCTCTACAGGGCCTTCCACTACCATCCATCTGCTCAGTGCCCCTCATTCTTCGGCAAACAGCAGAATGTTCCAAGTCCTTCTCCTCTCCATCAGAAGATTCTATTGGGGTTGCCGATTACAGACCAGCTGGTCACAGAGGAGGACATGTGACCCAAGAGGACCAATCAGAGTCCTTCCTTGGGATTTGTTACCATTTACCAATGAAGAAACTTGGTCTCTTTCTTTCTGGAGGTGAAGAGAGGAAGACGTCAGCAGGAGATGGTCAAGTTTCCAAGCTATCGGAAAAAGCTAGTTGGAGAGAACAAAACCCAGATGCAGAGGGAAAAAGGAGGCAGAAATGGGGAGAAACAGTCTGCATAGAGAAGGCCTGGCCCCAGCATCATCCTTACCAAAGCTCGCCAGGAAACTGCCTTTGCCACCACTTGGTTAAACCAGCCAGTACATCCAACTTTTTGCCTAACTAGCACAGTTAATGTTTGGGTAATTGGCATAGCATCTGTGCCAATATACAGCACTATATACCAATGCCCACAATTGGTGATTGTGATGATTTTTCCTTCCTACAGATGTGAGAACGGAGGTTCAGAGAGTTTGAGATTAGGAGCCATGTATACAGCCAGCAAGTAGCAGAGAGGGGACTCAAACCAGGCTGTCTCCAGAGCCACCCCAAAGCTCTGTGACCCTGGGGCACACAGCTCAGCAGGGGATTAGCCCTGGGCACATGTTTCCCCCTGAGTCTTTGTCCGTCAGCTGCTTAGCATTGTTATGTGGGGTTTAAATTATTTTTAAACTATGAAATATGTACAAAAATGCACATGCGGGGGGCGCCTGGGTGGCTCAGTGGGTTAAAGCCTCTGCCTTCGGCTCAGGTCATGATCCCAGGGTCCTGGGATCAAGCCCCACATCGGGCTCTCTGCACTGCAGGGAGCCTACTTTCTCCTCTCTCTCTCTGTCTGCCTCTCTGCCTACTTGTGATCTCTGTCTGTCAAATAAATAAATAAAATCTTAAAAAAAAAAAAAGAAATGCACATGCAGGACATAGGCACCGACACTCTGGGTTGTAAGTCTTTAATCTGTGAAACGAGGATAATAACTCAGTAATTGTTATACGGTTGTCACAAAGACTAAGGGTATTTAGGAAATGTGGGTGATGAATCTAAACTCCATCTCCAACATGTTGCGCACTTTTTTGTGGGGGGGGAGGAGGAATCAGTGGGCTTCTCTGAGCCTCATTTTCCCATCCATAAATGGGAGAGGTAGGACGTAGTCTTAGGAGCCCATCAGACGTGACTTGAGCCGACGTTGCCACTTACATGCGACAAGACCATAGGGGAGTTAGAGGCTGAACTTGAAGAAGTCCAGCTGACTTCATGAAGAAGTCCACGCAAGCACGGGCCCAGGAGAGGGGTGGTAGGGTTTCCCAGGGCTATGTGAACAAAGTGTCCCCAACTGAGCGACTTAAACAACAGAAATTGTCCCTCACATTCTGGAGGCTAGGTGTCCAAAAACCTGGTGTTGGTGGGGTTGGTTCCTGCTGAGAGATCTGGGGGAGGACAATTCCTTCCAAGCCTTCCTCCCAGCTTTGGGTAGTTTGATGGCCATCTTTGGCGTCCCTTGGCTTGTAGAAACATCATCTCAGCCCACCTTCATCCCCACATGGCGTTCTCCCTGTGAGTCTTCACCTTGTCTTCCCTCATGTGCATCTGTCTCCACGTCCACACTTCCCCTTTCTAGAAGGACATCAGACATATTGGATTGGGGCCCACCCCAATGACCTCATTTTGAATTAATTATCTCTATAAAAACCCTATTTCCAAAGAAGGTCACATTCTGAGGTAGTGAGGGTTAGGGCTCCAACATATTTTCTTTCCGAGAGGGGGACACAGTTCAACCCCTACCGGGTGCTCAGTGCATAGTAGTTCTCTTTCCTCAGCAAACTTCCTTATGGAATAAGGTTAGATACCTGGCATACAGCAGGTGTCCAATGAATGTTTGTTGAATAAATGCATGGATGGATCCTAAGTTCCAGAGTGTTCTGAATTCTTCAGAGAGTTCTCTACTGACCCAGGAAATAGCTCCCTCCCCCTTTTAAAAAAGGTGATTTCAGTATATTCAGATCAAAGTATAAAGTTCCTAAGAACAGCTCCAGGCAGATTAAAAAACTTTTTAAAATTTCTCTTTGAATGAGTTCTATGCTGTTCCTACAGCCCGAGAAATGGCAGGCAGTTCCTTCATTCCTGGAAAAGCTTTCCTCTGCCACTAAGAATACATTGCTTTAGCAAGGGCTGAAAAACTTCCTCCAGGCATTTGAAAAGAGGTTCCAACAGTGAATAGGGTCTTATCAGAGGAGATGAGAAAATGCCGGTGGGTAATGGGTCAGGTGGGTTCCCATAACTCTGTGTCCCAAGCACCCGCTAATCCAGGAAGCTATAACCAAGTAGAGGAAACCCATCTCTTCTTAATTCTTTGCCCTTCAGGCTGGGGCACCCCCATGCCGTGAACACTCATGATATGCCAGGAATGTTCCATCAGGTACAGCTAAATGACTCAAAGTCCAGACTCTGGAGCTGGACTTCGGTGGTGCACTCTTGGCTCCAGCATGGCCTCACTGTGTGACCTTGAGCCAGTTCCTTCTCCTCTCTGTGCCTGAGCAGCCCTGTTGGTCATTTGGGGGGCTAAGAATAGTATCTATCTTATGGTCTATGTGATAACATATGTAATACGCTTTGTACGGTGCATTCAGGTCATGTTACTGATTATTTTATTAACTGTTGTTGAGACGCTGCTGATGCTGAGGGTGAAAACAGGAGAGATGAATTCTAGTGCCCAGGCTTTAGTAGACTGACTTCCTTATCCATACGACTGAATAGAATAAGACGAGCCTGTCCTCATCATTCCTGTTAGTGCTTTCTAGAACTCAACCCATCTCTTTCTCTTTGTCTTCTCCCGCCCTTCTTTAACTCCTTGTGATCCCAAGGGCTCAGCCATGGGCTATTTCACTATTCCCCACAACCCTATGAGACACGTACTCATGTGTAAGGAACCTGAGCCTCAGACAGGTGATGAGGCTTGTGGATGGTGACGCTGGGATCAAGTCAGCCACGTCTGACTCCAAGGCCCCAGAATGGGGAGATGGTCTGATAAGGATGAAATTTGCCTTCTGCCTGCAATTTCTCTTCATCCTTAGGACCTCAACACCAAGCTGTCTACCAGATTGGCTTGGATAATGCTCCCATTCTGGGCTGGCTTCACCCCACTATCAAGGCCCGCCCCCCTGCCCGTTGTCACGTTGAACAGGCCCCAAGAGATTCAATCACCCACAAAGGTCACTGATTGATGATAAAGGCAGACTATTAGGACCTGGGATTCTCATCCAGTAGCACTAAATCCTCGTGGGGACCCTGGGAGGAGTGTGGCATCATCTTCTACTTTAGGTGAGCAAAGTGAGGCTCAGAGAAGTTCTGTAATGTCTACTCGTCACACATTGGGTCAGAGCTTAGCTCTGGGCTTAGGCCTGCCTCTCTTTCACAGGCATCCTTTCACAGGGCTGCCTGTGTCCTCTGTTCTCCCCCAGCCCTTCAGGACAGCCAGCACCAATCCCGGCCTCTAGTGCCCTCCATGCGCAGACAGCCAGGGTCCAGAATGTGCTTGGGACCAGCTGCCTTCCGAGGGCGTGAAGACGGCAGCGTCAAGACATCTTCTGCCAGGGGGATGGAGGGCCCCCTGGTTGGGGACCATGTGCCAACGCAGCTTCCTTCAGGGGTAGGTTGGGACCGGGTAGTCAAAGTCTATAGAAAACCCATTCCATTTTCATCATTCTCTTTTCTTTTTCTTTCTTCTGCTTTTTAAAAAAAATATTTTATTTATTTATTTTGAGAGATTGAGAGTGTGTGTGTATGCATGGGAGGAGGGACCGAGGGAGAGGGAAAGAGAGAATCTCAAGCAGACTCCATGCTTAGTGTGAAGCCTGGCACAGGGCTGGATCTCACGACCCTGAGATCATGACTTGAGCTGAAGTCAAGAGTTGGACGCTTCACTGACTGGGCCACGCAGGAGCCCCTTTTCTTTCTCTTTAGTGTAGACCATAGATTCCAGAATTCTGTGGCCCCTCTTGGCACCTAACCACTGGAATTCAGAGCCTCCTGAGGTTTTTCCTGTTATCCCTTGCAAGCCCACAGGCAGCAACCAGCTTCCTGGTCATTCTGGACCAGCACATAAGGGAGACAGCTTGATGGAACAGAAAGAGCTCTGGATTAATTCCTTGGGGGAGCTCTAGAAGTGATTGGCTGTGTGACCTTAGGCAGAGGAATTTACCTCTCTGACCATTAGTCTCTTCATTGGCAAGATGATTTCAACTTCATCAGGTTGTTATGAAGACTCAGCTAGAAAATTCGTGTGAAGCAGTTAGTGTGGTGCTTGTCACATTGTCAGGACTCAGTAAATATGTGCTCACCATTATGATGGTAGAAATGGGGTTGTCATTGGCAACTTGAAACCTTGGTGGAGGTTTCTTCTTGGTGGAGGTCCCGAGAACCGGATGGAACGTGAGTGGAGGTGCGGGGGGGAAATGTTCTTTCTCTGTCCTACTGGCAACCATCCCAAATGGCACATGCCCGAGGCCAGCTCAGGAAATGCAGAACAAGTTCCATCATTTGCTCATCATGGGAAGACAGGGTGTTCTTCAAGCTCACCTGAAGAACTCACACTCACACACACTGCCAGCACGAGGAGTAACAATAGCACGGGTATCCCAGAGTTGCCCTGGAAATACCTTTACAAGAAACAAAGGAAGGCACCCAGATTGCAAGAACGGTGATTTGCATGCATCCTTATGTTTTGAGTTTTCTCTGTGTGAGTTCAGAGGGGATGTGACTCCTGTCCACTGCTCAGGGGCCCAGCCATGCTGCCGCTCCTGGGCTTCGGGGGACTTAGGAATAATCCAGTCCAATGAGCTCATTCCAGGGAAAAATGAAACACAGAGAGGCAAATGATCTTGCTGGACAGCACATACCCACGGGGCCAGAGTCCTCCCTTCGGGCTCCAGTGGCTGACTTCTGTCATCCCTCTCTTACAGAGGCATAATAGCCATGAACAAATGCCCAATGTGCGTGCACCTGTCATCCTCCCAGGAGGCAAAGTGGGGGTGGGGAAGGACAATGGATTGTGCCCAGTGAGCCCCCTGAGGTTTCAAGTCTGCTTCCCAATTAAGAGGCCTTTGGAGGGAAACAAGGCGTCGTTTCCCACCCTCCACTCCCCTGGATCCCTAAGCCCCTCCTCTAGCTGAGACCTCCCTCTGGGAGAAGCCTCCTCTATGTTCTAGAGCAGGCTTTCAGAAGGCAGCGACTGTCAGGGTGAGGCGGGAGAGGTGGGGTTATTGTCAAGAACTGTTGCATTTATGGGGCCTCTTATCTTTATGACAAGAGCTCAGATGGGAGTTGAAATGCAATCACACAGGAAAAGCAACACCCAAACTGAGCGTGAGACCGCGCATCTGATGAGCGTTGGAACCTGCTGTTGGGTGAGGGCTGGGGGAGTCCTTGTAACCTTGAGATTCTCTGAGAAGCCAGAGCCCAATGACATGGGCCTGGGCAATCCGGTGGGTGTACTGGAGCAATTCCCAGACTCCCCTACATGCTCTCCATCCCTCCCCAACTCTGCTGAATGAACGTGGGACCCCCAGCAGCCCCAGAGCCACTCCTTCACACAAATTCCCCTCCTCCATCCCTGGAGGCAACTCACAGGTACACCCAAACCACCAGGACCTTCGTGGAGCTGGACAGCACAGGAGGGCTTCCCGGGGTGGGGGTGGGGGGGGAGGACACACCTCCCACTTCCCAGGAGGAAAATGTGTCAGAGTCACAGATCTAAACAAACTGCCTCAAAACACAAAAGACTGAACCAAAACAAAGCGAGAAAATAAAACCACCTACATAAGTTGCAAAAAAAGGAGTCTTGGTTCTATTTGTTTTGCAGTAAGTTCATCAACGTATACAAAGAAAACCCAGGAGCATTAGAGTAAGAGGAAACCGGGCCCCTTGCGGCGGTCAGGGAATCTGCGCCCCCTCTAAGACCCCGGGCGGTTTAGATGCGCTGTGTCCCGGGCAGACGTTAAGTCTAACACCCAGGCACATAGTTCTGGACCCAACACAACCCGGCTTTGGCTCGCAAGTCCAACGGGTATTTAATCCTCCAAGGGAAGCAGCCTTCGTTCAGGGTCCCTTCACCTGGTCGCTGTGAGCCTAACAGGGCCCAAGAGGCAGCAGGTGCCGTCTCTTCAGGGCGTGCTTAGGCGATGGAAGAGATCTCGCTGTGTTTCCGTCCTCGGCAGAAAACAGTCCCGGGGGAGGGACAGCAGCTGCCCTGGCTGCTGGCGTGACAGCAGAAGACCAAGGACAGTAGCAGGGCAAAGGCGATCACCAAGGCAAGCACCCACTGGATGACGCCCGGGTAGACAAAGGGCAGAATGAGGACAATGAGCAAGACCAGCAGGATCAAGTGCACGGCCAGGCGCCGGGCGGCCACGCGGTTGGCGTTCGCCTCGTCCTGCTCATCCTCTCCTGCAACGCCGGGGTGCCCTGCCGCCAAGGGGGCGGAATCTGCCAGTCTCTGCGGACACAGCCGCACCTCCGGCCACGGCCGGCCCAGTAGCCCCACCACGGCCTCCTGGTCGCGCAGGCTGCAGATGAGGCCCCCGGGGACAGAGGTGGCCTGGCGGCACAAGGGGCAGGTGACGGACCAGGTGTTGTCCTGGACACACAGCAGGAGCTTGAGGCAGACGGCACAGAAGGAGTGCTGGCAGCCCAGCAGCTTGGCCGGCCGGTTACAGCTGTAGGGCTCCCGGCACACCAAGCACTCCAAGTCGCCATCCGCGGAGCCCCAGTGCCCCCTTGTCGGGCCTGCGGCCTTGGCGGAGGGGGATGTGGCTCTTGCGGAGATGGGCTGGGGCTGCTCTGGGACCCGCGAATGCAGGATGTCTGCACAAGCCATTCTGGGCTCGGAGTCAGCAGGACCAGGCAACTCGGGGCCTGGGCGTGGACGAAGGGCGACCGCCGGCGCCGCTGGGACCTGGATGCTGTCTGGCCTCGGGCCGGGCGTCTCAGCCTCCCTCGCCTCCTCGTCAGGCGCCTGGTGACAGCAGCCGTTTATCACCCCTTCTCCTGGGGCTGCTCAGCTTGGCTCTTGGCTTATGTCTTCTCCCGAGTTATTATTATTTATTTTCTGGAAACCTAGGGTTAATCAGTAACTCGTGAGCCTGGGGACCTTGAGTTGCCTGATAGGAAGGCCGGAGGGGGCAGGGCCGGAACTGTGAGTCAGGATTTTCCGGTTGGGACCAGGTGTCTCAGGAGCCTCAGCAAGATGGTACCTGATGAGCTCTCAGATGCATAAGGATCCCCACCCTCTCCTGACCCCTGGAGCCTTTAAAAAATGCAGATCTCTAGGCCCCAAACCCAAAGACTGCAATCCTCTGGCAAGTCTAGGTGGGATTTAAGAACCTCTGGTCACAGTTAACAGACATCTCTGATCCTGATGTTGATGAGGGTGGCCGGGAGAACCCACTTTGAGAAATCCCACCCCTAGCCAGATTTCAGACAAAACCTTCCAGAGGTCAAGATGGGTGGACAACAGTTTTGTGCTTTGAGCACATTTGCTGACAGGTGACCTCGTGTAAAAGAGACATGAAGGGGGAAAAAAAAACAACTGAGTGAGTGGCAAGGGGTGGTGGGGCATGGGAAGAAAGCCCGGGCCCACACAGAAAAACCCAAACCCAAACTGCTCATGGGTCTCTCTTGTACCTGCTACTGTAGCCAGGTGCTTCCTTGTCCCAGCAGCTGTACGGACAGCTACGGAGTCACGAGCATCACCCTTGGGGCCTGCTTTGCCTGCACCTATCCAATGACAGGTGTTATTTTTGGGCGTGGGGAACATATGTCCTTGGGGGTCGTAAGAGCCACTGCCCTTTATTTGGGGTTACTGTGAGCCAAGCCCTGTGCCAGGTGGTCTCCTGGGGTCCCACCACAGCCTGTAATCGAGGCGCTATGAGGCCCGGGAGCAAAGACGGGGTGTGGTCAGGGCAGGCCGGCTGACAGCCTCCCAGGTGGACGGACTCCCATGGGGCCAGGGCCCGGTGGAATCTGCCAGGACCCAAGGTCAGGTTCCCAGGAACTCAGTCTCACCAGTTCACATGGCCTCCAGGCGGCTGAATCCACCTGGCAGGACTCACGGGGAACTGACGGACGTGTGCAGCATGCAGTTAAGAAAACGGGATCCCCCTACGTTGCCTTGACCATCGGAGCGTGGGGTGGCACAGTCCATTCCTTCAAAACATGCCTCACGTCGGCTGCATTGACTCCAGGAGGACGTGCCGAATGGTCCTTTCCAGCTCATGTCACCTGTTGAGGGCCACACAGGGTCCAGCTCTTTCCATCCAGCTCTTTCCTCCACCCCAAGGGGCAGGCACTGCCCTCCTGCTCCACCCTGCCCCACCCCCGACTGGGCTTCTGTCTTGGAAATCCAGTTCCCAAATTCCGCCTCTGCCAAGGTGTTTCTTCTTGGCCCTCAGCTTGACCGGTTGTTTCTTCCCACTAATGCTTTCCCCCAAGTCAAGCTGAAGGGGGCCTCGGATCTGACTCTGGGCTTCCGTTTTTACCCCATGCCCAGCATCCATCTTGCCTTCTCCAGGGGCCGGTCCTGTTTTTCTTTGAGGCAACCATTGCTGACCACTGTAGTTCCCATTCTGAGGAAGGGGGAAGGGGATGAGATTCAGCAAAACCCATCAGCGTATTCCGTCCGTCCTATTGGCTGCAGCCGTTGATTTCCACCCAGGCAAGTGATCTAAACCAAGCCAATGAGATTCAACTCTGGAACTTCCGATGAGAAGCTTCCCTTACTGCTAGGTTTCCAAACTGGAGGATGGGCCCCTGGGCCTGCTAGGACCACCGGGTCAGAGAGCCTGTCTGAGAGTAAGGCGAGCGCAAAAGAAAGATGAGAAGAGAGTCAGAAACAGCCCTCATAACATTATTTGAACGCCTGGATCTAGCCATACCTGCAGCAAGAGCTCTATCTTCAGATTTTTTAGTTATATTAATCTATGAAACCCACCCCTGTTTTCATTCTTCAGCCAGCTCAAGCTGGATTTCTGTCCCTTGCATGAGAAAGTCTTCCGAGTAACATAGCAAGAGATGAAGAAAAGAGATGAAGATGAAGCCTTTACTTGCTGTCAGACGCAGGGTCAAGCATCACAAGACGATCAACCCGTACATGGCCAAGAGTGAACGAATGCCTGTGTGTTCCCATGCTCAAAGGGAATCTGTCTTTTCGCTGCTTTGACTCACATCAAATACTACTCTTCTGTGTCTGCTAAACCCTGGGAAGGGTTGGGGATGGAGGAGAAAAAATTTGTTGAGCTGTATTCTTTTATAATGAGAAATAGAAAATCAGGCGGACAACACAGTGACGTCAGCATGGCTAGTGCTCCTCCCCGCCCCCACACCTCTTCTAGCCAGCTCTAGGGAAAGCGAAATAATCAAGAAGGTCGCTTGCTGGGTGAGCTTGTCATCAGACCAAGGGAAACTATTTATGGGTCGTGTCTAAAGAGGAAAATTTGATATCACTGGGCAACCATCATTAAGAAAATTTATTACGGGGCGTCTGGGTGGCTCAGTCAGTTAAGCGTCTGCCTTCAACTGGGGTTGTGATCCCAGAGTCCCTGGATGGAGCCCCACATATGGCTCCCTGCTCAGCGGACAGCCTGCTTCTCCCTCTGCCCCTCACCCTGCTCATGCTCTCTCTTGCTTATTATCTCTCTCTCTCTCTCTCTCTCTTTCTTAAATAAATAAATAAATAATGTTTTAAATAAAAGGAAAATATATTGGTTGTAACAGCTCAAATATTACTGGAAAATAAAAAGTAGAACATGGAAGTTCCTTTGACTACTGCTCCTGAGAATGATGGCTTTTCACAGCACATTCCATCGTGTTTCTTGCATCCTGCCATGGTAGTTTGGGAATTTATTTATTTATTTATTTATTTTTAGTAGGGCAATGCAGGGCTTGAACTCATAACCCTGAGATCAAGACCTGAGCTGAGATCAATGGTCGGACGCTTAACCCACTGAACCTCACAGGTGCCCCAGTACTTTGTTTCTTAAAGGTGCTTTGGCTTAATGATCTAGCATCAGCACTGGCTTTAAACTGGACATCCGGCGCTTGTCACTTGACTAGCCGTGTGACCTTAGGCAAGTCATTTCAGCTTCATTGAGGCTCTGATTTTAATTTGGTCAAACGGAGACATTAACATTGTAGGAAATTGTGGGAGACAGTGCTTAAGCCCCCCACCTCCATCTGACTGCTCAGGGAAGACTCAGTAAGGTAGGCACCTTGCTTTGTAACCGACCTCGATGTCATTGATCTCTCCCAGGGACATGGAGATAAGATGGTTTGTGATCTGGTTAGCTGGTGCCTTTCAAGGAGGAGTGTATATGTGCAGGGATCTGGAGCGTAGCCTGAATCAGCACTGTCTCAAGGGAAGTACAAAATGTCTCCAGAGACGTAACATGCAAATTCATCTCGGATTCTCAATTCTGCTCTGTGTTATGTTTGTGTTTGCTGTAATAAGAAAATTTGAAACCTTCGAGTCCTTCCACATCTTCAAACAAAATATATTTGTTTTTTAATTGCTGTACAAATATGAACTCATTTGTTCTTTGTAAAGTCTTTTATTTCCCCCCCTTTAAAGTGCATTTTCTTCTGTCCAGTGGCTTCCTTCAACCCTGTGGCTCTACGGAGCTTGAGAAGTACAGCCTCGAGGGAGATAGACTTCCATAGTCCACTCCAGTGGGGAAGCCAGAGCTAGTTCTCCCGATGGACCCCCTGGGCACGTCGTGCTGGTAACCACGGACCGACACCCTGCAAAGACATTGCTGATCTGAGCTTAAGGCCTGTCTCAAGTTCACCAGGGGAGGAGTGAGAAAACAGCAACGTCATGAGGTTAAAGTGTTTGATCCATGCCTGGCCTCTGATTTTGGCCAACGCACGGTCGCTCCACATTCCAGCGTCCACCAAGCACTGTGCCCCAGTCAGATGCCCCATCGTCTTCGGTCCTCTCTGCCCTGAGCTGGCTGGTGTCTCAGCTCACAGCCTTATTCTAGAATTCCTGCCTCTGTGCACATCAGGACCCTGCCCCCTACACCTCCCCCGCCCCCCCGCCCCCCTTCCTCTCCCATCCCCAAGCATCTGTGGTCTGAGGACAGTCTGCTAGAGGAGACAGAAGAATAGCATTTGGAACAAAGTCACAGTATCAACATGATGAAGATCAAGTACAGAGGAGAGGGAGAGACAAAGCACCCACTGCGGGACATTCGAAACTGTGCTTTGCTTTCTTTTACTGTTTTTAAAAAATAATTACGTGAAGAAAATCCATGTTTATTTATAGAAAAGGAAATTGCTGATGAACAAAAAGAAAAAGAATATCAGTAATCAGCAGTCTCACAGCCCACAGAAAACCAGTTTCGAGATCTCCTTTCAGACTTCTGTCTGTGCATACTTCTACAAAGAAAGTGTTTGCCCATTACAAGGGGACGCTGTTATTTATTTATATTTTGATAACCTGTATTTTTACCTATGAGTTTATCATGCATTTCTTTCCATATTAATACACATACTTCAAACATTCCTGAAGGGGGTGGGATATTTTGTCTCACGAATGTACCGTATTTTCATGAATCAGTTCCCATGAGGACCATGTCTAGGCTTTCCCATTTTCCAGCATTATCAGCAATCCTGGGATGTACATCCCCAGACATGTGTTTTTTGTGTCTGGCCCTTTCAAAGTTTCCATATGTACATGATTTCTCTAGAAGCCTTTTCGGCTGGGGAGCATCTGGCAGGTCAGGTCCCAAACCCAGATCTATGTTGAGTTGTCGATGGCCCTGCTTTAAGCCCCAAAGCCTGGAACTGTCAGCTGATGGGCTGTAGATGAAGCCACTTTTGACCAATTCAGAATCATCACCGTGCCTCTCTCCCTGAGGTTTCAGAAATCAGGTAACGAACCCTAAGGCCACATTTTCTTTGAATTCACAGTAATTCTAGGGTCTAGATCCATTTCCCAATGCCACCTCTGAAATTACTTTCCAGTCCCTCTCACTTCTTATCTCTTTGCCTGGCTCTAGTTCAGACTTCAACTTGGAATTCTTCCTTGATCCCCTCTGTCTACCTCCTGGGGTCTAGTCCTGAGACCCCAGCCCCTTAACTGCTCCCTCAGCTCCATGGAGCTAAGCCATGGGCAAAGGAAACCCCACCCTTTGCATGTGGCCGGGCCCTGAGGGGAGCCCGTCTGTCCTCACGTGGTGGAGGTGGAGCGTCTCCTGGGTTCCGAAAGGTCCTTGTCTTTGTCTTCTGCAACCTCTTTCCTGTGACCTCCAGTTGTGTGAACTGAGAAGATACAGAAGATGAGTCCAGGAAAAGAGGGGTTGGAGGAAGAGGTGTTCTTATTACATCACCAGAATAACAGAGCACTGGAAGTCTGGTCCCAGTTGGACGCCATGGCCTTAGACTACCAATGGGCCAACTCTACTAAACACCTGGCTGAGAGATATTTTAGTTGGAGTTTAGTTCACCCATTCTTCCAGATCTTAATATTTCATACCATGTCCATGCAACTCTAGCTTTCTGTGAGCTTCTTAAAAGGTACTCCTGGAAAAATGTGGGTGGGTGGAGAAGAAGGTTCCAGAGACAAACATGGGAGAGAATGCGTCCTTTACCTGAACTTGGAGATTCACATGGATGCTGGAGTGTTAAAAGCTCTTTGAAATCCCATTGTTAACCTGCTTGATTTTATTTAATCCAGATTTTATCTTGAACTTCTCTGACTGTGGAACCAGTTTCCTATAGAGTACTTTTCATTGCCACATAAAATTTTGGGGGTACTGAGAAACAGTTTGGGAAATGCTGTTGGATCCAACTAAGTCACCAGAAAATTGCATTTGCCTCCATGTTTTCTAAAGACTCTCACTGAGTTGTACTTGGGACTATTTTGTTGGCTTTTTTTTCCCCCAAAGAACACTCTAACAAATAGGCTTATAAAACTACTACTGCATGGACATTCAGGGATGTGGCCGGGGACACCTGTGTCTGACACTACTCGGTGTCAGTCAGTGACACCTATATATACACACACACACACACGTGAAAAATGTTCTTTTTGGCTAAGCGCTGGAAAAACCTTTGTTTCATCTGAGGGCAGATTGTCTGTCCACACTACTTAGATATTCCAAATTATATATTGTAGCTTCCCATTTTTGCTTTGGCTGCCAGGAAGCTCAACCTTAGCCGTGGTGAAATATCCTACTTATCATGTGGTGCTGCTGCAGCCCATCCCCATCTCCTTAGGGTACATTTCTTATCCTAGTTTATGGTTTATTTAGTCCTGAGGTCTGATGTTCCATCTTTGGATTTATATTTCATTTATATACATATACATATACACATACACATATACATATACATATATAATATATAAAAATAATTCCAAAATGTTTGTACAAAGAGGAGATGTAGACAAAAAGAAGAAGAGACATGGAGATAGAATAATAGAAGAAAACTTGGTAAATACAGAGGGGAGGGAGAGTGGACGTGCAATGTGGAATTCCTTGCTTGAAAAGAAGCCCATGGGCTCTCGCCTCCTTCGACTCACACTGTCCTGGATCCAGGAGCCTGGGACGATGTGTGCCTGTCTGGGAACACCTCTCCACTTGTCCTCGGCTCACCACATTCCAGGGAGCACAGACGTGGGATCTGGATCACTGGGCCGTGTGAAAATTAGTCCTCCTAGGCATTGTCTGTGACCGTACACTCTGTTCTGCAGAGTGATCAGCCCAAGGTTAAGAGGCAGCCAAACCAGCCTCTCTTTTCTCCACAATGTCCAGTCCTGGCCTTTGCAGAGTCTTCCTGGGAGGAAGACACTCGACTACACATTAGAGTCTCCTGGGCACCTGGGCTTTGAGTCATGGTAGGATGGCTATCTTTGAGCAGATTGGCAGGACAGACAGAACTGCATTTATTTTTTTTTATTTTTAATTTATTTTTTATTTAGAGTCAGTAAGCCAAGATACAGCCCATCATTAGTTTTTGATGTAATGTTCAATGATTCGTTAGTTGTGTGTAAGTTGGAGATGCAGAACTTTGAGGAGCCAGGTTAACCTAATTCTTAGCTTCCTCGTCTACTTAATGGAGATGAAAATTGTGTCTGTGCCAGGAATCTTTTGGTCATAGGAGTCAGAAAACTCAACTCAAGCTTGCACAGCCCATGAGGAAAGGGAGTTTGTTGGTTCATGTGACTGGGAAGTCCAGTGGCATCTGGCTCCGAGTGAACCTTAGCCTGGGGCTCTCACAGGAACTACTATTTGTTGAATGTTGTCATGGCTTAGTCACTTACTTCCCACCACACACACCTAGGAAATAGAGTTTATTTCTATTCTGTGGATGAGGAAACTAGGTCACAGAGAGGGTGGATGGCTCTACATGGCTAGCAGGTGACAGCCAGGGAGGGAGGGGTTTGGGTCTTGCTCCAATGCTCCAGCCGCTCAGTTAGATTCCTCCTTTGCCAGCAACATGTGTGTGGGTAACATGTACCTTTAAGGGTAAAGAAGGAGCCCCTAACACCCGGGCCTGCCTACCCCAGCACTCCTACCTCACCACCACGATCTGCTTTGAGCTCCATGACTGATCTTATGAGCCCATTCGTCCTTGTGTTCTCAGTCACCACTTGGACTCCAGACTCCCAGGTCACACCTCTTCTTGGGTCACTGATCTCCAAAAGGCTCTATCATGCCCTATTCAGTCCCCTTCTCCCACTCATCCCTGACTCCTAAAAACCTTCCATTGTGCCCTCTGGGATTGGGTTATTAACAAAAATATCTCCATATCTTGACTTCTTCCCTGGACATTCCCTTTGCCCACACATGCGACCAGGAACCCAGCTCCCCCTTGGGATTCTGCTGCCCCTGCTGCCCTCTCAGGTGGAAGCTGTTGGTCCTCTTACCACCCTTGTACTGAGGGGTCTGGAGGTGGCCAAGTGTCCTCTTACATCCTTATTGTCACATGTAGACCCTTCTCCCTCCCCTCTTCCTGAAACCTCTCAGGTTTGGACTTAACTGTCATCAGATACGAATTTCTACTGTCTTCATTGATTTCTGGCTCCTTCCCCTCATTTCCCAGTGATCTGGGCTCCTGGCTCACTGTTGCTTTCCCCCCTACATCCAGTCTGAATTTGTGATGCTTGTAACACATTTGTGTCTGATCCTTCCAAGCACCGGAACTCTCAGTTCCTTGACTGTCCCAGTGAAGCTAAACAAAGCTGGAGGAAAACATACAACCAAGCTCACTATGATCTTCCAATGGGGCTTTAATACTTCCAGGCAAGGACCCACCAGGTCTTTAGTCCATTGATTCTCCCCTCTCCAGAATGGCTAGTTTGCATCTTCTGCTCTCTCCTGAAACCTCCATTTCTTCTCATCCTTATTCTTTCCTGTTGACCTTGCTGCCCATTTATTGAGATAATGAAAAGAACTTCCTTAGTCTGCCCTGCCCCACCTGCCATCCACCAGGATCTGCCCCCACATTCTCTGCCTCCCCTCCTGTTCCCATAGGTAAACTTCTGTGCTTCTGGCTAAAATCAGTACTTCCATTTGTGAACTCCACTCCCTCTCCTTGGGTCTGGCCAAGGCCATTGCACAGACAATTCTCTCCTCTCTTTTGTTCAACATCACTTCTCTTGCCTCCTTCAGGATCATTCCCCAAAGCATAAAAACATCTATTATTTTTCTTATAAATTCTTCTCAGGTGGACATGCAACATTTTTCAAAAATAGATCACATATTAGGCCATCAAACAAGTTTCAATAAATTTAAAGGGATTGAAGGCATATAAGGTATGTTCTCTGACTACCATGGAATAAAATTAGAAATCAGTAATTGAAGGAAATTTGGGAAGTTCACAAATATGAGCTAATTAAATAGCATACTCCTAAATAATTAATTGGTCATAAAAGAAATCATAGGAGAAATTAGAAAACACCTTGGTATGAATGAAAACAAAACCACAATGTAGCAAAAGTTATGGTATGTAGCTAAAACAGTGCTGAGAAGGAAATTAATGACTATAAACGTCTATATTAAAAAAGAAAAAAGATTCCAAATGAATTACCTGAACTTCTACTTCAAAAGTCGACAGAAGAAGAAAGAGAAGGAGGAGGAGGAGAAGAGTTGGAGGAGGAGGAGGAGGGGAAAGGGAAACTAAACCTGAATAACAGAAGGAAGAAAATAAAAAAAACAGAAAATAAAATAAAAAAACAAAAAACAGAAGGGAGAAAATAATGATTAAATGAAACAGAAGATAGAGAAATAATAGAAAAAAATCAATAAAACAAAAAGATATTTCTTTGGAAAGATCAATGAAATTGACAAACCTTTAGTAAGACTAACCAAGAAAAGAAGAGAGAAGACTTAAATCACAAAAGTAATGAATAAAAAAGGGACATTACTACTGACAGTACAGAAATAAAAAGGACTATAAGGGAATACTATGAACAATTATATGTCAATAAATCAGATAACCTAGATGAAATGGACAAATTCATAGAAAGAAACACATTATTAAAACTGATTCAAGAAGAAATAGAAAACCTGAATAGACTTATAACCAGAATGGAGATGGAATTAATAATCAAAAAATTCTCACAAAGAAAAGTACAGAACTAGATGGTTTCACTGAAGAGTTCTAGCAAATGTTTAAAGAAGAATTAGAACCAACTCTTCCAAAAGAAAATAGAAGGGGAGGGAACACCTCTGAACTCATATATTCCCCTAAGACCAAAACTAGACAAAGACATTACAAAGAAAAAAAAAAAATAGAGACCAACATTCCTTATGACTATAGATGCAAAAACCCTTGACAAAATTTAGCAAACCAAATCCAGCAGAATATAAAAAGAATTATATACCATAACTATCTGGGATTCATCCCAGAAATGCAAAGATTGGTTCAATATAAAAGATCAATTAATATATTACACAATTTTAATAAAATAAATGAGAAAAGCCATATGATCATCCCAATAGTTGCAGAAAAAGCATTTGGCAAAATTCAACACACTTTCATTATGAAAACACTCGGGAAGCTAGGAATGGAAAGGAACTTCCTCAATTTGATAAGGGGCAACCACAAAAAAACCCTATTGAAAACCTAGCTGTTGCTTTGTTTTGCTTTGTTTTGTTTTTCACAGAAATTGACAAGCTGATTTTAAAATTCATATGGAATGCAATGGACCCAGAATAATCAAAACAGCTTTTAAAAAGAACGAAGTTATAAGACTCAGTTCCTGATTTCAAAAATTCCCACAAAGCTACAGTTATCAATACTATGTGATGGTAGCAGAAAGGTAAATGTAGAGTTCAGGGGAGTTGAGAGTCTAGAAGTAAAATCATACATTAATGGCCAATTGATTTATTTCCTTTTTTAAAAGATTGTATTTATTTATACGAGAGAGAGAGTGCAAAGAGAGAGAAAGAGAGGGAGAGAGAGAGAGGGCATGAGTAGGGGAGTGGACAGACGGAGATGGAAGGGGAGAAGCAGCTCCCCAATGAGCAGGGAACCCAACACAAGCTTGATCCCAGTCAGACCTGAGTCACCCAGACACCACTATGGCCAACTGATTTTCAATGAGGATGTTAAAACAACTCAACACAGAGAAATTGTCTTTTCTTTTTTTAAAAAAGATTTTGTTTATTTATTTATTTGTCAGAGAGAGAGAGAGACAGAGACAGAGAGCACAAGCAGGCAGAGTGGCAGGCAGAGGCAGGCAGGCAGACCCCAGGACTCTGGGATCATGACCTGAGCTGAAGGCAACAGCCTAACCAACTGAGCCACCCAGGTGTCCCAGAAATTGTCATTTCAACAAACGATGCTGGTTCAACTGGATATCCATGTACCGAAGAGTGAGGTTGGACATTCTATATGAAAATTAACTCAAAATTCAACAAACCTAAATTTAAGAGCTAAAAGTATTAACATGCAAAACACAGAGATGGGAATCCTCATGACCTTGGATTAAGCAACAATCCCTAGGTCTGACACGTAGAACACAAGCAGCCGAAGGGAAAATATAGATAACCCCTGACCAAAACTGGCAAAGACACTCTCACGAATGTGAAAAGAAAATCCATAGAACAAAAGAAAATACTTAAAAATTCTATGTCTGGTAAGGTTTTGGCATCCAGAACACATAACAAACTCTTATGACTCAACAGTAAAAAGACAACCCAATTAAAACATGGGCAAAGGGGGCACCTGGGTGGCTCAGCGGGTTAAAGCCTCTGCCTTCGGCTCAGGTCATGATCCCAGGGTCCTGGGGTGGAGCTCCACATCAGGCTCTCTGCTCAGTGGGGAGCCTACTTCCTCTTCTCTCTCTGCCTGCCTCTCTGCCTACTTGTGGTCTTTGTCTGTCAAATAAATAAATAAAATCTTAAAAAAAAAATAGGCAAAGGAGTGGACATCATTTCTCCAAAGAAGATACATAAAGAGTAATGAATAAGCATATGAAAAGATGCTCAATATCATTACTTATTAGCAAAATGCAAAGCAAAACCACAATGAGATACAACTTTCACCCACTAGAATGACTGTAATAAAACAAGCAAACAGTAACTGGTGTTGGGGAAATTGAAACCCTCATGATTGTTAGTAGGAAAGTAAATCATACAGATACTTTGAAAAACATTTTGGCAGTTTCTCAAAAAGTAAAAGAAGATTACCCCAGTACTTGGCAATTATACCCCTGGGTATATACACAAGAGAATAAAAAAACATATTCACATAAAAACTTGTGCCATGGGGCACCTGGGTGGCTCAGTGGGTTAATTCAGCTTGGGTCATGATCCTGGGGTCCTGGGATCGAGCCCTGCATCGGGCTCTCTGCTCGGCAGGGAGCCTGCTTCTCCCTCTCTCTCTGCCTATCTCTCTGCCTGCTTGTGATCTCTATCTGTCAAATAAATAAATAAAATCTTAAAAAAAAACAACTTGTGCCATGTCCACAATAGCCCAACTAAGGAAAGAACCTAGATGTCCATCCACAGATGAATGGATAAAGAAGATGTGGTATATATACATAATGGAATACTATGCAGTCATCAAAAGCAATGAAATCTTGCCATTTACAACAATGTGGATAGAAGTAGAGGGTATTATGCTGAGCAAAATAAGTCAATCAGAGAAAGACAATTATCATATGATCTCCCTGATATGGGGAATTTGAGAGGCAGAGTGGGGGGCTTGGGGGATAAGGAAGGAAAAAATAAAACAAGATGGGATGGGGAGGGACACAAACCATAAGAGACTCTTAATCTCACAAAACAAACTGAGGGTTGTGAGGGGTAGGAGGGTAGGGAGAGGGTGGTTGAGTTATGGAATTGCAGAGGGTATGGGCTATGGTGAGTGCTGTGAAGTGTGTAAACCTGGGGATTCACAGACCTGTACCCCTGGGGCTAATAATACATTATATGTTAATAAAAATAATTAATAAAAAACCAAACTTGTGAATGAATGTTCATGGCAGTATTATTCACAATAGCCAAAAAAAGTGAAAATAACCCAAGTGCATTAACCAATAGAGAGACAAAATGTACTTTATCCATATAATGGCATTTGGCTGTAAAAATGAATAAAGTTATGACACATGCAGCAACATGGATGAACCTTGAAAACTCTGTGCTAAATTAAAGAAGTCACATAGAAAAGGTCACATATTGTTTGACGCCCCCCCTTATAATGTCCCCAGCAGGCAAATATGTAGAGTCAGAAACCACACTATTGATGATAGAAGGAGAAGATTTGGAGAGTGACTTCTAATGGGTTTGGAGTTTCTTTTTGGGGTGATGAAAATATTCTGGAATTAGATAATGATGATGTTGGCACAACCAGGCAAATATCCTAAAAGACAATAAATTGTGCACCTTAAAAAATTATTTATTCATTTGTCAGAGAGAGAGAGAGAGAGAGAGAACACACAAGCAGGAGAAGTGGCAGGCAGAGGGAGAAGTAGGCTCCCCACTGGGCAGAGAGCCCAATGTGGGGCTCGATCCCAGGACCCTGGATTCATGACATGAACTGAAGGCAGACATTTAACTGACTGAGCCATCCAGGTGTCCCTAAATTGTGCACTTTAAATGAGTGAATGTTACAGGATGTGAGTTACAGCTCAATAACTCGCAGGACCTAAGTTTTCACTGCTGGGGAAGGAAGATAAAAATATTGAAAGGGAGAAAACTAGAATAAACTCTGAGGTCTTGAATTAGAATTAGGGGTCGGTGTGAACTCTTGGCTTTCAGTGAAAAAAGAAAAGGTTCAGAAATAAATATAGATGTGTGTGTGTGCACATGTGTATCCTCTTCTCTTTGCTGAAGGGGCCTGGGAGCAGTGACACCCCCATAGTGATCCTCAGAGACAGGTAGCCTACTCAGATCTTGTTTCTAAATAACATTCTCCATCAAGGACTCTGCTAAGGAGTCCAGGGAAGCAGAGCACCTTGGAGAAATGGTTGATCCCAAGGTCTGGGGAGGAGCCCCGAACATCATATGGTTGCCAGAAAAAAAAAAAAAAAAGAGTAAATGGTCAAAGGGCAATGTTCCACTGTCCAAATCAAGGATAATTTGGCAATAAAATAATTAATGATAATAATGGATTAAAACTCATGAAATGAAATAAGAAGAGTCCATATAGATACAAATTCATAAAGGAATGAATTGAAAATGTCATGAAGAAAAGGATAGTTACAGAGTTTGAAAGTATTAACCCACACAAAGGGAAAGAGAATAACGTATGGTGCTGGCAGGCACCACCTTAATCAAGAGATAAAAATGAACATCAATAATGGGATAGATCTAAAGACTGTTCCCCTTAATAGGAGAAGTGAGAACTCAGCAGTGCTCTTCTAGTGTTCCTGCCGATGATGCGAAACTTCAATAGAATCATGAGGAAGTATCAGTCAAACCCACACCCAGGGACGATCCATGAAATCTTAAAAAATGTTAAGATCATTCAAATCAAGGAAAAGCCAAGAAACTGTTCCAGATTAAACGAGTCTCAGCATGTGATTTTGAACTCAATCTTTTTGCTATAAAGGACCGTGTTGGGACAATCAGTGAAGCTTGCATGAGGTCTCTGCATCAGATGGTGTTTATTTCCTGATTTTTATAGTTTTAGTGTATGATGGAATGTCTGTATTTGGGGGAGACATATACTGTTGTATTTGGGGATGATGTGTCAGGCTGGTAATTTTTTCTCAAATGGTCAAGGAAAAAAAGCTCTTTTTGTCCATGGTATGCTGGAGTCCACTATGGTTGTATTTCCCCACCTATGCATTCAGTAACACCACCGTTGGTAGCTTGAAATTGTGGTGGGAGTATTTATATCATGGCAATTAGCAAATGTTACAACTTAAGGCTTGTCTGCATTGGCGAGCCAACAGTTGAACATAAATCAGGATTCTTTGTAGCATCTTTCCAACATTTTGGTACTTTTTTTGTTATTTCAAAAACTTATTAAGTTACAAAAAGGAGAAGATTTATTGACAAGTTACTGTTTCAAACCCTCCTTTGAACAAAGCTTGCAATAAATATATAAACATTTGTATTTTTTTACTCAAATAAAATTAAATACAGTATTATAGTGTTTCAGGTGTACAAAATTCAGTGGTTCTGTACATTTCTCAGGGCTCATGATGATAAGTGTAGTTTTAATCTCCATTAACTGTTTCCCCTGTCACCTCACTCACCTCCCCTCTGGAAACTGCCAGTTTGTTCTCTATAGTTAAGAGTTTCTTTTTGGTTTGTTTCCTTCTTTCTTTCTTTTTTTTTTTCTTTGTTCATTTGTTTTGTTTCTTAAATTCCACATGTGAGTGAAATTACATGGTATTTGTCTTTCTCTGACTGACTTAATTCACCTGGTGTTCATTTCACTCTAGGTCCATTCATGTCGTTGCAAATGGCAAAATGTCATGCTTTTTTATGGTTGAGTAATATTCCATCATGCATATGCCCCCTCTCCCCATACATTATACCACATCTTCTTTACCCATTCATTTATTGATGGACATTTGGTCTGCTTCCATGTCTTGGTTATTGTAAACAATGTTGTAATAAAAACAGGGATGCATGTATCTTTCAAATTAGTGTTTTTGTTTTCTTTGGTAAGTACTCAGTAGTGGAATTACTGGGTCATATGGTAATTCTAGTTTTAATTTTTTGAGGAACCTCCTTACTGTTTGCATAGTGGCTGCAAAAAAGAGAGTGTTTGTACAGTGTTTTATAGTTATCAGAAGTATACTCCTGTACCTTCAACTTAAGATTCTTGACAACCCTGGGAAGGAGAAATTATCACGCCCATTATAGAGACAAGTAAATGGAGACTGAGATAAGTTGGGATCTTAAATTTTAGAATAATGGCTCTTTTTATATATCTTTGTGCCCTCAGTGCCTGGCATATTCCTTGACATATACTAGTTGCTCAATAATGGTAACCAAATCTCCAAGCAGAAAAGGCAAGTCTCCAATCTAGATCTTAGAGCTATATAAATTCATCCTAAAATGGAATGGACCCCAGGTTGAGTCAAACTTCTCCCTGACCACCTATACCAGCACCCCAGGACCCCAATCATAGTCCTCTCTGTCAGTTTGGTCTTCTTCTCCACACCTGTTCTATGCATCTGAGTTTTCCTCTGGGCCACACTGGGTGGCAAGTTCATGGCCAGCTCTGACAATCCTGGAGCGTTAAGTGTTTTTCCTGTGAATGAACTCCACCCACCTTCTTTCTCCCTTCTCTCTGTTGACCTTAAATTTCCTTCTCTCTTTCATAAACAAAGCATAAAGTCATCTCGCTAACAACTGAGCCATCCTCCTCTGCACGGAGACTCCCAGAAGAGTAATTTCAGGTCAGAGTGAAGTCCTGTTTTATAGCTTTGGCCCCACATCACAGGAAAAATCACCAGGGTTGTCTGGCTGTTTCTTGACAGTGAAGTTGTGCTCTAAAATAAACAGCGGTGACTCAAAAAGAGGAGGAAGGAGAGACGGAATATTTTCCTCATGTAAGGAAGGGTGTGAGGGTGAGGGCATGGGGGGATGGGTGGAAGGTAGTGCTTGGAATTTCTTTTCCTCCCTTTGGTCACCTTCTGGGGAACTGTCTTCACCCTACAGAGTCAGTATTACCTATTCATCCTCAAGAAATTTGTCTGCCTCCTCTTACAACTGAGTCAGCATCTAGAGGAATCGTCATCCATTTGGTGTTGGGACCACGGTCCGAGCAGGTGGTTGGCATTCTAAGTTTTCTGCCAGCAACACAGTTTGCTCACAAGCAAGTGTATCTTTCATCAGAAATAAAAGGGAACTCATTCCAAACATTTCACTTTTTTTTTTTTTAAGATTGTATTTATTTATTTGAGAGAAGAGACAAAAAGAGCATGAGTGGGGAGGGACAGAAGCAGAGGGAGAAGCAGACTCCCCGCTGGGCAGGGAGCCAGATGTGGGGCTTGATCCCAGGATCCAGAGACCGTGACCCGAGCCAAAGGCAGATGCTTAACCAACTGAGCCACCCAGGTGCCCCTAAACAGCTCACTTTATTTATTTTTTTAAACTTAAATTCAATTAGCCAACATATAGCACATCATTAGTTTTTTGTTTGTTTAGAGTTTTTACTTTCTTTTTTATTTAGGGAGAGTGAAGAACATACTACTTGTGTCTTTGTGATCATTTGCTGAGCTATTATTAATTTGTATTTTTGTTCTCAGAATGATGGATAGCTTCCTGTTTTTCATCCCAAGAAAGTAGCTAGAGGCAGAAATTTCCAGGCCTCCTTAAATCACAGCCCCAGGACTTGAGCTCCTCTGGGTGACCAGAGTGGATTGTCTGCGAGAGGATGCGGCCCCAAGGGTTGGCAGAAACAGCTCCTAGTAGGCAGGAGACAGAGGAGGAATTGGGAGAGCTCTCCCAGAGAATAGGAAGGGTAGGGTAGAAAAATTTAACTTGTTCCAGAAAAGAGGAACTGGCAGGACCTCTGATGGGCACGGCTGTGGGCTGAGCAGGGGGAGTTGCCATCCCAGACACAGAGCCCGCCTCTGTACCTCCCTGCCCCCCAGCTCCCATACTGGCCAGGGCCAAAGATGTCCTGTACACAAGCTTGGCTCCAAGGCAACAGAAATGCCTCCTTCAAAGTAAGCTGGGATGGTGGGCCAGCAAGTCCAGGGTGGGCTGATGGTCAGAGGGTCTCTCCTGGAATGGTCCAGATTGTACAAGCTCCCAAGGACTTTTGCACAGTTCTTGGCGGAGGAGGGTTTTGCAAAATATGACTGAGATGGAATTTTCTGGCAGCTAGTCAGGTGGGGACTCATTAGCTGATTTATAAAATGAGCATTTCTTAGTCCAGATCGTTCGGGAGTTTAATGTGCACTCATTACACCCATTATATAAACACTGACTTTGATCCACGTGATGACTTTATACTTCTTTTACTTTCAGATTGAATCTGTATGGGTATATTTCACTGAATAGTCTATGAGATTCAAGAAAGTTCTGTCACAAACAAAGTCCCACGTTATCCTCACATTACAATTTGAATAAGAGAGGTATTGCCTACTTTGTTAAACAGAGAGAAACCTGATCTATAAATGGGTCCCAAAGTGTGTTCCATGGGACACCTATTGCATGGTATGTTTTGCAAACAAATTTGGGAAATGGGGTGTTAAATAGAGTTAAACAAGATTCACTTTTGCATTCCTTCTTATACAAATATGTGCATTTGAATCACCAAGGGATCTATGGAATGGACATAGACAACATTGTCTCCCAAACTTCTTTAATCATAAAACTTCCTCTCCCCTTTTCACGTTGAACATTTCCTGGGATGGGGATTCAGCAGGACAGTTTCAGAAACTTGGCTGAGGTTCTAGTCAACTGAACCATGTGGCCCATCACAACCACCAAAGGGGTTTTGGTCTCTGAAAACAGCCAAAGGGGAAAAAGAGATGATGTGCCTTCCCTAGCAAGAAAAGTCCCTTGGACTTGGAGTTGACAGGCCACCACTGGACACACTGCCCCTTCAGGGTCCTAAGCAATGATTACAGCAGCCCCTCATCTTACAGAAGGGGAAACTGAGCCCAAAGAGAGAAATCAACTTGTCCTAGATCACCCAGCCAAGAGCACAGTTCCTGCAATCCCAATGTCCAGCACCAAGAGGTTCAATCTCACTGAGTGGGGGCACTTTTCATACTTTATCTTGTTTAATGTTTAAGAACAATACGTGCACAGAATTTATAACTCTTCATTTCGGGGCACCTGGGGGGCTCAGTGGGTTAAGCCTCTACTTTTGGCTCGGGTCATGATCTCAGGGTCTCAGGATCGAGCCCCGCATCAGGCTATCTGCTCAGCAGGGAGCCTGCTTCCCCCTCTCTCTCTGCCTGCCTCTCTGTCTACTTGTGATCTCTCTCTCTCTATCAAATAAATAAATAAAATCTTAAAAAAAAAAAAAACCTCCTCATTTCATGGCACCAGTAACTATCTATAAAGGTAGGACTGGCAGATAAAATTCAGGACAGTCAGTTGAGTGTGAACTTCAGACAAACAACAAATAATACTTACATCAAAGAACTATTCATCACTTACTTGTATTTTGACTTGCTAAATCTTACAATCTTGCATGAGCCCAAAGCCTTCCAGGAGCTTTTAGCCAAAATGCAGTAGAAAGCATGGAAAGGTTTGACTTTAGGTTCACATTCTAATTTGGCCACTTACAGACTTCGTGACCTTGGACAAGTGACTTAACCCCTCTGAGCTGCAAACAGCTGGAGTAAGAATTAATCAAAGAAAACATATGGGCAAACTCCCAGCACAGTGCCTAGCATGTAGTTGGCACTCAAATATGACAGTTATTATTGTTCTCTTTTACTTAGAATAACATTTTTTTTCTCGGTCTCTTGTTCTGGTTAAAAAAAAAAAAAAAAAGTGTGGTTGTGGATCCTGGGGGCATTAGTTGGAAATGTGTACCTGACTTGGGTGATCTTAAGCACACCCTTCACGCCATCACCTACTACAACCAGAAAATCGCAAAGCAATCAGGAGAGTGTGGGCTTTGGCCCATGTGGCAGGCACAGCTAGAGGTCCACCAGGGGTGGGTCCAGGTTTTGTGGAACCTGAAGTTTATGCAATTTGGGGAGGGGGTCTTAAGAAAAAGAATACGAAACTAAGTATATAAAATTAAATATGGGGCGGGGGTGCCTGGGTGGCTCAGTTTCTTGGGTGTCTGACTCTTGATTTCAGCTCAGGTCATGATCTTGGCTCAAGTTATGATCTTGGGGTTGTGGGATTGAGCCCTGTGTTGGGCTCTGTGCTGAACGTGGAGTCTGCTTTTCCCTCTCCCTCTGCTAATCCCTCCATCCCTGTTCCCCCCAACCCCAAAATAAATTTAAAAAAATTAAATATAGGGCATTGGAGGAGGATGGACAAATGAGTTTCCCTGAAGCTTAAGCTTTATTAGCTTTTCAGTAAACATATTCTGATGCCAGTCCAGTATCTACTCTCTACTTCCTAATTTTATTAATTAAGATATTTATTAAAGATTTTATTTATTTATTTGACAGAGAGAGACACAGCGAGAGAGAGAACACCTGAGCTGAAGGCAGATGCTTAACAACTGAGCCACCCAGATGCCCCTTCTTAAGTTTTTTTTTTTTTAAAGATTTTATTTATTTATTTGAGACAGAGAGAGAGAGAGTGGTGGGGAGGGGTGGAGGGAGAGAGAGAAAAGCAGGCTCCATTTAACTGACTGAGCCACCCAGGTGTCTCTCCACTTCTTATTTTTTAACAGAAACCGGATTTTACTTGGGTAGTGCTATGGACTGAATGTTTGTGTCCCTCCAAAATTCGTATGTTTCAAGGTCATCCCCAATGTGATGGTATTTGGGAGGGGGGGTTTTGGGAGGTGATTAGGTCATGAGGTGGCATCTTCGTGAATAAGGTTGGTGCCCTTATGAAATAGGCCTCAACTCTTCTGCTGTGTGAGGTTGCTCATGAACTGGGAAATGGGGTCTTACCAGACACCGAATCTGCCATGGCCTTGATCTTGGGCTTTCCAGCTTCCAGAACTGTGAGAAATAAATTTCTGGTGTTTTAAAGTCACCCATCTATGGCATTTTGTTATAACAGTCCAAACAGACTAAAATAAGGGCAATTGTCCAGCTAAAAAAGTTAACACTACCCCCATTTTCTAGATTCCCTTGCAGCTAGGCATGTGCTTGTGGCCTATCTTCCCAAGGAGATGGTAGCAAAGATCTATTGGTCATACCTGCAGAAAAACAATTATTTCCTTGATTAAAAGGCATAGATTCAGAGGGTGCACCTTTGTCTTTGTTCTCTCCCTTCCTGATTCTTCCTTCTGGAAATGAGAACATATTCTAGGAGGTACAGCAGCTGTCTTTCAACCATGAGGACAAAACCCACACACTAGTATGGCTGGTTGGAAAGATAGAGGGCTCCTGGATCCTGGGTGGTATCTTGGAACCACAATCCCTGTACCAGTCTATCTCCAGAATTCTCGGTATGTAAGAAAAAGAAATCCTTTTGTTCCAGCCACTGTGTCTGGTTTCTGTTACATGGAGTCACATACAGTGTTAATGGAACAGTATCAGAAATACCCAGGTTCAAACCATAAGTCTAACACTTACTGTTTGGACAACTTTGGGCCATTTAACCCAATTCTCGGCAATAAAAAAAAAAAAGATTTTTTATTTATTTAATTGAGAGAGGAGAGAGAGAGGGAGAATGTGTATGAATGGGGGAGGGGCAGAGAGCGGGAGAAGCAGACTCCCCACTGAGCACAGAGCCTGACACAAGGCTCAATCACAGGACCCTGAGATCATGATCCGAGCCGAAGTCAGATGCTTTGACTAACTGAGCCACCCAGGTGCCCCCCAATTTTCTGCAATTTAATCACCATATTTAAAACACAAGGGTTACGGTGATGATTACATATCCGAACAGAGAACTCAGAAACAGACTACATATATGGCAGGCTGATGTATGATAGACATGGCTTCATAAATGAGTTGAGAGAGGACAGATTATTTAGCAGATGGTGTTGGGAAAACCACTTGTTCTATAAAAAGAAGTTGAATCTCTTCCCAACAAAATGAAAAAAAAAAAATCCCCCAAGGACTTAAGATCTACTTACAAAAGATAAAAACCATAAAGCTAATAGAAGAAAAGTGTAAGATTATATCTTGGACATATCGGCATGAGTATGGATTTCAAAAACAAGAGGGTGAAACACAATTTTTTGGAAAAAAATGGACTTAGCTACATATACACTTACATTTTTTAAAAACAAAAGACACCATAAACAAAGTGAACAGATGGACGGACTAGAAGGAGAAATTTTCAGCTTAAACCAACAGAGAATTATTGCCTCAAGTCTAGGTTCTAGGCCTGCACTGTTGAATATACCACTGACCACATTTGCTTGTTGAATACTTTATATGTGACTAGTACAAATTGAACTGCATTATAAGTATAAAACAGATAACAGATTTCAAAGACTTAGCATGCATAAAGCAATGTAATGTGTCTGAATAATTTGAAATTGTTTACATTTTGAAATATTTTAGACTTATTGAATTAAATAAATATATTGTCAAAATTAACTTCACCTGTTTCTTTTTACTTTTTAAATGTGGCTATTAGAAAAATTTTAATTACGTATGTGGCTCACAATATATTTCTATTGGACAATGTTGTTCCTTGGCAATACAAGAAAGTCCTATACATCTGGAGGGAAAAAAGTGTGGATACTCAGTAGAATAATGGGCAAAAAGCATGAATAGGCAATTGATAGATATAAAGTGGAAACCCAAATAAAGGGGGAAAGTAGATGAAGAAAAAGAATGAATAACCAGAGAAAACAAATAAATATAACAATGAAAGTAACTTGACCCATCAATTTAGCAAAAATGAAAAACTAGTAGTTGCAAATGGTGACAGCATTTGGAAAAAAGGGATCTTCATGCACTCTGGTGGAGTGCATACTGGCAGAACCATTCCTGAGTAACTCTAGTTGCACTAATGAAACTGTGTTTGTGCATATGCAAGGCAGATGTCCAGCTTGTGGGTACCAATCTGGTTCATGGCAGTGCTGATTCTGAGTGGGCAGTGCTTACATCTCGATGGCTGTTAAATAGTTTGAATATCACGTATGTGTGTATCCTACTGAACAAGCTATCCCACTCTTAAGAATGCTCCTCTGAAAAACTCTCTGATACACATCTGTAAGATAGAGAAATACAAATAAATACAAGATCAATTTGACACACACCATACGTGCACACAATCTGGCCTAGATTGGAGCCAGGAGGTAGATATTTCCTTGGTGTCTACCACTGGGGAACTGTTAGGTAAAATCTGGTCTATACATTGAATGAAATGTTATGTAGAATCCAGAACTAATGGTCTGGATATATATATAGCAACATGTGTAGATCTCAAGAAGAAAGTGTTGAGGAAAAAAGAAGGAACAGAATGAGATTTATAGTGCAATTCCATTGTGTGGATTAGAAAAAAATCCATATGATACAGTTTTGCATTTATGTATACATCAAAATAAACAAATGAAAGGTCAATTAGATGGACTTATATTAATTAAAATCAATTTGGGTTGTTATGGTGGGAGAGAAGAACAGAAGTGGAAATTGAAGATAAATGGGGAGGGGAAAAATAAAACAGAATAAAACCAAAGGGGGCCTCTTTCTAGGGCTGCCATCTTTAACAAATAAAAACATAGGATACCCAGTTAAATTTGAATTTCAGATAAAAAACAGATAATACATTTTTTAAAGATTTATTTATTTGAGAGAGAGGAAGTAAGAGAAAACACGAGTTGGGGGAGGAGCAGAGGGAGAGAATCTTAAAGCAGACTCCCCTCTGAGTGTGGAGCCTGACACAAGCTCAATCCCACCATCCATGAGATCATGACCTGAGCTGAAACCAAGAGTCAGATACCCAACTGACTAAGTCACCCAGGTTCCCAGAACAGATATTTTAGTTTCTATACTCACACATGTAAGTACATCTAGAATGTTGACTGTGGCTGAACAAATGGCAAAATTCAAATTTAACTGGATATTCTGGATTTTGTCTGGCAACCCTAGACTCAGGATATAGGTAAGTTCACTCCTTTATCTGGCTGAACTGACTAAACAAGTGATAAAAGTGGTATTTATCAGTTCTTGGGAACTCAGTCCTTGCTTACTACCCTGATTGGTCCTTGGCACTGCCCATATCTTTCTGGGTGGGTCATTGGGTATCAGACGGCTATCCCATTGGATGTATGGGTGGTATGAATTAAAGGTCTTTTTGGCCATTTACAGTAACATCCAAACCTTACATGTATTTAACCTTTGTGCTATGTCAAAGGCCTGTCACTAGGACCCCCTGGGAACATTCAGCCCATCGCTCCTCACTCACATCCTACAAGGGAGAACACCTAGGAAGCTGAGCGAGAGAGCAGGTGTTGGACAAAACCATGGGCGTTACTGCCAGTTCATCCTGGTTCAAATCCCAGCCCTGCCATTTATTAGTTCTGTGACCTTAGGTCACTGACCTCCAGAGCATGGGTGATTTCATCTATAAAATAGGAGAAGAAACAGATACCTCCCAAGTCTGTTGTGAGGATTATAAGAAATAATAGTGAGAAGTGTGATAACAAAACATATATAAAGGGCTTAGTATAACTATCAAAAATATTTATCTTGTATTTAAAAAAAAAACCTGGGAGGAAATATGAAATGTCAGCTGTGGCTAAGTACATGACTAAAGGAGACAGAGCATATAAAGTGCTCAGCACATGATCATCACCCAATAAATAT
The DNA here is from genome assembly GCF_010015895.1 of Lontra canadensis. Taxonomy (NCBI): domain Eukaryota; kingdom Metazoa; phylum Chordata; class Mammalia; order Carnivora; family Mustelidae; genus Lontra; species Lontra canadensis. The sequence goes on from NW_022631019.1 coordinate 13,926,467, forward strand.
TACTTATCTTTTTCTATTAGTATTTATTGGCAGTGGGCTCCTGGATGATGGTTATTCTTCTCTTTATACTTTGTGGTTATCCCCCCCATTTTCTAAAATGAAAGCATAATTATGTTTGAGCCAAAAAACTTTTGTGGGGTGCCTACCATGTCCAGGGAACCATATTAGTTCCTTGGCATAGATTTGGAAGAGAAGAGGTTGTAGTGGGAAATCTAGGACGAGATGACCGGATGGTCTCTCTACAGTCGCTGTTCTCCCTCCTGCTCCTTGTGTGGCAGGATCTGTAGACTAGTTACAATAAATGAGATAAGCAACATAGCCCTTAGGGGCTCAGCAACTTCCTCTAGCCTTTCAGACCACTCCTTTCCAACATGTACCCTCTTTTTTCTCTACTATTTTCCCATCACAGAGTACAAGAAAGGGGCACTAAAAATCACCTAGCAGTGCCCACCAATTTTACAGATGGAGCTCCAGCCTGTGGCTTCTCTCCTCTCCCACTTTCTGCTACATTGGGGTTCTTGCTCCTTAAGAGACAGAATTAGATGGGATTAAGATAATCTAGACCAAATGTTAAAAAGTCTCAAGGCCCCAAATACTAAGATTATCAGTTGCAATACATTCTGAGCTTACATTCTGGTGCCAGGGTGTGTACTGAGCCCTTTCTGGTGCAGAAGTACCTTTAGTCATAGTACTTTTTGTGGAACATTGTAAAACTCATGTGTATGCCCCCCAAAGAACAAGTTAATGCAACTCTGCTGTATGTTTAACTCTATTTAAAAAAAGAGAGAAAGAGAAAGATTGGATGAAGCAGGGATCTCTTTGAGCTTCCTTTCTAATTTTAGGCTGCTTCTTGTTTATGTGTTTAGTCATTTTTGAGCATTCATCAGATAACAAACAGATACTATATTTATTAGGGACCTTTTATGGGTCAGACTCTCAGTAGACAGATGGTAGCAGGTTCCAAAAATCTGGGAAAAGAAGTATTTATGGGAGAAAAAATTAAGATTGACAGAAATTCAGGATGCTTTCTGGGAATATTTACATTTTGAAAGAGACTTTACTATTTTTTCAGCAAAGGAGGACAACTCTGATGGTGGAATTTCAGCCAATGTGGTATGTCAAGGTAAGAGAAGTATTTGGGGGCAGGGATTCCCTTCCAAAGCCACTCAGCTCATGAACCTGAAGCAGCGCTTTCTTTGGGGTGACAAAGTTCTTCCCAGTGGGTGGGCCTCAGTGCCAAAATATATTTGAAGCTTTATCCTCAGATAAGATGGGGATAGGGATCCTTTGGAGTTCCTTTGATGGGACTTGGCCTTCATACAGCTCTGAAGAAATGAGAAGAGAGTAACTGGAAGAACATGACCTGGCTGCACTTGCCCCATTAGCGGCCAACTGCGGGGTGGAGCAGCTGTTTCCAGGTGTGTCCAGATTGTCATGTTGACAAACACGTCAGCCTGCACCCACCCTGCTGTTTTCAGGGAAACCCTCTTCTCTTCCTGGTGTCCTTTGCTCTGGTGTTCAGCTCCCTCAGCTGTGACTCTGTGTGAACCCAGACCCCAAGGAAGCTCTGTGTCCCTACTCAGTCTCTCAGTATCTAGAAACATGTCTGGAGGTGGGGAAAGAAAGGCAATGGAAGATCACTGATTTCAGAGGGTTAAACCAAAGGGCTGCTTCTTCACGGATCTTGTATGCATCTGTCTCCCACTGCCCTGTCCCTGGTGGCCCACAGTCTGTTTTGCATATTTCTTGGAAGAGAAGTGGCTTTCTTTACAGGGTAAAGTCCCCCATGATAGGAGGGAATTCAGAGGGGTGGAACAGACCAGGTGTTGGATTCTGATCTCTGTGGATGACTCATCCACTTTGGCTTGGAATTTGCCTTTGCAAAATGGAGACAATAAAACATTTTCCCCTTTACTGCCTCACCGTTTTTTCAACTTACGAGGTTGGCAGGAGCACTGATTAGCCTGTGAACTCTTTCGGTCTCCCTTGGAGGGTAGTATCTGATAGAGGTGATGTGGATGGTTGTCGTTTATAGAACTGAAGATGTGTTTTCAAAAAAACCCTTCCTGATACCTGGAACTGAAAAGTTTGTTAGGCAGGGGTAGGTAGAAATAGAATGAAACTCATCTTGGAGAAATCAATAGTCCTAGAATTGATATTTGTGCCTGAATCTAAGCAGTAGGATCTGTGATTCTCAGGTTCTTGAAAATAGGACAGTTTTGTTTAAAACTTTGTAGTTAGGAGCACAGGCTCTGGAGTTGGACTCATGTTCGAATTCCAGCTCAATTCTTGCTAGCTGTGTGACTTTGGATGAATTTATTAATCTTTTTGGGCCTCAATTTCTTCATCTGTAAAATGGGAATAGTGGCCGCACCTAAGATTGTTTTGAAGATTAAATGAGTTTAAAAATCTAAAGCTCTTTGAACAGAGTGCATTACAGACTGGGGGTTTAGTAAGTGTTAGTTTTATCTATCTATCATCTGTCTAACCTACCTATCTATTATCTATCTATCTATCATCTGTCTATCAATAACATTATCTTCTGGACTGAGCAGTGCAGTATAGAAGAAAGAATCTAGGATTTGAAACAAATCTTTTTCCAAGCCTGCCTATACTATTCAGAAGATTTGAGATCTCTGGGCACATTACTATTCTTAAGATTTTGTATTCAGTAATGGCTGAAAGCTGAAGATACTTAGATGAGCTGTATAAAATACAAAAACATCTTAATAGTGTCAAAGACCTAGAATGAGAGTGAAGGGTACTGGCTGAGATCTGGGAACAGATAGAATCCCGGAGAGGTGAGCCATACTTTCAGGGCCACTTTCGCTCAGGAACACTTGCTGGTATCAAATAAACAGCTAAAATATTGAGCTGTCTTTTGGCAGCCTTCCAGAGCTAGGAGGACTAAAATGGGATTTTGTATCTCATCAAGAGTAGTGATCCTGGTAAACCATTTCCATTTTTAGCTGAGACTCAAAAGTGCTGTGTGGTAGGAGAAAATGTGAAGTGGAAGTAAACCAGCTCTAGCTCAGACTATAGCTAGCTAGTCTTCGAATCATTAGAATGGCCCAGAAAACCGCAATCTTTTGATTGTTTAAATTGTCCTGGATAGTTAGTACCCTCAGGTATATAATAGAAGCTAATGAGCTAATGAAAATCTCTTTTTTTTTTTAAGAAATTAACATCATTCTAGGCCTCAAATTATTTTAACAAATATGGTTAAGAATACAATACGTAGCAAGTAATTAAAGATAACTAGGTACACTAAAAGACAAGACACCATGAGTGAGTGTCTACAGAAAAAAACAGACAACAGAGACAGACCCATACAGACTGCTATTGTAAGAATGATCTGAAACCAACAATCAAACAACAACACTTACTGTGTTCAGGGAGATAGAACCTCAGCTGGAAAATTTGGTTAGGAAACAGGAAGTGATAAAAACGTATCGTAGCAGATTTTAGAAAGAACCAAGTAGAAATTCTAAAACTAAATATAAGAACCCAAACTAGGAATATAATGGATACAATGGATAGGTTTAACATCAGATTAGGCACAGCTAAAGAAAGGAATAACAGCATATACTGTAAAACAGGTAAAGAAAATCTCCAAAACAAACAAACAAACAAACAAAACAAAACAAAAAAAAAAAACAAAAAAAACCCCAAAAGGATAGGGAATCAAAAGGGTGTGAACTACACAAGAGGTAAGTGACATAGAATGTCCAATTTGGAATTAATAAGAATCTCAGAGGAAAAACAGAATGGAATGGAGGTTGTATTAGAAGAAAATGATTGAAAAATTTCCAGAGATGAGGGCATATCTCTCCACAGACACATGAAGCCCAGAAAATCCCAGACAGAATGAATAGAAAGAAATCAGACTCAAGCACCTAATGGTGAAACTGCCCCAGTGGTTCCCTATTTCTGCAACATTCTTCCACAGTGCCCATTCTGGCTAAGTTATCCACAAGTCACATCTTAATTTACATCTAACCTAAATTAAAATGCTTCATGTCTCACCTCCTCTCCTCAATTCTGACTTAGGTGACCCTTCCTCTGGGCTCTGATAGCATCCCACACTATCAGATTTTTAAGCTTACCATACTAGAAGTTGCCTCTTTATCTGCTGTATCTCACACCAGACTGTGAACTCTATGAGAGCAAGGAATGTGTCTTAATTGCTTATTGTTGATTTCCAGTACCCCCAACACAAGCCTGGCACACACAAAAGTACTAAAAAATGCCAGAGAATGAAAGTTGCCTATACTCTTTGAGCCTCAGTCTTCTCAGCTGGAAAATGGGTACAATAATACCAATCTCATGCATTCTTATATGGTTGTTAGAATTAAATGAGATAAAACATGTACCAGACATCTATTGGCATAATAAGGCTATACATTTGGGATGCCTGGGTGGCACAGTTGGTTAGGTGCCTGACTCTTGGTTTCGACTCAGGTCTTAAGAGTTGTGGGATTCAACCCTGATTTGGGCTTCTTTGCTCAGCATGAAGTCTGCTTAATTTCTTTCTCCCTTTCCTCTGCCCCTCCTGCTTGTTCTCTTTCTCTTAAATAAATAAATAAGTAAATAAGTTGTTTAAAAAATAATGCTATGTATTTGACCTTCCTGAGCCTCCATTTTCTTATTCACTCAATGGGGACAATAATACCGGTTAAGTCATTTGTATTATGGCTGAGATAAGCTTTCAATCATGTCATAGCTAACAGTGAGCCAGCAGGAGTTAAATGAGCTAAAGGGAGACCAGGCTGATTTGTCACATTTCTACTGTGTGTCATTTCCTGTGCCGGGAGCTCTGTATTCATCGCTTCATTTTAAAGTGGATGAAAACATGAGGCATATAGTCCTCCTCTTCCCTGTTAGCTGCCCAAGAGCTAACAGCCTTGAAGGAACCCTATCACAGAACAATTGTCCTGGGGGAAGAGGAAGTAAAAAGAGAAAAGATGTTTTATATTCTGGGTGAAGCTCTTGATTTTCAAGTTCCACAGCAAACTGAGCCCAAGGAGGAGAGAGATTACATTACTGAGCAAGACTCTTTTCTTCTGTATCCCCGGCAATTAAAAAAGTACGCATTTTTTGACAATACAAATGTGTTACATCCTAGGAGCCTAATATCCCTCTTCTTATAGTTACTGATCGTCCCAGAAATAAGCAACCAGTACAGAGAAAAAAAAAAGAAAGAAAAGAAAGAAAGAAAGAAAAAGAAAGAAAGACAAACACAAAAAATAACCCTCCCAACATTTCTAGAAGGGGGAGAAGGAGCAGGGGGTCAAAATCTCATGAGGCTCAGTCCATAGGGTTCAAAGCCCTGTCCTCGGTTATGTTCGGCCAGCAATCACTTTGAGTCGCCCATGTGGGACACACTCTCGCACTTTTCCCAACAGGGCAAGGCTGCGTTAGCAAGCGCAGTGGTGTTGGATGGCACTGCGAATACACCTTCCAGCTCCAGACTTTGCACACAATCAAAGCTTGTGTTTCCCTGACTTAGTCCCTTGCTCCTGGGCAATGCATGCTTATCCTTCTTGAGGTGACTCAGAGACCCAGGCCTGGAAGTGATACGCATCACTTCTGTTCATATCTTAGTGATAAAAATTTGTTTTTGGCAGCATCTGGGTGTAGGAGGGGCTGGGAAATGCATTCCATGGTAAGGCATGCTGCCTGTTAGCAATAGCTTCTGCTCTGGGAGAGGACACATGGATTTTCGGTGGGTGGCTACTCATCTCTTTTGTAAAAAGTCTTATTATTAATCATCATCATAATCCTCATCATCCTCATTTCTGGATGGGGACACAGAGGCTCCCATGCTTAGGTAACCTCTCCCAGGTCTGTAGCTTGGAAATGGTGGAGGCAGGATTTGAACTGAGGCAGTGTGCTTGAAAAATCCCACGTGTTTGCCACAACATTCTGCCAGCTCCCGGGGATGAAGAAGACCTAGAGCCCACTGACATCAGGGGCGTCTGGGGGGGCTCAGTCGGTTAGGCATCTGCCTTCAGCTCAGGTTGTGATCTCAGGGTTCTGGGATGGAGCACCTTGTCCTCCATCTCCTGCTGCCCCTCCCCACACTTGTGCACGTGCTTGCTCGCTCTCTCTCTCAGAGGAATAAATAAAATCTTCGAAAAAAAGAAAAAGGTGATGTCAGACATGTCCCTGAAATTTTATTTTCAGGAACAAAGCTTTTGAAAAAAGCTAAGTAAGTACTTGAAAATGAATTCTTTCACAGTGACCCAAGGTCTGAGCTCAAATGCCACCTTCTCAGAGGGGACTTCCTTGCTCCCCTTGCCTTCCAGCCACCCTGATCCCCAAGGCTCTCTGTATCGTATGACTTTACAGCCTCTGCCATTTCACCATGCAGCTCTCACTGTCTGAGATCAGATGTATATTTGTTTCCTGGTGAACTGACAATCTCCCCAGCTAGCATATCAGCACCTGGAAAGCAGTTTACTACTTTTCCCACAATAAATGCGATAATGTTTGCTTTTTTTTTTTTTTTTTTTAGGTTAGGTATCAAATCAAATGGTGTGTACATTTTTAAAGCGTAACTTAAAATGGCAGCCAAATGGGGACACGATTAACTAAACACAAAATTCAGAAATTAGATACTCACTTCTTTGAATAGATCTACTCCAAGGGGGTCAATTTGACCTCAATTTCCTTTCCTCTAGCTATCCTTTCAGGATACTTCTGGGTCATGCTTCTGCAGCTGGAGATATTAGAGGGAACACTTACAGGCTTGGGAACAGTCCATTTTATCCCAGAGATCTTATCGCGAGGTCTGGGTCTCTCCTGAACTTTGCAGATACATACACTTTTATTCCTTCCATCTTCCCGAAGAAGGGAAATGGGCCCAGAACCCCGGACAGCTTCCTGGGATGTCAGAGCAGGACCTTTTCAAAGGACAGACATGCTTCTTGAGGAGGCCTGAGAACCATGCCTCCCAACTGCTGGCAGGAGCGCCAGCTTTTGCAACAGCAGTCACGGTGAGATTCTGGGTTTTTATAACCGTGAGGAGTTTCATTCTTTTTCAATGACCATGGCCAGCTTCGATAGTCAGTGGTAGCTCCCTCTGACCGAGCTTGCTAATAAAACTTTCTCCCGTTTATAGGATGTGCACCAAGCAGTAAAACCTGGTAGTTCATACCCATCAGCTTGCCAGGTGGTGTGTCTGTTTTGCAGATAAAGCGACAGAAATTAGACAAGGTTAGCTCTCTTGCACAGAGTCACATATTCATTCAGGAAACAGAAGAGTCAGGATTCTAACTCAGCTCTGTCTGATACCAGAGGCCCTCAGCTCTGGCCACTATGTCTCATTGTCCCTGTGGTTTATGGTTATCTTTCTGTTTTATAGTTCAGTTTACAGCCAAACTTTAAATGCATCAGAGTCAGGTAGATTTTAACTATCAAAGGAATTGTGTGTGTGTGTGTGTGTGTGTGTGTGTGTGTGTGTGTGTGTGTTTGGTTGCCTGCATTCTAAAACCCCGGCAGTGCCATTTTCTACCACGCATAGATTACAACTGTCTGAAAAACTTGGAGATGAAGAGAACCAGAAAATCTGGAGACCACGCCATCGTCTTTATCTGGAAATGTGGGCTTTTGGTTGTGATGGCAGAAGGAAACCAGTCCTCTTTCAGGAGTGTGCTCAGGACCTTCCAGAAGCTTTTCCTGATGACACTGCTCCTCCCCTGAAGTTCTGGACAAAACTAGCTAGCAACCCGTGTCTGGCACCAGGGAGATGACCTCTGAATGAAGTATTCCATTCAGCCTTGATGTCTGCCTGTCCAGATGCGAGAGCTGTCTTGTCATCAGGATGCTTTGTCTTGGGTCCCCAACAAAGGAGGCTGGATCTTCTAGGACAGGGATTCTTACTCTTTTACTTTCTGTATTTATCCATTTATTCAAAGCCCATTTGTGGGGACTCTCCAGCCACATATAATAGAGACAGTCCCAGCATGGAGAGGCCCCCAGCCTCGTGGAGAGAGGCAGATAGTGAATCTGTATATTTAATAGCAAAAAATTGAAAATGTATGAGCAAAACTGTATGCATCAATAGGGATACATTTCCAAAAACATAATGTTTAATCAGGTATACAAGTCACAGGATGATATATCCACTTTGGTATCATTTATATAAAGTTAAAAATGCTAAGCAATCCTGCATACTGTGTGATATAAACCTAGGTCTGATGAACCCCAGGTTTATGAGAATGGCTACCTCAAGGAGACAGGGAGGAGCGACTGCTGGGGAGGGACATCTATGGGTCTTCAGTTGTATGTGTGACATTTCATTTCTCATGGCAGCAGTATTAGGCATGCTAGTGTACACATACACATTTGTTATCATTAATATTTCTTATTTTTAAGATTTTATTTATTTATTTGAGAGGGAGAGAGACAGGGAGAGAGAGAGCGTGCATACATGAGCAGGGGGAGGGAGAAGCAGGCTCTGCTGAGCAGGGAGCTCAATGTGGGACTCGATCCCAGGACCCTGGGATTATGAGCTGAGCCAAAGGCAGATGCTTAAGTGACTGAGCCACCCAGGCACCCCTATCATTAATACCTCATTTTAAAAGGCAAGTTTTATTTATTTTTAATTTTTTATTATGTATTATTTGCTTCAGGGGTACAGGTCTGTGAGTCCTCAGTCTTACACAATTCACAGCACTCCCCATAGTGCGTACCCTCCCCAATGTCCATCACCCAGCCATCCTATCCCTCCCAACCCCCCTCCACTCCAGGAACCCTCAGTTTGTTTCCTAAGATTAAGAGTCTCTTATGGTTTATCTCCCTCCTGATCCCATCTTGTTTCATTTTTTCCCTCCCCACCCTCCACGAACCCCCGCCTGGCCTCTCAAATTCCTCACACCAGAGAGATTATATGATAATTGTCTTTCCCTCATTGACTCATTTTGCTTAGCATAATACTCTCTAGCTCCATCCATGTCATTGCAAATGGCAAGATTTCGTGTGTTTTTGATGGCTGCATAGTATTCCATCGTGTATATATATATATATATATATATATATATATATATATACACACCCCACATCTTATCTATTCATCTGTTGATGGACATGTAGGTTCTTTCCATAGTTTGGCTATTGCTGCTATAAACATTTGGGTGCATGTGCCCCTTGTATCTTTAGGGTAAATACTCAGTAGTGCGATTGCTGGGTCATAGGGTAGCTCTCTTTTCAACTTTTTAAGGAACCTCCATACTGTTTTCCAGAATGGTTGTACCAGTTTGCATCCCGACCAACAGTGAAGAGGGTTTCCCTTTCTCCGCATCCTTGCCAGCATCTGTCATTTCCTGACTTGTTAATTTTAGCCATTCTGACTGGTGTGAGGTAGTATCTCATTGTGGTTTTGATTTGTATTTCCCTGGTGCCAAGTGATGTGGAGCACTTTTTCATGTGTCTGTTGGCCATCTGGATGTCTTCTTTGCAGAAATGTCTGTTCATGTTCTCTGCCCATTTCTTGATTGGATTATTTGTTCTTTGTTCTTTGGGTGTTGAGTTTGATAAGTTCTTTATATCCAAAACTGATAAGTTTTGGATACTAGCCCTTTATCTGATATGTCATTTGCAAATATCTTCTCTCATTCTGCCAGTTATCTTTGGTTTTGTTGACTGTTTTAAAAGGCAGGCTTTAAAGATATACTCACATATGTGTATATAATCTCATCTTGAGTTTTTATTTAAAAGTGCATTGTGTTTGTCAGACAGAAAGGGTGGGAGGAAATATTAGGTTAAACCACGTGAAAATTTTCACTTCTGTAGGTTAGAAATGCCCAGCTATCAGCAATCTCATATGTTCAAGCCATTAAGCACATACACAGCTACAATCACTACCTCTGATAGTGGGATTATGGATGATTTTTTCCCTTTGCTATTCTTTAATGTCAACATATTCTCCCACGAACATGCTGTATTTTTCATATCTGAAACATTGCCACATGTACTGTTTGAGAGACAAGAGAGAAAGCTTTCTGCTGCCCCCTTGTGTGCCCTCTGGCACAGGACTCCTCGTCCCTTCACTGGCCGGGCTGCTGTGGCCACAGGGGATAGTCCTCCTGCAGATACTGATGGCATAGGTAGGTTATGCAGGGTAACTTTAACAACAGACTCCGTGGGCAGTTAGGATCTATGGCACAGAGACACTGGACAAAGAAATTGTTAAGAGCTATAAATATATATCTGCCCGTCAAGGACCAGTGAAGTCATCAAATGAGTATGGGCATCTAAAATCTAGCCCAGGGACAGAAACCTACCCCCCACAATTCCCATAACCCATGGCCTTCTCCCCCAATCAAGGGCCATGGATAAAATGGAGAAGTCAAGCAAGGGTCACACAAAACTGAAAACTGATGTTTTTCATTCCCCATGAGAGCCGTGAATGTTCTATTTAGTTGCTAGAAAAAAGAATGATGGATAATATTAACTATTCCTTTTACATAGATAAATAATTTAGTATATATATTTCAGTATATTGTAGTATATAGCATAGAATCATTTAAGGGAAAGTGCAGAGATTGGACACTGAGGAGGTAGGACAAAAGAGAGGTAAGGGAGAGAGAGGGAAGGAAACCAGTATTTACGGACTTAGGTCACTACCCTGTCAGAGTCATGATCTTGATGTCTCAGAACAACTCTGAGAGGAAGCCGTGGCTGCTCTCTCTTTCCAGATGAGGAAACTGGAGCTTGGAAAGATAACACTGCTGTTCGCATGGGTTTCAGCAGCAGAAATGGAATTTGGGTTTATTTCAATCCAACCACTCCCAAACTCTTTCCCTTTTGGTCTACCATATGCTAAGTGGGTGAGGAAAAGGGGTGCTGGAAGTCCTGAGAAAGAGGATAAGGTCCGGGAGGGGGAGCAGGGCCGACAGAAGGAGGCACCGGAATGACCAACATTGAGAGCAGGAGCCACAAATGGAAAAACAGACAAAGGAGTGACAAATCTCCCCTCCAATCCCCCCACGCCCTGTTTGCGTGCACATACACACACACACGCTCACTCACACACACACACACACACACACACACACCAACATAAAATAAAAGATGCAGAAACGAAGAATGAGAGAAAAGAAATTTGAAGAATAGATTTTGTTAGTCCAGTAAAAATAATGTAATTATATGTATCATACACAATTGCACTGCCTTTATTTAAAAAAAAAAATTTACAGGGACGCCTGGGTGGCTCAGTTGGTTAAGCGGCTGCCTTCGGCTCGGGTCATGATCCCAGCGTCCTGGGATCGAGTCCCACATTGGGCTCCTTGCTCGGCAGGGAGCCTGCTTCTCCCTCTGCTTCTGCCCTCCTCTTGGCCTATTTGTGATCTCTCTCTCTCTCTCTGACAAATAAATAAAATAAAATCTAAAAAAAAAAAATTTACAAAGATAAGGTCTCTTTCAGTCTTCCCTCCGCCCTTACTCTTATCAGGTTGGCATTTATCTTTCCAGACCATTTTTTTCCATATGTTTCTGTCCATATATAGACCTGCAGAAAACATAACTCTTCTGTTTTGTTTTATGTTATTTTCGTGTTTTAGGTAAAGTCTACTTGGAAAGCGTTGTTCTGCCTTGTGGTTTTTCATTTGACCACAAGTCCAGGAGAGCTGTGTATGTGAATTCTAGACCACCCTCATTTCCCTCCCCCTCATCCTGTTAAAGTGTTGTAAAGCATTTAATAAATGGCTGCTTTATAATTTAAGAAGCCATTTTCCTATGGATGGATATTCACATTGTTTCTAATTACTGGCTTTTACGTACCATTGTGCCTTAAAGCCATGTGGGTATAACTCCCAGTCCATGGCCCAAGACTTGTTTTAGAATGGGTAATGAGATGTGGCCTCTCTGGGTCATCAGACATTTAAAATGCTACCAGGGACTGCCCCATTGTCCTTCAAAGGGTCCAGACTAGTTTACCTCTAAAATGCAGTGCATGAGAGTTCACATATCCTCTATGGTGGGTTCTGACAAGTCCTAGAGTTGCATTTCTTCACTAAAATTCTGCTAATCACACTTAAAAAAAAAATCAACTAATTTGCAAGTAGTTCCTGCCCCCCATCAAGACGGTTTGCTTTCCACAGTTTCAGTTACCTGCGATCAACCCCAGTCCAGAAGCAGATGATCTCCCTGGTAATGTTAACAGATTGTCAGAAGTTCAATAGTAGCCTAAGGCTACATCATATGCCTGGTCATTCACCTTCACCTCACCACGTCTCATCACACAGGCATCTTATCATCTCACATCATCACAAGAAAGGTGAATACAAGATATTTTGAGAAAGAGAGAGAAGCCACATTCACATAACTTTTTAAAAAAAGATTTTATTTATTTGCGAGAGAGAAAGAGCACAAGAACAGCAAGAGGGAGAGAGAGAAGCAGACTCCCAGCTGAGCAGGGGGCCCAATGCGGGGCTCAATCCCAGGACCCTGAGATCATAACCTCAGCCGAAGGTAGACGCTTAACTGACTGAGCCACGCAGGTGCCCCTCTCATAACTTTTATTACAGTATTTTGTTGTAATTGTTCTATGGCATTAAACGTTATTATCGCTAATCTCTTTCTGTGTCTAATTTATAAATTAAACTTTACCATACGTTTGTGTGTATAGGGACAAACATAGTATACACAGCGCTCGGTACTCTCTGCGGTTTCAGGCACTTGCTGGGGGGAGGGTCTTAGAATGTGTCCCCTGCACATAAGGGGAGACTCCTGTACTACATGCCACCCAGTGAGGTTTTATAAGTCTTTGAATTAACTCTGATGAAGCTTGTAGAGCATTCATTCAGCACACAAGTCCTCCTTCCCTTCGGCCTTTCGATAGTACATATAAGCATTATTCCTTCCCACTCAAAAGGAGACGTCGTCTAACACAGCTCTTTGCTGAGGGACAAGCAACTAGCTCCTTCAAAAGCCTAGACATTGGGTGCCTAGGTAGCTTAGTGGGTTAAGCCTCTGCCTTCTGCTAAGGCCACGATCCCAGGGACCTGGGGTGGAACCCCAAGTTGGGCTCTCTGCTCAACAGGGAGCCTGCTTCCTCCTCTTTCTCTCTGCCTACTTGTGATCTCTCTCTGTCAAATAAATAAATAAAATCTTTAAAAAAAGAGATAAAAAGATATTCTAGGTATGGGCCAAAAGGCTGTGGGCCTCTGGAAGAAAAGAATTTTATGAGAAGGACAAGTGTTTGCATTTCTGTCACTATTTGCACATATTCTGGCTTTCCATATGTTTTGTGAAGACAGGCCTTCCTCTTCTGGTTTCTGAAGTTTGCAATGCCAGACTTTGCCTTGCCCCCATGAGCTTTCCACCACAGAGAAACGTTTCAAGCAACTCTGTTAAGCTAGTGAGCCTGGGGCTTTATGTTTCTATTAATGTCTACAACTCTCCCTCCCTTTTCTACAACAGCATGGCCATTTGGCAGAATAGTAAACTGAGGTTCAGAAGTTAAATCACTCACCTAAGGTGAACCCAGGATGGAGATCTAGGTCTATCAGGCTCTAAACCGTTATGATCTGCTTTAACACAGAAAAACTTTAAGATTATGTATTTATTTATTTGACAGACAGAGATCACAAGCAAGCAAAGAGGCAGGCTGGGTTGGGGAGGGGGAGCGGGCTCCCTGCAGAGCAGAGAGCCTGATGCGGGGCTCCATCCCAGGACCCTGGGATCATGACCTGAGCCGAAGGCAGAGCTTTTAACCCACTGAGCCACCCAGGCGCCCCAACAGAAAAACTTAAATCGAAAATCAGACAACAGTGATATGTGATAACAGAGGTGGTCGAAAGACTGTATTAACAATGAATGTGGGGGAAAGAGAGCTAATAATGAAATAATTTATGTGTTATATAGAGTTTTGTGCAGTTTGTGAAAAGTTATGTGTGTCGTATAATACAGAGGTTAAGAGTATAATATAGTCCTGGGGACACCCGGCTGGCCCAGTCAGTAGAGTGTGGGACTCTTGATGTTGGGGTCGTGAGTTCAAGCCCCATGGTAGGTGTGAGGCCTACTTAAAAAAAAAAAAAAAAAAAAAAGCATATCGTCTGGAGTGAAATGGTCTGGCTTTGTGACTTTGGGCAAGTTACTTAACCCCTCTGTGCCTCAGACAGTACCTATTTCATTGAGTTGTTGAAATGACTACAGAAGACAGTATTTGCAAAGCAATGAGAGCAGTGCCAGGCACACGGTAACCCCACAGAAGTCTGTCATTACTGTCCTTACTGTTGTATTTGGTCCTTGGGGTTATTGCTGCTATTTTACAGATGAGCAAAAGGAACTTGGGAGGGGGAGTAACCAACCCAAGCTTGTGGCATCTGTTGGTGATAGACCCAGCCCTGAACCTGGGTCTCTGCCTTCCTGTCCAGGGGTTTGCACTCCCAGCACTTCCTGTCCCCTCCCCCCACCTTACTAAACACAGCAGAGGGGTCATCTAAAACCTTGGAATGTCTGTGCAAGAAAAGGTGGGTCCAGGCACAATTCACACTCTTTCTTCCTGAGAACAAAAGAAGGATCTGTAGTGGAAGAATTTCAGGAACGTCAGTCAAGCCCGTGAAACATTCCAAGACAAGTCAGTCCAGTTCCCTTCTAGGTGCTTTTACTAGCATGTGAATCTATCTTTCCAATCGCCCTCACTTCGCCTCCGTCCTAGACCCAGTGTCATGTCCTTGACCCAGAATCACATCACTGTCATCCGTCTTTGGAGCCTCCCATGTGACATCCCCCCCTACTCATTCGCCTCATCAAAGCCGAAGACCTATTTCTAGACATACACCTGATCGTGTCTGTCTCCAAGATGGCCCCGCCAGGGCTCTAGGGACTTGGGCTGAGTCCCTTCGTATGCTCTATGGAGATTGCGCTGGAGTTGGGCTTTCCTTCCGCTTCCTGCTCAAGCCCTCGTAATTCTGTCAGATGGTACTTCCTTCAGTTCTCAAAACTGAGCACACTGTCCCCTCCCTCTGAACTCTTTCAGTCTGCCCACGTCCTTCTCACCCTTTCAGCTTCAGCCTGGCACTCAGTTCTTCCTGGAACCCTTTATGCATCTTTCACTCCACTTCCCCCCCCCCAAGGCATCTATACCTCTGCCTTGATAGCATTTCTTATGCAATATTATAATTTGCTGTCTCCTTGTCTATATGTCCCACTGGAACCTGGGCCTCCTGAGGGCAATCCCCCTATCTCTTTGGTTCGGAGTTATGCTGGGCATCCAGCACAGGGTTACTGGTGGGAGATAAATACGGACGCTGGTTGAAACTGAGTGTGCAGATGCTGCTTTTGGCCATGACCCAAGAGGACCTTGTAAGTAGAGTGAGAAGATAATTATTATGGGCGGAAACATTAGGAACATTCCTAGGGATGGTGAGATTAGTTTAGAGGGCCATAAAGAGAAGGCAGTAGCATGACTATGGGAAGGGAAGGAATTAAGAAAAGGGGCTGAGACGATGGAGGACAGGGTGTTAAGGTAACCAAACTGGGAGGCTATTAGACCAAGGTGGCTGTAATGCCTTGTAACTACAGAAGCAAACCAAAACCTAAGCCAGACTCAATGCACTCAAATCCCAGAAAATGAAACTTAAGAACCAAGCACAGTCAAGTAGGTTTTCCCAAATAAGTCAACGGCTCATGCAACACCATCAAATAATTTCCTGGCTTGGCTTCCTGTCTTCTCTATAAAATCCTCTCCCCTAGCTACTGTTGGAGGACCATCCCCAGCCACCTTTGGTTTGGCACAGCTCCGTTCCCATGATGTATGCCCAAGATAAACCCTCGAAAATGTTGATGTGCCTCGGTCTTCCTTTTAACAACGGGATTATTGCAGGAGACGGGGGTTACTTGTCAGTGGGGTTAGGTTCCAGAGTAGGTGGGTGTGAGTTAGAGCAATCAATGATCCTGGTTTACGGAGAACTGTCTCGGTTTTAAAACCACAAGCCCTGCGTCCCAGGAAACCCAGAATTCGAGGCAAACCTAGGTGTGTCACCCTAGATTGGAATCCAGATTCCCGGAGTTGTCAGAAGTTTTGGACAAGGGCAACCTCTCCCTTTATGAGGATGGTGGAGAGGGAAGGATTAAAGAAACAAAGCGTATGGGCTTTGGAAGGAGGGCAAAGCTCTGCTTCTTTGCTGTGGTATCTTCTGGAAATTCCTTAACCTCTCAGATCCCATTTCCCGTAATATGGGGATAATAAACACGACTGAGCCATGTGAACGGGCCTATCCCAAATGTAGGCTCAGAAGTAGAGTTAAAAGTTTTTAGTTTCCTTTCTTTCCTTACTTTGGTCGCTGATCTGGTCTCCGACTTTTCAATCCTTCTCCTTCTCCTCTTGACCGTCCCCTGCCTCGTTCTCAGCAGCCACCAGCTCCTCACTCGGAGCACCACCCACCGCCGGGGGGAAGAGCCGAGCCAACAAAGCTCGGTGCCCCTCTGCCTCTCTCAGGCGAGCTCTCTATGGTGCCTGCCCACAGAGCCGCGCGGAGGGGGCGGGGCACCTCACGTGTCCCGGGAAGCCCCGCTCTCGCGCAGGCGCGGTGGCCGCGTCGCCGTCGCCGGGCTCCGTCGCCCGCGCCGCTTCGCTTTCTTGGCACCTGAGACGGCCGCCGGGCGGTCCTGCGGCTTTTCGTCTTGCAGCTGCGGGCCGCGCGTCGCGGCCATGTCCCGAAAGCAAGCGGCCAAGGGCCGGCCGGGAAGCGGCAGCCGGAAAGCCGAGGCCGAGCGCAAGCGCGACGAGCGGGCGGCGCGCCGGGCCCTGGCCAAAGAGCGGCGGAATCGGCCGGAGTCCGGCGGCGGCGGCGGCTGCGAGGAGGAGTTCGTCAGCTTCGCCAACCAGCTGCAGGCCCTGGGGCTGAAGCTGCGGGAGGTGCCGGGGGACGGGTGAGGCGGGCCCGGGAGCGCGGGAGGCGGCGCCGGGGGACGCGCGGGGCATGGCGACCGTCGCCCGCTCTCGTCCGCTCATTCATTCAGGAGGCGCCGAGCGCCACCGCTTCCCAGTGCGGGAGGGGGGTGGGGGTGGATCCCTCCCCTCGGGACGCTCGAGTAATCTCAAACTGACCTCATGGTGGCGGAGGCCGCGAGGAAACTGTGAAGTGGTCCCAAGAGACAGCAGTGGAGCAAGTCTCCTTTAGATAGGTGCCCAGGAAGGCCTCTCTGAAAGGTGACATTTAAGCTGAGACCTGCAGGAATGAGTTGGAGCTGGTCCCTCGAAGAGCAGGACAGCACGTAGGGCAGTCAGAACGACGCTGAGACCGGGAGAAAGAGGCGACGCTCCACTTGGTATAACACTCTGTCCTTCTGGAGTTCTTGCTGTTGGGTGCTGCCCTCCTTTTACACTTAGGAAGTTAGGTCTTTGCACTGAACTGAAGGTGACTTCTCTAGTTCTGACTTCTGTGCGCCCGAGTTTCTCCTCTGATGCTTAACTCCAGCTTGCTTGGGGCTTAGACTGGAATCTAGGGCAAGCTTTTTTAGGGAACACGAGCTAAATAAGTGGGATGGGAGGGAGAAAATGGGGAAAGGGAAGGGGATATGGATCCAGAAGCATGGATGACAGCAGGAAAAAGAAGAGAGGGGGGGAGAACAGTTAGCACCCTCATTGCAGGGGTAGGTCAGAGGGAGCCTGGTTGCCAGGGTGTGTCACTCTGGAAGAGACAATATTAATAATAGCCTGGCTGCTGCTGTTCTTCCCTTCATTTAAGGGCTCAGAAAGGGCAGAGGGAGGAATAAGAGGAGGTTCAAGACCATATAGAATTGCCTTACTTACTAAGCATGGAAAAGAGGGAAGAAAGTGGTTTTTGTTTTTTGATTTCACATCACACTGTACCTTATTGATCAAGACAGTGTATGAACTGGCACTAATTGATATTTCCCATCTTTTCCTGCATATGTTCAGTGCTTAGACACTTGGCTTTAGAGTTTGGTTGCGTTTTACTCACCATCATCTAGCATAGTGCCTAGTACATAGAGGGCATGCAGTGCTTTTTTGTTGTACAATGAATGATAAAAATGTCACAGAGGCCAACTACACCCTCAGGAGGGGCTCACAAAGGGACGTTTTCTTAGTGGAGTCACTGCCGTTAAAGACTTGCTTTCTTGTGTCTTGCTTTTAGCCTAATACTTTGATTTCGTCAGATATAGTTTATGAACTATTCTGGGCCTTACTTACCCTGATCAAACTTACAAGCACGAGACACTGCTGTATAAACTAAAATACTTTACAGTTGAATATTTTACACTGGGATTGAGGTGAGGCTCTTCCTTGCAAATGATTGGAGTGCTTGTGTCTGTTATACTGGACATGGTATTCTCAATGTCAGGATGCCGGGGAAACTGAAGTACTCAACAGAAGGTTGCTTCTGAGCAGGAATTGCAGCATAGGGAACTGTAAAATCCTGAGGGAGCTCTCACAATGCGATGGAAAACTTTGGGGGTACTACCTCTTCTCTGCTCTGCCCCCGGAGAACATAATTTAGTTAATTCAGCAAATGTTGGTTGAGCAAGAGCTGGGAATCCATTGATGACTAAGATACTTAAGGAGTTCACAGCCTAGTAAGAGATAAATGAAAAAGGGAGCTCAAACATTTTGACCTACGGACTCCTTTACACTCCTGAAAATTACTGAGAACTCCAGAGAGCTTTTGTTTATGTGGGTTATAGCTATCAATATTTACTGTATTTGAAAGGAAAGCAAAAATTAGAAACACAAGACTACACAAACACCCATTCCATTAACTGTCAGAATGATAACCTATGTATCACGTAAGCTCTGGAAATCTCCACTGTATACTTGTGGGAGAGTAAGAGTGCAAAAGATAAGTAACATCTTAGTTTTGAACTCAGGAATACCCCGGAAGGGTCTCAGAGCTACCTTCCCCTCTCCCAAACTGGGCCCCACTTTGAGAATGGATGATATAAATAATTACAGTTTGGTATATTTTTAACAGTGGCGGATTATAGTACTATTGAGAAGTGGCCAGCACTTCCTGAAGCGATCAGGGAGGCCTTCTCATTCATTCGTCCAATATTCAGTGAGCTTACACCATACCAGCTGCCTCTCAGAGGAGGTCATACTCAGACTGGGTCATTCCCATACCAATGGGAATATGCCAAGAGAACATTCCAGGCTGAGGAGTAATATAATACATGTAAAGGCACAGGAGCGCATTATTTTTTTAGAGAGACAGGAGTTGCTTCGGACGCAGGAGTATCAGGGTAGAAGGGTAGAACACTGGCAGGGAGGCTGCGGAGGCCAGAGGAATGTTCATGTCCCTCCCTTCCGGGGTCACTGTTCTTGAGACAATGTTAGCTAAAATGATAATGATAATTCCTTCTGTGTGTTCCATGAGGCTCACCCCTTTCTGTTCACACAGTCTTCCCACGGGGACCATGAGATGGGCTGTGGTTCAGCCTTCTAGTGTTGTGGTGCTTTTGGATATAACGACAACAGGCTTTATCACTGTGCAGTGAATGGGGTTCCCTGTGTATGTGATGGCTTAGTAGGTATCATCAGATTCTTTATTAATATTTATTGAGTACTCTTGGTGAAATAGAATGAAGTTATGATAACAGAAGTTGACAGCCTCCACTCTTCGGTCTTTCCATTCTGGTGTGATTACCATATTGAGTAGCCTGACCTAGCCTCTCACTGTGGAGGCATATTCACTGTAGGCGGTATGGTACTTAGAGCATCCTGGCACCTCTGGACACCTGCTGTCCTCTAATGTAGCCTTTACGTGAGATGAGTCAATTTAGCCTAGATTAATCTCAGAGCTACTTACGGGGTTTTGTCATGTGTCATGGGCCGCCTTTGTATTGTCCTCTTGTCTGGAGGGAGGGCCAACATAAATTAGATTCAGTTTCAAAACAAAGAAATATTTTAACCTTGGTGTTGTCCTTAAAAACATGATTGGCATAGTGTGAAAAGAATGTCTGATTGGATTAGGCAGTACAATATTAGCATCTCTGAACCGTATCTAGTTGCATCTTACTAAATGTTGGCCTCAACTACATTACTAATTAGTAGTGTTCTACAATGAAAACGTTAAAGAATCACTAATTTTAACCATTTATCTCTCCTAAGCAAGTTATTTTTTAATTTTTGTTTTGCTTTTGGAATCTTAGGATTCTAATGATGGAAGGGCATTGCCACATCACCTTGTCACCGGCATCCCGTGGACAGCTGCTCTGCATCTAGCTCACTGGTTTTCAAGCTTGCTGGCACACTTAGGGAACTTTGGAAAAAATACAGTGTCTGGGCCTCTTCTAGATCAACTATACCAGAATCTCAGGCAGTGGGACCTGGTTAGTCCTTTAAAATGTCCACAGGTGATTCTAATATGCAGCCGTAATTGCAAACCATGGAGCTAGAGTCTAGATTTTAGGCTAGTATTTCTCAAACTTTAGAATGCAACACAACCATTTCGAGGAGCTAGGTTCTTGGGTTTAAACCCAGAATGTTTGAGTCAGTAGGCCTGGGGTGAAGCCTGAGAATTTTCATTTCAAATAAGTTTTCAAGTAGTTAGGGATCATACTTGGAGAATCAGTGATCTAGACCGGTGCTGGTCCAATAGAAATAAAACAGGAGCCAATATGTAATCTAAAATTTTTCCATTAGCTACATTAAAAAAAAAGAAACAGGTGAAACTAATTTTAATATATGTCACTGTATGTCATAATATTGGTATGTTAAAATATTATTGTTTTGACAGAGTCAATATAAACATTTTTAATGAGATATTTTATGTCTTAAAATACTATTCAAAATCCAGTATCTTATCCTTACAACACGCCTCAGTTTCGATTAACTACGTTTCACATGCTCAGTAGTCACACGTAGCTGTTGGCTGCCGTTGTGTAGAGCACATATGTAGACACCGAGGATTGCCAGTAGACGGAAATTTACGGGATCCTTAGTTTAGGACTTGTTTCCATAGAGTTAAAATTTCCTTTCATTTGCCCGAATCTGTGTCTCTGGAGCTCCCGTGTTTTAGTTTTAATGTACAAATAACAGCGCGCCTTTCACCATGACATATAGTTGGAGGTAGATCTTGTGTCCTGCCGAGCCCGCTTTAGGCTAAGCTGTAGTTCATGTTCTTCATCTCCTGTGGTTTAAAGCCACTTCCCATCGGAACATATCTCTCTGAAAATGTGGTAACTAGAAACGCATCTAGTACTCTAGCTGTGGTCTGAGCTCCAAGAGGACAAGCCCTGTCCCTCCCCTGCCCCCACCCTGCCCTTCCTGCACATTTACTGCTATGGTGGCAGCCTCGGAGGCCATTAGTTCTTTCCGTGGCTGTTACAGTATTGTCTCCTGCTGAACTCTCACTGGGCACCCAGAACTCCTTACACTCCACTTACGTAATTGTTTTTTTTGTGAACTCAAGTGCAAGACCTTACATAGAACCTGATAGTGCACTGGTTCTCACTGGAGATGAGTCTGATGCTCCCACAGGGAACGTTTGGTGATGTCTGGAGACAGTTTGGGTTGCCCCAACTGACGGGGAGGCAGTGGAGGTGCCGCTGGCATCCAGGGGGTAGAGGCCCAGGGTGCTTGTCAACATCCTGAGGTGCAGTGCGCAGCCGCCACAACAGAGCCGTCCCCAGAGGGCCGTAGTGTGAAGCCCTGCCCTAGTGTATGGGGCTCAGGTGTGGGCTCAGCAAACGGGATCTCCTAGGGGGCCTTTGGGCACTGGTCGCATTGTGCTCTTGCAGGACTCCCCGAGGCCGCCCGCTATGCTAAGCGTGTGGTGTTTGTTCAGTTTTCCTGTATCACTCTCTTGTAACGCTGTCAGAAAGGAAAGTGATTTGTCTATCTTAATTTTTCATTTTTGTTACGTATTTTTAGTAAGCTCAAGGAGAGTTTGGTAAATAGAGATACATATCTTAAAATACTTTTAGCAGTTACTTCTAATTCCACTGTGTAGGGATAACTACAGGTAACCTTTTGGTGCCTGGGTTTGAATCCTGGGGCCACCATCTACTGGTTGTGGGACCGTGGCTAAGTTACCCGAGGGAGATAGTAATAGTACCTGTCCCAGAGGGTTGTGAGGACTAAATACATCTAGTACACATTAAGTGTTCAGAACAGTCTGTGGCAAATCGTAAGAGCTACGTAAGCGATGGTTTCAGCGTTTGCATACATTTATGTGTGTTTTATGTGTGTGTATATAGTGTGTGGATGGACATGGTCAGGTTCACGCAGTGTACGTACTTTTATCCCTGTTTTTTGGCTTGTATGGAGAACATTTGCCCATGTTACTGAAAGTTCTTAGAAAGCAAGTTACTTTCTGCTGAATACCATGAATTTAATGTAAAATAACTAAATACATAATTTTGTGCTAAATCACACCTCTTTTTTTTTTTTTAAAGATTTTATTTATTTATTAGGGTGCCTGGGTGGCTCCGTGGGTTAAGCCTCTGCCTTTGGCTTGGGTCATGATCTCAGGGTCCTGGGATCAAGCCCCACATCGGGCTCTGCTCAGCAGGGAGCCTGCTTCACTGCCCCCCACCACCCCCCACCTCTCTCTGCCTACCTCTCTGCCTGCTTATGATCTCTGTCTGTCAAATAAATAAAATCTTTTTTAAAAAATTCATTCATTCATTCATTTATTTATTTAATTTAGAGGGAGAGTGAGAGAGCACATGTGTCGACAAGCAGACTCTGTGCTGAGCACTGAGCCCAACGCGGGGCTTGATCCCATGACCCCGAGATCATGACCTCAGCCAACATCAAGAGTATGAGCCATCCAGGCACTCCCCAAAAGTAGAATGACTAGTGGTGGCAGGTACTAAGGGTTTAAAGAAGTTTGAGAGAAAAGCTTAAAGTTGAGAACATCTTATCCATTAGGTTACTTTTTTTTCCCGTGGGTGAAAAAAGATGGCTGTTGTATTTTAGTAAAAGACACCTCCGTGTAGTATACACAAATGCTATATTCCAGTTGGTCCTAGAATCTTACCCCAAATTGATGCATAATTTTTTGGTTTCTAGTTTATAGTTTATAGAACCTGCATTCTTTAAATTTTCTCCTCTGCCTTCATAAATAAATAAAGTATATGTCTTTATATGCTTGAAGAGATTCCTGCCTTCTCCATAACTTTCTGTTGAAAACTCACTTTTCTGAGTTAGAAACAAAAAACCTCTTTCTCCTGCACATTTAGGTCTGAAGTTATGGAAGTAATGATTTATATTTTGCGATGAGTTTACTCTTCACTTGGAAGAGCGGACAGTTTGGTGTGAAACTGGGCAACTGTTGGGCTTCCCAATGGCTTATTGCCTTAGTTTTAAGGATACTAGTTGGTGTTTGTCTTGTTTTGGTTTCTGTGTGTCTGGGTTCTATATTTGTGATACAATTTGAAATTTTAGAAGCCTTTGAGGAGTTTCCAAGTAAAGATAGCTCTTAAAGTTTATTATCAGCATTTTAATTTGAGAAACAAAAAATGGCATTTAAAGTTTCCATCTGGCAGGAGTAACAGTGGCTTTGTGGCTCCCTAGGTGGGAGGAGAGGAGCCAAGGAGGGAGAGTGTCATTGCAGTACAACTTTGTGTTGTCCACGGGCTTTCCTTCTCCTGGTCTTCTCCACTATGTTTATAGGACCCAAACAGAATGTAGAGTTCAATTGCTTGTATTAGGAGCTTGACAAATTGCTGTCTTTTGGGTACTCTTTGTTAGATGAATGATGGTAGCTGGGCAGCTGTAGCGGAGCTCGTTTCAGAAAAGAGGCGATAGATAGGATTTATTACTTGGGAAGGGCCTCTGGGAATCCTAGTCCTTAGGTGTGGAATGGCCTGTAATGTCTGGACCCTGTCTTCAGGTGGTTACTCTATCACCACATGCATGTATTGAAGCAGCTGAGACTGGGGAAGTTCATTGTCTTTCCTGAGTCAGCTAGCTGCTAAGTGGGGAATGAGGTCCAGTCTGTAGCCTCTCAAGAAGGTATATGGTTGAATGCCTGCCCTAGTGCTCTCCCCACAGTATTTGGGAAGAATCCTGGACTGTCAGAATTGAGGCTTTATCTCCAGGGGAATGATTCCCATCAGTGGCCTAGTGCAAAGCGTCGTCGTTTCAGATGAATTAAGTTCATTTTTAAAAGGTCTTGACCAACATTTTTGTTTTGATAGCAATTGCCTGTTCAGAGCACTTGGTGATCAGTTGGAGGGACACTCACGAAATCATCTCAAGCACCGACAAGAGACAGTGGATTACATGATAAAGCAGCGGGAAGATTTTGAACCCTTTGTAGAAGATGACATTCCTTTTGAGAAACATGGTAGGTTCACCGTGGGACACTGGATCCTCCAGGAGTAATGCATTGGGTAATTAAATCCATCAGCATTCCCCACCCTCTGAGTCAGGGGTTTCAGTTCATAAATGATGGCATTCATTTATTCAACAAATACTTGTCTGCTCTGTAATAGGCAGCATGCTGGGCAGTTGGGAATCAATAGGTTAAGGTATCTGTGCCCTTAATAAAAGTGATGCTGTTAATTAACCTGAAAAGCTATTTAAAACTTCTTATTCAGTGGTGGGGGGGTGGTCAAAGAAGCCTATAAAATGTATACAGACTCATCTTCATTTTGAAAGGTACATAAACACACACACACACACACGCTAGGAAACGTGGCTAAGTCCTAACATTTTGTGGTTGGTAATTCTTGGCTCTGCTTATTTTTCAGAAACCACTTACTTTCAACAACTTCGAGATATAATAACACCAATTTATAGGGTTTTTGATAAGGATTAAATTAGATAATATAATTAAAATAAGTTCTTAATAAATGCCAGCCGTCTAGGGGTGGCGGGACTATGACAACTTTAAATGTTCTTCTGCATATTTTTCTGATTTTCAAAATGACCATGTATTGCTTTTTTTAAGATTTTATTTATTTATTTAACAGAGAGATCACAAGTAGGCAGAGAGAGAGAGAGAGGAAAGCAGGCTCCCTGCTGAGCAGAGAGCTGGATGCGGGGCTTGATCCCAGGACCTTGGGATCATGACCCGAGCTGAAGGCAGTGGCTCAACCCACTGAGCCACCCAGGCGCCCACATATTGCTTTTATAATCAGAAAAAGCAGTAGTCATTTTAATTTCTCACCAGAAACCCAAACACAACCACTTTTCTTTGAGGCAAGTCAATGATTTAAATTAGCTCAGATCTAGTAAGAAAGTACATATGAGCTTCCCCCCACCTTTTATTTAAAAGATTTTTACTTATTTATTTTAGGGAGAGGGAGAGAAAAAAAAAGGGGGGGAGGAGCAGAGGGAGAGGGAGAAGCAGAGTCCCTGGGGAGCGCAGAACCTGACACGAGGCTTGATCCCAGGACCCCGAGATCATGACCTGAGCTGAAATCAGGAGTCTGATGCTTAACTGACAGCCACCCAGGAGCCCTAGTACATTTGAGCTTTTAAACTTTAAGGTTCGGGGTACCTGGATGGCTCTATCAGTTAAGCATCTTCCTTCAGCTCAGGTTGTGGTCTCAGGGTCATGAGATAGTGCCCTGCCCCGCATTAGGCTCCCCGCTCAGCGGGGTGTCTGCTTCTCCCTCTGTCTCTCCCCCATTTGTGCTCGCTCTCTCCCTCTCAAATAAATAAATAAAATCTTAAAAAAAAACAAAACTTTAAGGATCTACTAAACAAGGTGTTGATATATTTGTATTTTACTAACATTATCATCACAGGGCGCACATAATACCCTTACAAAGAAAGAGACAGGATCATTCTGTGTTTTAGAGAACTAATTGTGGATGCCATGTCAGGAATGGATGGAGAAAGACTGAGAAGGAGGATGAGTTAGAAGCCTGTCCACATTGGCCAGATGAAACAATAAGAGAGTCTCCACCAGCTACTTGGGGTAATCAGTAGAGTTCAAGCTAGGACAGTTTGGTATCGTAATTGACAGGCCTCATTGGAGGTGGGGAGGAGGGGAGGAGGAGGAGAGGAGGAGGAGACAAAGGTGATTTGGAACGTTCTGGAGAATGGCTGGGTAGTTGTATCCTTATATTCTCCATCGAGAGAGAGGGCAGCAGGAGGAAGACCTTTGGCAGGGAAACTATCCATGACCCCAAAGCCTTTTTCATTCCTACCTAGGAAAGGACTCATTCATTAGGCACCATCAGCAAAGGGGCCCAGCAGCAAACCACCCCTCTCCATGAGTAGTTTTTGTCAGTCACTGAGTTCTGATGGTTCCTCTCTCTGGCTCAATTTCTGTCTGGCAGATACCAGGTTACCAGATGCTCAGCTGTTGACAAGTGTGGGTCTACAGGGCAAGTTTTGCAGTTGAGTGCTGTATAAAATGAATGGTGTCATTCGCCCAAGTAAAATATCATTTTGGATGGAGAGAGTTTTCACTTTGACTGGAGAATCCCTGTGGATATCTGCAGTGAAGTCACGTGGTAGATTTGGGGTGCGGCAGGACAGGGGACTCCAGCCTGCAGCCACCAGCGTGATGTGATGGTCCCTGTCGATGCACAATGGGAGGCTGTGTTGTTGAAATGCCACTGGGTTTGCCTGATGGCTGCTTGGTGCTCTGTAAGAATTTGAGCATCAGAGGTGTGAGAGGTGGCTCTGGCTGCCATAGCGGAATGAAAGGACCCTGAGAAGTCTACACATTCCATTCGCGGGTCACCAGAAGCCTGGACTTACTCCGTGTATCACTCTTCTGGTTAATGTGGTTTTAACGCCTGCCTGCCTTTTTACACTGTGAGATTCTTGGGGACAAGGACGGTGGTTGTTCCGCAAAGTGGCACTGCCTGGCACCTGGTAGGCACTCGGAAGACGTTTGTTAAGTGAATAAATAAACGGCTCACTTAACTCTTTAGGGCCTGGTTACCCTGGTGGATGGCTGTGTTGTTTAAGATTGTTCTTTCCTTTAGACTCTGGCTCTCCAACTGTACAGAGACTGTACAGAGGCCTTCTCCCTCTCTCTTATGCCCCGTCGTTTATGAAGGCTTGTCACTTCCACCTCCATGTCTTTTTCTTTCCCCGCTTCTCCCTCATAAAATCAAGTCTTGGGGGACATTTGCTTAGACTTCTTCAGTACTATTTGGACTGATTCCATTGCCTCTTGACCCCTTGAGTTTGTCTTCCACATTGCGGCCAGAGTAGTGAGCTAAATGCACATACATCTAAGACCTCTTTTCCCATCAAAAACCTGTTGGCCACTCGCCACGGACCTGAGGATAAAGTCTAAACTCTTCAGCTCTTGTTAGTTCTCTATCCTCGTCTCCTGCTGTTTCCCACTCTGTCTTCTGCTCCCCGACCCCCGGCTCTCGGCAGTCCCAAGTTCGCACCATACTGTATAGCGCACAAGCTCATCCTCTCTCTCTCTCACCTCTGCTTGGAACGTCATCCATTCCTCTTCTGTCTGTCTCCTGCTCGCCCTGTAGGAGTCAGTGCAGTTGTCTGCTGAGAAGCTTGTCTGATACGCCTTACCTCCCCCTCCCACTACCAGACTGGGTTGTGGTCCTGACCCGGAGTTAGCCAGACGGCAGGGTTTGGGGGCACAGTCTCTCATAAGACTTTCCTCTCTTCTTTCTTTCTTTCTTTTTTTTTTTTTTAGATTTTTAAAAATGTATTAGAGAGAGAGAGAGAGACAGTGAGAGCAGGAACATAAGCAGGGAGAGTGGGAGGAGCAGGAAGCCCAATGTGGGGCTCAATCCCAGGACCCTGGGATCATGACCTGAGCCAAAGGCAGACGCTTAACGACTGAGCCACCCAAGTACCTGACTTCCCTCTTCTGATACCAACTGCAAATTGGGGGTTTCCCAGAACCAGTCTCAGGTTCAATAATTTTTAGAAGGACTCAGAACTCACTGACGGTGGTTATACTCACAGTTACAATTTTTTGCAAGGAAAGGATATGGGTCAAAATTAGCCAAGGGCTAGAGTCAGGGAAGGTTACACATTCACAGAATACTGTCAGCCAGGGAGCCCCCTGACTTCCGCGTTTGGATTTCTGGGGCCTCATTATGTAGCTATTATTGATTGACTGCCTAGGTGGGTGCTCTCAGTATCCAGCTCCCAGTCCCCCAGGTCTTCCTACCATCATGTGGCCAGAGAGGCCCACCATGAGTCACCTCATTAGTATAAACTCAAGTGGGGCCAAGGGGCCCATCATCCTTTCACGTGGGAAATTTCAAGGGTTTAGAGGTTATTACCTAGGAGTCAGGGACAAAGGCCAGACCTCTCTGGGTGAGGCCAAGTTCCTTACCGTACATCCCTTCCCTGCGACACTTATGCATCAGCCTGTTTTCTTGTTGTTTGTCCCCCACTGGTTGTAGACTCCTTGAGCTCAGATTGTGACCAGCTATGTAATGGAGTGGCCAAGAGCCAGGGCTTGGAATCAGGCTGCCTGGGATGCAGTCTCTGCTCTGCCATGTACTGGCTCTGTGACCTTGGGCTCAGTTACAAACTGCTCTACCTGGAGGATGGTGTGCATGATGCTGTCTCTTTCAGAGAGTTTTGAGGATTAAAAATAATAATCCGGAAGTGAGTAGAGCCATGCTTAACACCTAATCACACTCATTAATGCAAACTGAAGGTTACTCTGGTTGTTGTTCCGTTTCCAGCCTTACAGAGTTAGGCATATAGGAAACAGTCAGTAAGTGATTAATGAGGGAAGAAATGACTCCTTTCTTTATGAATGATTGGTACTCTTCCGAGTAGCAGACGACATACCGTGCAACCAACTGAATTCCTGGTTCTGACAGAGCTTACGGATTTCTCAGATGGATCCTTCTGTTTCATACTATTTGGAACTAAGCAAATACCAAAGCATGCTTGCACTTGGATTTTTCCATTCCAAAGAGTTCATTTTCCTCTCTCTCCTGTTTTGTGCAGTGGCCAGTTTGGCAAAGCCTGGAACCTTTGCTGGCAATGATGCAATCGTAGCCTTTGCAAGAAATCATCAGTTGAATGTGGTGATTCATCAACTTAATGCCCCTTTGTGGCAGGTAGGTCACCTACTGGGGGACTTGTCTTAAGCTCTTACTTATAAATTAGCACTGGG
The DNA here is from genome assembly GCF_010015895.1 of Lontra canadensis. Classification (NCBI taxonomy): domain Eukaryota; kingdom Metazoa; phylum Chordata; class Mammalia; order Carnivora; family Mustelidae; genus Lontra; species Lontra canadensis. The sequence continues at coordinate 13,955,470 of NW_022631019.1, forward strand.
GGTGTCCAGAGATGGTGATACTGAACTGTACAGGGTCACTTGGACTGCCGGCCTAACCACAGACGGGAAGCTGCCAGTGGCTTTGAATTAAACCCCGTGCTATGTACATAGGGAATCTGAAGTATAAGGCACAGACCTTTAGAAGGTTAACAGTATTATTCAGCAGGGTGCTGGGGTTGCAGGAGGGCACTCGTGATGAGTACTGGGTGTCCTATGGAAGTGTTGAGTCACTGAATTGTACATCTGAATCTAATACACTGTTAACTAACTTGACTTTAAATAACAACTTAAAAAATATATATTATTTAGCAGTCAGTTAACTGGGTAATTTGAGGGCCAACAGCCTAATATGGAAATACTTTAGATCACGTTGTAGAAAATAGTAAAGCGGGAATCCAGAGGATTCGGGCCTACAAATTCCGATTGGAGGTATGCCTAACCCACGTGTATGTTTTGTTTTTTTATGTGGAGGGAGACAAAAACCAAATGCACTCAGTAAGTGTTGCTAAAAAGTGTGTTCTGAACAGCAAAATATATTTCATGGCCTAGGATGTCAAGCTCTGTTCTGTGCTCTGCCCAGCCACACAGAATGGTTTTAGTGGTTTTTCTACGGCAAATAAGATTTTAACAACACGTACTCGGTGTGGTCCCCTGGCCCCTGTCATGAAGTACTTGTCCATTCACCTGTTTCCGCCTTTCATTACCTTTGGTATCCTAAAGTAACCTCATCTCCTCCAAACAGTCCATCAAACCAAACGTTCTGGAGTATGGAAAGCCACAGGTCAGGGGGAAAGTGTCTCTAGGCTACCATTCCCTTACCCTTCATCCTTGCATTCAGAGCGCTGCTTTTCCCGTTGTGGCTCCACTCCTCAAAACTGTGCATAGGATTTCTGTTAGTCCTCTCTTCTTCCCTTCACTTCCCCATCTCTAAGTTGTTTTTTTTTTAAATTAGCTAAAACATGTTAATCAGGAAATTTCGAAACCTCAGAAAAGCCCATAAAAGGAAGTAAAAATCACCCAGAGTGTCCTATTATGCAGAGGTTATTACTGCTAACTTGTTAGTGTGTATCCGTGGCATTCATGTGCACTGTTTGCCGAGCCTGGAAAAGAGACACATCACGGTGGTCTCATCCCTGTTTGAAGCCCATTTGCGCACACGGAGATGCGTCTGTGTGCACGTGTATGCACTTCTTACACATCTCTCTGATTATTTTCATAAAGGCAATGATGACCTTTTTTCCCCTCGTTTTTTAAATATACCACCTGCACATACGTATTTCTTTGTAAATTGCTTGTGTCTAGCCTTTCCTCATTAAAAATAAAGTTTATAGAGACACAGTTTACATAGAGCAAAGTTCATCCTTCTCTGACGTATACTTCTGTGTGTTTTGACAAACACAGTCATGTCACTACCACCACCGTCAACATACAGATTATTTCCATGACTCCGAAAAGTCACCTCATGGCCATTTGCAGTCATAGTTCCCTCTCCCCCCATCCCTTGCCTCTTGTAACACTAATGTCATTTATCTCTTACAATTTTGCCTTTTCAGAATGTCCTATTAATGGAAGTATGTAGTCTTCTGCATCTGTCATAATATCCTTTAATGAAATTCTCTTAGAGCGGAATAAATGGGATACTCATGGGTTGGTGCAAGATATAGGGACAGGGCGGGGGGACAGTGACTGTACATATTTTGTTTTGGGGCAGTTTTGTCAGGTGGACCAACACCAGGGAACACGATCATATTTTCCGAGATTCTCTCTTTCTAAGGTTGGTCTTACAACCAAGAATACTGGTTACTGGTTCCATGGTCTCAGTTTTTGGTCATTAAAGTTTTACTGTTTAGCAGAAGTCATCAAGATCATTTGAATTTATAGCATAATGACCCTATTCTTGACGAAAAATAATCTGGGCCAACTTAGTAACCACAGTCTCCCTTTCCATTGAGAACTGTTTTTACAGATTTTACTTATTTATTTGAGAGGGGGAGAGAGTGTGAGTGTGTGTGCGTGGGGAGGGAAGGAGCAGAAGGAGAGGGACAAGCAGACTCCACACTGAGTGCAGAGGTTTGATTCCATGACCCTGAGATCATGCCCTGAGCCTAAGTTAAGATCGGATGCTTAACCGACTGTGCCACCCAGGAACTCCAGTAACGTTTTTTGTTTGTCTTATTTTTATTTTTTAAAAAGATTTTATTTATTTATTTGACAGAGAGATAGAGAGCACAAGTAGGCAGAGCGAGAGGGAGAAGTGGACTCCCCACCAAGCAGGGAGACCAGTGCGGGGTCATGACCTGAGCCAAAGGCAGCTGCTTAACTGACTGAGCCACCCAGGCTCCCCTAACTTTTTTTTTTAAGTTTTTTTTTATTATCTAGGTAGTTGTGGAAGATAATTCTGCATAGTTAGAATTTTTTTTCCAAATATATTTCTGTAGTATTCTTTTTCATGGATTGCTGAACAGTGAAAGTATATGTTTTGGTTTTTTGTTTTGTTTTTGAAAGTATATGTTTTTAAAATAAATATAATTGCTGTATAATGGAACTGTGCACTGGATCTCCTCCCATCTTCCCACTCCCCTTTGAAGCATCTTATAAAAGTTCTTAAAAATTTATTTATTTATTTGACAGAGAGAGATCACAAGTAGGCAGAGAGGCAGGTGGGGGTGGGGATGAGGAAGCAGACTCCCTGCTGACAGAGAGCCCGATGTGGGGCTCGATCCCAGGACCCTGAGATCATAACCTAAGCCAAAGGCAGAGCCTTAACCTACTGAGCCACTCAGGTGCCCTGGATCTTAAGAAAATTTAAGAATTGAAACTGCATTGGTTGCTACTATCTGGGGTAAGAGCTCTTGCATGAACAATGAGTAGACTTGTACTCACAACATTGAGACCCTGAAACCTGCATTTTTTCCCTCGTTACAAATGGAGTATGTGCTTCTGTGAACAGTGTAGACATGTGTAGCATAGAAAGTGAAAGTCTTCTGTAATCTCTCTCCCCCTGAACATCACAGTTAACAATTTGGTGACTATTCCAGTTATTTTCTCCTATTCATACTGTGTGTATATTACTATTATTTAAATATGTACGTATTTTAGGGACAATGTCATTCAAAGATTCTAATCAACTAGTTTCCTTTTCCATTACTCTTCCTGGAGATTTAATTTATAATTGCTTTAACTCCTCCCAAGAGAGATAATTGGTACTCGCTCTATTATATGTCAAAATCAGACTCTCTGTATTTTGAGACCTAAGTATTCCACCTGGAGGAAATTTCCATGGTTCTGATCTCTAGACTTGTGTGGTTCCGGCTTTTGTTGTGTTTTAGACCATAGATACTGTTTGAATTAATGGCAGAATCTTACTACCTATGACTTTCAGTAAAAACAAGAAGAGGTGCTGATGTTTTGGTGTTTAACAAAGAAATAGTTACTGGGCTTTTAAAGGGACAGATTCAGAATTACTTCAGAGTTTCTGTGGAGGTGGTGGTTTCTTGGGGGCGTACCCAGCCTGACCCTCAGGGCTTCTGTACAGCACAACTTCAGGGAACACCATTCTTGTTGGGCTGCGCTCCATGGGCACCATTTGCATGGCGTGCCTTGAAACAGTGCCTCATTGGGCCACGCAGTAGTACTGCTTGACTGTATCACGTTTTGTTTTGATTTGGTTTAAGTGAGATTTTTGAATTTGTTCTTGTTAATTTTTGAATTTGTTCTTGTTAATTTCTTAGTATGCAGTTGATGGAAAATGCTATTTTTGTTTTAACAATGGGTGGATTTACTCTGAGTGTCAGGTCCCTCATTTTTGTAGTCCCCTTTCAAGGTCTTGGGAGGGGTTATAACAATTTAATATTTGTAATTTTGTATTCTTTTTCTCAGAGAGGGCCCCAGGTTGTTCGAGCTTCAAACTGAACAAATCTGTCTCAGCCCCTGGGCCTTCCACCCTGGAAAGGGCCTGTGCATGGAGGGGCTGAGGGGTGCGGAAGCCTCTGAAACATAAGCTGCTCTAATTTCCTCGTAAATCTGCTCTGGCTTTGGACTATATTTTTTCATGTGGATGGATTTCCATATAGTTACACATTAAGCAGTTTGAAGCCTATGTAACATGGGTGGGAGAAAGAGAATTCAGAAGTTACTTAAGCATTTTTTTTTTTTTAAAGAGAAAGTCTTTCCTTTATTTTTTTCCCCACAAATTAAATCAGAGGCTGAAAACACAGGGCCCAGAGTCCAGGTGTGCACCAAATCTCTCATCGCAGCAGATGCTTGTCCTGTATCTGTTCTTCCAGCCCCGCCCTCTGGCATATCCCAGCCTATCCTGAATTCATGTGTGCATGGAGCCTGCTGACTGGGCTTCCTGGACAACCCAGGGGGCCTTTCCCTCCCAGACTTGACACCATCCAGATCCTTGCTGGCATCTGTCTCCCCTTTTGCCTGCAGATTCGTGGCACAGAGAAGAGCAGCGTGAGGGAGTTACACATCGCATATCGGTGCGGAGAGCACTATGACAGTGTTCGGAGGCTGAATGACAACTCGGAAGCCCCGGCACACCTCCAGACAGATGTGAGTGAGGCCCCTGTTTTCTTCTGTGTTCTCAGCCCTGGTGGAACCGGGTCAAGAACTGTGTGCCCTGGGAGCTAAAAACCAGTGATTTTTTTTTTTTTTTTTAAGATTTTGTTTATTTATTTGAGAGAGAGAGAGCGAGAGCATGAGTGGTGGGGAGGGGCCAGGGAGAGGGAGAGAGAGAATCTAAAGCAGATTCTGCGCTGAGTGTGGAGCCCGACCTAGAGCTCAGTCCCGTGACCTGGAGATCCTAACCTGAGCTGAAACCAAGAGTCTAACATTTCAACCGACTGAGCCATCTAGGTGCCCCCAAAACCAGTGATGTTTTATGTTTTTCTGTTTAATTGACTTTTTGGGTGATCCTCAGGAGCATTTCCTACTTATGGATCTTGCTAATTTTTTGTGGAGTTTATTCTTAAGTATTTTGTGTTTTTGTTTCTATTATAAGGAAATGATCTTCTTCTTTTTCTGTTTCCTAGCTAGTTATCATTTGTATATATGAGAGTAGTTAACAAAATGTTAATTATGTGTGCACCCAGCTATCATGCAGAATTCTGTCTTTTTTAAAAATTCGGGTAAAATTCACGTAACATAAAATTAACCATTTTATTTTTTAATTTTTTTTAAAGACTTTATTTATTTGACAGATCACAAGTAGGCGGAGAGGCAGGCAGAGAGAGGGGTAAGCAGGCTCCCTGCTGAGCAGAGAACCTGATGCGGGGCTCGATCCCAGGACCCTGAGACCATGACCTGAGCTGAAGGCAGAGGCTTAACCCAGTGAGCCACTCAGGTGCCCCCCAAAATTAACCATTTTAGAGATTTTTTTTTTTTAAAGTATGCACCATGCCCAGCATGCAGCTCAGTGCTGGGCTCAAACTCAGGATCCTGAGATCAAGACCTGAGCTGAGATCAAGTGTTGGACACTTAACTGACAAGACCACCCAGGTGCCCCCAAATTAACCATTTTGCAATGTACAGTTTAGTGCCACTGATATACCGACAAAGCTGTGCATCTCCTTCCTCCATCCAGCTCCAAAACATTTTCCTCACCCAAGAAGGAGACCGCGTGCCCATGAAGCAGGTCACTCCCCATTCCTTTCCTCCCTCAGCCACCACCAATCTGCTTTATGTCTCTATGGATTTATCAGTTCTGGACGTTTTATATAAATGGGATCATACAATATGTGGGCTTTTGTGACTGACGTATGTCACAGCAGCACGTTTTCAAGATTCGTTCATTTTGTGGCAGGTGTCCATACTTCCTAAGACTGAATAATACCGCACTGTGTGGATAGAGCCCATTCATTTAGCCCTTCATCTGTCGATAGGCATCTGCGTTATTTCCACTTCAGTATATGTGCTGCCGAAGCGAGCACTTATTTCCACTTTAGGCTCTTGTGAATAGTGCTGCAATGAATATTTGCGTATAGCATTTCAGTCCCTGTCTTCAGTCTTTTAGATACATATCCAGGAGTAGAATTGCTAGGTCATATGTTTAACTTCTTGAGGAACTGCCGCACTGTTTCCACACTGGCTGCGTGTCTGACGTACTGTCAGCAGTGTGTTCCGGGTTCCACTTTCTCCACACTCTTAACCAACACCTGCTATTTTTCCTTCTTTCTCTTTTAAATTATGGCCATCCTACCAGGTAGGAAATGCTGTCTCCTGGTTTTGATCTGCATTTCTGTAATGGTTAATGCTGTAGAGCGTCTTTTCATGTGTTCGCTGGCCATTGTGTGTCTTTGGAGAAATGTCTGCTCACGTCCTTTGCCCATGTTTTAACTGTGGTATTTGTGCTTTTGTTGTTGAATTATAAGAGTTCTTTATATATTTTGGATACTAGCTTCTTGTAAGTATATGATTTGCCAGAATTCTTTTTGTTTGTGGTAGTTTTTTGGTTGATTCTCTTGGGGTTTCTTTTTTTTTTTTTAAGTATAGAATTATATCATCTGCAAATAGTGGTAATCTTTCTTCTTTTCAATTTCATACTTCTGGTTTTTGTTTTTTTTTTTTTTGTGGGGAGAGGGCTAATTGCTTTTTGCTATTGCCAAAACACTGTTAAATAATCATGAGAGTGAAATGTCTATTGAGCTCCTTACTTTAACAGAACTGAAGCATTAGTGTACGGATTTACCATGGTTATTTAACTACCCATACACTGAAACCCTCAGGTTTCCAGTCACTCACCACCATTAGTAGTGCTGTGGTGAGCACTTTCACAGAAACCCTTTCTAAAGTTGACGTTATTTGACATTATGTCCTTTGGATATATTTTAAAGTCTGGCCAAGTTGTTTGGGTGTAATTTTACAATAGATCGCTTCGTGCTGGAAGGAATGGACTGCACACTGCTGGATTCCGCTTATGCTTTTACAGGCAAACAAGTAGGAATTTGTCCTTGCCTATTTCCCATCTCCCTGTGTTAGCAGAAGTGAAGAGAGAAGGTGATTGAGCAACCACAGAGCGACGATTTTTAGCTATTGTGCAATAAGCTTAGGTTGGAAAGGCCTCGCGGATACCAAACGAACTGCTCTTTCTGTTTTTAGGATTTGCATTGCCAGGTTCCCTTGCACGTGGTGGTATGCCTGTGGTTAGGTGAGGTCAGATGAGGTGAGAGGAGTCACGCCCACCTGTGACTGTCCAGGTGGGACAGGAACTTCAGCACACCAGGACTTGATGATGATCAGAGAGGGCCTTGGGACCCAGGTGAGGGATGTATGAATGTTTCTTCGGACAACTTGTCCTGCTGCAGAAGCTTATCAGTTGAGCTTCTGTGACTAAACGCCTAGCTCTGGCGATCAGCTGAGACAACGTGTGCTGTTCAAGTCAGCGGTCGTTGCCAGATTGTTGGTGTCTAGAAACGATGTGGGAGCTCTAATGCCATTCTTCCTGAGCAGTTTATCCTCTATCTTGGGCCTTTCTTTTTAACACTTGTTTTATGGGCTGGAGTATCCGTGTCTGGATGAAATTTAGCTTAGTCATTGCTATTCCCTGAAGATTGCTCCTGGAATCTTCTCCCCATCAATAAATACTAGAATGATTTTGAGATTAAAATGTCTTCCTATGTGGAAGATTCTGAACCTAATTTGCATGTTCCATGATTATTACTCTTTATATTTCCTTTAGTTTCAGATGCTTCATCAAGATGAGTCAAATAAAAGGGAAAAGGTCAAGACGAAGGGTGTTGACTTTGAGGATGACCTGAGAGGTGAAGTAGAAGATGCTGTCCAGAAGGTCTGCAATGCGACTGGATGTTCAGTGAGTATTTCTGTCCTGTAGTAATAATGGTGCATGAACAAGCATTGCTGGGCCGAGTTTTCCTGCCAGTTTCGTAGCCCCAGTGTAGGATGCCCACACCTGATGGGCCGAGCAAGGTTCATGATGTTTGTGGCTCATGATGTTTGTGGCTCATCAGATCAAGTGAGATGACCTAAGGAGAGCTGCTTATTCACTTGTCTCTTGTTTGCTAGATTTTACCCAGTGTTGCTCAAAATCCTAAGGAGGTGTGTGGGTTTTTTGTTTTTCTTTTTCTGACTGGCGTTTACACTAGTAAAAGTGCAGTTTTATATAAAGGAACTCATTTATATTAAATAGTTATTTCAAGTGACCAGCCTTATTGAAAATTAAGGCATCTCCTAAATGGAAAAGGTCTTGAAGCCAAGCCCTGATTCTCACCGTTAGCTCTTCTCACGTATCAGGTTGTTGACGTGGAGGTAGGTAGAAGAGTCTACCCAGTCTTGACGTGTTCCTTTGTTTCTTGGATAGGATTTTAATTTGATAGTCCAGAACCTGGAAGCCGAAAATTATAACATTGAATCTGCAATAATTGCCATGCTTCAGATGAACCAGGGGAAAAGAAATAGTGAGTCCATGATTGATATTTATATGCTTTCAAAATGGTTGTGTTGGTGACTTTTCAAATGTTTAATTTTTATCAAGGCACAGGTAGTGATTATACTGCCATTTATCACTTTCTGCATGTGGGCATGTTTTACAAGGCCCTGGCCCTGCCTTAGGGAGGAGATAATCTGGAGTTGGGGAGAGAGGGGCAGAGGGGAGACAGGGAAACCAGCATAATAATTCGTACTAGTGGGGGTACAGAGAACCAGGGGGTGCATGGAAAGGCCACTTAAGCTGGTCTTAGAGGGATGGAGAGTTCAGGGAGGACTTTATTCTTTTTGAAAGAGGAATCCCTTATAATAAAAAAATGATAACTGAAATAGACTAGAGAGAGAAATAACTGAGTTTTCTAATGGAAATATATAGATAACTAGTATCCATCAGCTGGTGAGAAATTAGAATTTTGTTTTACTTGAACTGGGTTTAATTCTGTGACTCAGAAAATGGAAAACAACAACAACAAAAAAGACACAGTCTTAGTGTCCTCACAAGTTATTCAGAATGATTTTGGTACATATTGCCGGATAGGTGCCAGGTTCTGCTCCCAGCATGACAGTTTTCTATGTGTTTGGGTATTTTCTTCTTTATGTATTTGCTGTGCTTTCTCAGAAGGCTGCGAGTAACTTGGTCTTTGTGACGTTAAAACAGCACCATCCAGTATAGTGTGTAGTTGACATGTATGGCAGAGTGAGAGTAAGGAACTGAAGTTTCAATTTCATTGAACTTTAATCATTTTTAATTTAAATGGCTACCTATGGCTGATGGCTGCTGTATTAGGCAGTACGGGTTTGGAGTCTGTTTCCTTTCTGGGTTTTGGGTGCAAATGAAAGATTTCCTCCTAAAAATACGTGTTAAAAAGTGGTTTAATAAGACACTCTGCAGATGGGAAGCTGATGATTAGGCTGGTCAGCAGGTTCTTTTTAAATTTATCTTCCAAATAGTACCAGTCATTCCCCGCTGTGTTCCCCACTGTATTGACTTGATGTTAGAATTTTGCTTCAAGGAAACTTGCTCTCTTTGGAGTTATGCATTGTTAGGTTGTGTAACTGTCTTAGGTTCTCAATTTTAATAAAATACCTTTCTTTGGAAGATGCAGAGGAGAACCTTGAGTCCAGTGGCCAAAGTCTGAAGCCGTGTGGCCCTTTATGGGAGGAGGGCGGCAGTGGCACCAGGCTCTTTGGAAATCAGAGCTTAAATGAAGGCAGAACTGACAACAATAAAGAGCGGGCCAGCCCTAGTGAAGAAAACAAAGCAAATAAAAACCAGCTCCCAAAGGTATGAAAGATGGGCTCGCAAAGGCCAGTGGTGGGCCACGGTGATTCAGTGGCAGTGGTGGGAACTGGGAGCTCATGTTAGTGCATCATTGTTTTCTGGTGGTTTGAAAGTAGTTATTGCAGAAAAAATGGGAAGTGGATAAGGGGGCATCGAGAAGCAGAATGAGAACCTTGCTTGTCCAGTTTGCTGCGTGCAGTGACGAATAGAGGTGGGCCTGGCCGTGCTGCTCTGTGTACACACATACAGCCTCCCTCCCCGCCCAGTGCTCCTCTGCGTCCAGGTGCTTTCCGGTTAACCCGTATGATACAATAAGTGCCGTCATCTTCACTGAAGAACTTTGTGTGTAAATCTTTGTATTTTGCATTAGTTTTTTGTGTAGCCAGAGTCCCAGAAGAGGAATGGATAGGTTAAAGGGTATGGACATTTGAATCTTTTTAAGGCTTTTTGATAAATTGTCAGATGTTTCCCGGAAGGGTTGTCTCTCCCCCCGCCCCTGACTCCTGCAAGTAGTATATGGTACCATTGCTTTTACGGAATTGGAAATTCCTTTTAAAGATTTTTCACCAAGCAGTTCTGAGCCCCAAATGCAGCATAATGTCAAAAGCCACAGGCAGTGGTAAAAATGCAGTAAGCTGCTGCGGGTTTTATTAGGGTTACTGGGGCGTTAAATTATGTAGAGACAGGGGGCCTCTGGCATGTTTGAGCATTATGTCGTGCAGGACTGGGGTTCATGTTTCTTAGGTCATTGTGTATTGGATTTTGAGAAGAATGGAATTTATTTCTTTTGCTAGCTCAGCAAGGAGATAGAAATTTAAATGTAAATTGGAGCTGTGATGGGAAAGACATCACTTCTGGTCTGTTAGGTGGGTTTTCTCTGTTCTTGCTGAGAAGCAGCCCATGACCCTTGGATCTGTCCGTGCCCCATGTGTCCCCTCGGCAGGTGCCACCTGAGTCTGCCGCGTGGGCAGCTCACGCGGCCTTCTCTTTCAGGTCACCAGCAGACAGAGGCGGGAGCAGCAGCGACTGGAGAAGAAGAAGCGACAGGAGGAGAGGCACCGTCACAAGGCCCTGGAGAGCAGGAGCGGCCACAGGGACAGCAGCCGAAGTGAAGCGGATGCGAACACGCAGGTCACCTTGGTGAAGACCTTTGCCGCTCTCAACATCTGACTCTCTGGCCTTCTGGGAGCTGCGAGGAGCGGATGGAAAAGGAGCGCCGCATAGCAGGCTCTCCAGGGAGGCCGACCTCTCACAAAGTGACGTGCAAGCCCCCAGAGTCACACACAAGCTCGTACACTGAGTTAGTCTCCTTTCAGGCTGCCTCTGTTTTGCTCAGACTTTTGTTAGTGGTGTGTTCTGTCTGATGAACGTTCAGTGAAGCCATTCATGTTCTGCAATTAAAACATCGAGTCCTAGGGTTGGACAGTTAGTTCAGGCAAAAACCTTTTAGGTGTGGTTTTATTTGCCTTGAAAAATCAGAGTTCAGTGACTCTGGGACTTTCCCTGAGCACTTGGGGTGAGTTTTGCCGTAATTGTTCACGAAGTAGTTTAGATTAGTTGCTAGAAATTCCGAACGACAAGTTTCCTTTGTTTTCCTTTCATTTTCAAGCAGATATTCACATACGGGATAGTTTGTAAATGGTCTTCAACTCAGGAACATGTTTAGATTTAATTTTCTACTAGTCCAAGTTAATCAGAAATTAATTCAGGAAGTATTTTTCCCAAAGTAATAGGATATGAGGGTTGCGGCCTGTAGTCAGGGTGGAAATTCAACAGCTACGTTTCTCTCCTTCCTGACTCTCAGGCTGTTTTCAGGTGGGATGCAGGTGCTCAGTTTGCTTGTGCGCACGCCTTCTCAGAAACACGCCCGATGCTGATTAGGCCCGGACTTTGCTGGAAAAGTGGTAGTGGTGTTGAGGTTTTGGTACTTGTTTCTTGACACAGAGAAGGTGGCATGTTACTGCTTATGAGGTAATCCTGAGCTTCTGGTCGTATGGAGAGCAGAACCCAGGGTTATAAAGGGAGAAATGAAGAGAGTCCAGTCTTTGTCTGCAGAGACGCTAAGGAGTTACTTGATTTTGTGCGGGCAGAGGTCTGGAAGAATAACTAAAGCTTTTCAGGTTCACCTTTTAAATAATTAACTGTTTTCTTCTTCATTGTTCTAGACTTAGATACCTTTAGAGAAGTAATTTTGACCTAATGCTCAGTTTTCTTAATGTTGTGAAAATGGAATCGCATAAAATGCTGCATTTCTTTCTTTCTGTTCCAGCCCTATCTGGGATTTTGATGTCGGAAAAATTCTTCCGCATTCTAGCACTTGTCAGGGACTCAGGTTAGCCCAACAGGGCAGAGGCCATGGAATGACTCCACAGTTCTGACATGGATTTGAGAGGTGGAGAGGGGTCATTCCTAAGACAGTAGGTGGGTGTGAACTTTTAACCTAGAACGTATGGACTGGACAGTCGCGGACAGTCTTGGCCTTTTGGGGACCCCATATTTGGGCAGATAAATTCTGCTGAATGAAGGTAAATTAGTTACTTCTCCACCTCAGATTTCAAAATTATAACTGTTCCAAGGACACGGGAAAACAATAAAAACCTTTTGACTGAATGGATGTACCATTATCTGCGCTGGGCCTGGATTCACTGAATTGCTTTTATCAGCAGATGATTTGCTTTCTTCAGTTTTAATGATGTGTTTTAATTTTTTGTTTGTTGACTTTGGTGACCTTTTGTAGTTGGAGCACCTGTAGTTTCTTGAAACTGCTCTTAGGCCATTGCAGTTTGGGCTTCTTCCTGGTACAGGGCTTTGTAATAGTCGGCAGATTTGGAAAGTGCCGAGCATGATTTCTTTGCACATTGTGGAGTCCTGAGTCTGAGGCTCTTGTGCTCAGTCCCCGCGGGTGCAGGGGCTCTGATGCCTTACTGTTTCCAAGGGAGTGAGACCCAGTGCTCACAGATCGATCGTGCTCTTGGCTTTTGACTCTGGACACTTTCCTGACTGTGGTTGGTCTTTCCTGAGCGAACACTCTTTCTTGTCCGTCCGGTAGGCCTAGAGGGCAAGAGACCTGATTCTCTCAGGAAGGTCAAGATCGTGGTTTTAGAAACTCAGCAGGATTAGGAATCTGAAATAACCATAAGGGATACCCCTTGTCAGGAGCAATAGAATTGCTTTATTTTTACCTGGTTAGTGAAGGTGGCCTTGGGCCCTGTTGGGTTTTAGAAGTTTAACTAGAAGCTGCTAAAAAGTTATTAAAGAATATTGGGCACACTTGTTAACAAATTACCAAATTCTGATAATAGACTTCAGCATTTCTGGGGTAAAATAACAGTGGTTTTAAAAACTAATCTGGCTTCGGGAATTTTCTCTTACTACCATTTCATAGTTTTCCAGTTAAAATTGGTCTGCGTTTAAAACGTTAGTTATTAGGAATGGGGTACACGTATTCGACTTTAGTGATCTCTCTCGCTAAGCGTGTGAGTTTAGACTTTACTGCCTCAGTGTCACTGAAGGATGAGGTAGATGGGATCCGTATACTTAGTTGCCTTGTAGGCATTTGAAAATTACTTTATTGGCAGCCAGCGTGGAGGCCCAGTGTGTTTGGCTCTGGGCTGACTGTTCTTGGAACTCTCATCCCCAGCCCAGTGACTCACGTGCACCCCACGTTAGGAGGCGCATGTTGCTTACTTAGCCTCTGGGCTGCATCTTGGCTGTTAGAAGTTAACGTTACCTGGGGTTGTCTCGGTAGCCTTTAGTGAGGTCAGGAGAAGGGGATGGGGCAGTGGTCTGTAGCTGCTTATTCGTCTTAGAAATTGTATATAAAGGTTTTATGGATTTTAAAATAAGATTTTCTAAAGGTCAAAATAAATAAAATTTTAGTGGCAAGAGCTTTGTACTAGAGAGGTAGATGTATTAAAGCAACCTAGAACCACACCTTTTAAATAACATAGTTGCCATCAGGAGGTGTTCGAGAGAACGCGTATGCACATGTAATTTTCCGTAGCGCGCACATATGGTTTCTGGAGCAGAGCCTGCTTGAGGGATGGTGGCAGAAAGCAAGATCTTCAATATCAGCGGAGGTGGTTGTCTGTATTTTCTTTTATAAGCTCTGAAAACACTTCCAAACCTGTTTTGATCCCGAGGGCTTGTGAAGTGGGGTCTCCCTTGCGGGGTGGCTCTAGTGGGCCTCACGGGAACCTTCGAGTTGGTCATCGGTAGCGCCCTGCCTCCTCTGCCTGGCATTTACAATGTGAAATGACACGGTCCTGGGCGAGGGAGGCCGTGCGACGTCGGGGAGAGCCGCTCACTCGTTAAGTAGGTCAGCATCGAGGGACTTCGGCGCTGAACTGTCCTCCTGGTGAGTCCCTGTCGTCAGTGTGCAGTTTCTCTCATTCTGAGAAGCTTCAGACTCTGCCCGGGTTTTACTGGGTCTGCGTAGGATGCTGTCAGTTTACCTCCGTGAAATGGTCCGCTCGAACGTGCAGTCGGTTACCGGAAACTGGGATTTCTAGTCCACGCTGACTAACGGTCTCCCTGAGTCAAAGGAAGAAAATGGAGCGCTTGGTCTCCGTGGGTCACATCTGGGGCCGTCGCTGACTCCCATTTTGGGCAGACACGTGGCTCTTCACCTCTTTACCTCTTTACCTCAAGGCTCGGTCTGTCTGTAGCAAACGTCTAGATTCAGAGTCTGCTGCTGTTCTCCTGTTTTCAGTCTTCGCGCTCCACCTCCGCGTTCAGAGCAGGCGTGGCTGAGACTCTGGGGCCTTCCGACAGTTGTTAGGAGGTCATTGAATAATGGCACATTTTTACGACCCGCGTTTTCCTGACTCTAAAGCAGATTGTGTTTTTCCGCTGACACTGAAGCGAAGGTCTTCTAGATGACGTGTTTAGGGAAATCTGCTGCCATATACTAGAGGGAGAATGAGTAACTGGAATGAGGCGGAGGGGGTGACCTCACCCCCCACCCCCCGTCACAGGGCCCGGCCCCCGGGGAATTGATGGGCCTGCGGGCTGCCTCGCTCTGCTCAGGCCCCAGGTGATGCTCCTGGTGACCTCAGGCTCTTAGCCATGTCTTCTAAGCTTACTAGTCTCTCTCTGCTAGTTAGGGGTGCTTTGTAGCTTGGTTAAAATGGTTAGCGTCCTTGCAGAGTTACCGGAGAAGGGGCTGCGGTCGTGAAGAACGTTTCTGTAAAGCACGAACTTCTGCGCGGTGGCTCGGTTTCCAGCAGGGCAGCCCCGTGTTCCAGAATGGCTGCTACTCCCTGTGCCTGTCGTCAGGTGGGCGACCATCCCCGGACGAAGCATGTGAGGGCTGCCCCTACCCCTGCGCACGTCCGCAGCCAGCAGGCCCCCGTGGCCAGCCGTCCGGGACAGTCACTGGGGCTCAGTCAGAAACCTCAGCCTGTGGTTTGAACCCCTGGCACGTCCCTTGACCAAAACTTGAAGAACACTATTGTGGGGCTGTCCCCCATGTTCCCACCCTCATTGTTCATTTTCCACGGCAGGAGGGCCCTCGGCCTCCCCAGCCACCCTTCCAGCAAGCTCCAGGACCACCGAGCTCAATGAGAAGATGGAAGGAGCCGGGAGTTAGACTCAAGCCCTGCGTGTTCCTCTTGCTGGCACAGAGGTGTCAGAGGGCGTGAACCCCCGGGAAAGAGCACAGGTGTGTCTTTGGGGAACACGGGCCTTCGTAGGCTCGGGAACCATCTCTTTTTTCTAATTGCACTATACTTGTCCTCGCTTCAGTCTGGAGATACTGAAGACCTCCATGGGGTCACAATCCTTAGACTTAGCAAGTCTTGCCTTATCTCTAGAGCTCGACGGGGAGAAATGTGACCATTGTCTGATGTCCATAGTTCATTTCCTCTTGGTGGTTTCTTTTCACAGATTGTGTTCATCTGAACCATTTTATTTTTATTTACCAAAGTACTGTACTTGGCTATTTGCAGTGTTTTCAAAACCAAATGTTTCTTTTTTGTGTGTTTTAATCTTCCATACTTGGTGCAATAGAAGCTGCAAAGATGTGCCACTTTATCTATGAAATGGAATTTTGTATACCAATAAATTCTAGTTTAAAGACAAAGCTTCGCGTTGTTTTCGCCAGCGGAACCACCGTTTGAGTGCGTGAGACTGGGAGAGCATGCCAGCAAGTGGCCTTTTTAGAGGCCTTGGCATGGAAGAGGGAGGGCACGGTCATTTGGGTTCTCACCAGGCTTGGAGGAGCTGATTGAGCTTCGGTACAGGTGGGTGCCACCACCGCGCTTGATGGCAGAGCCGCCCTGAAGGACGGGGCGCTGACGGTGGGTGGATACCTAGGAATATCTCTGAGAATTTGGAGTTGTCTAAATACGGAACAGCTTCTGTTGGCTGCCACTCTAGAGCTCTAAGGGTTGGTTTGACCCATGCTAGGAGGAGGCCAAGCCCACCAGACACGTGGGCAGCTGTGACTGGAGCACAGACACCTGGAGATGTCCTCAGCAGAGGACAGGGCAGGGAGAAAGGCAGCTGCAGAAAACCAGTAGGGAAGTCTCCAGGGGTCACAGGGGCCAACCCACACGAAGGTTCTGGCCAATCACGTGGTCAAGGCCGGTGCAATCTCATTGGGCCTTGCCACATCCTGGGAATTTTGGCCTCGAGACTCCCACTCTTTCTAATTTTGTACTCAAATTGGCTCCACAGTACCTTGATGCCAGAAGGTATCCAGTAGCACCCCGCATGAAAGGAAATGTGGCTACTGGCACAGACGTTTGTTTCCCCATGGTCACTATCCTTGAGTGATTTTCGCCTCCGTCCGTGATTGAGAGACCTCTGGGCACACATTCCTGAGTCTGTGAGGCCTGGGGTCCGGATCCTATCAACCCAACTGAGGATCTTTCTGAAAGCTCCTACTAGAATCAAAGTGATGTCCCGATTCAGGTGCTCCCTCAGCTGGATACCATCCCTGGCCTCCATCCCAGCCGGCAGTGATTCACTGGAGACCAAGGGGCCACCTGCTAGCTCAGGCGGGGGTCCAGGGGCTTCCTGCCAGGGCCCAGGTGACCCGTGAGGTCCTGTCTACGAGGTGGGCTGAGCCTGTGAGGTTAAAATGTTCTCGGGCCAAGTAGGGAATGATCAGAGTATAGGAAGTTTGCTGTTTACATTTTCCTCCAGGCTATACAGCAGTGCTCACTCAGGGTGAATGACAGTAGGATGCCAAAGACTGAAATACCACAAGGGGGACAGTGGCTGATAGGTGTCCCTTTTCGGTAACTTCATGGTTGCCTAGGAGAAAGCTGGTTTGGAAACCCAGGTTTAAAGTTTGTTATTTACCAGTCGCCCCGCGAGCCTTTACACGTGCCCCAATGCTCAGAAGGCGGAGATGTGCCTTGAGATACGATAAAAATTGGTCATAGGATGCTCTGCGCCAATGTGGGTTTTGGCTAGGCTGCTGGACAACGTGTGCACTTGGATCACAGTGACTCAGCGATTGAGAACTTGTTTGTTCGTAAGGGGCCGGGACCAATCTTGCCGCTTCATAGGTACCGGCTTGGCAGAAGGAAAACTTCCCTCCCTGGAGAAACTTGTCTGAACCTCCCTATGGCAGAGCGACTTCGGTACCTCAAGGTCCTCCCACTTTTATTCAATTTTTTCACCCATCCAAGCATCCAAGAATCCATCCTGCGTTTACTGGACCTGTATGGTCCAGCGGTTCTTACTTCTGGGCATAGAATCAGGCACGGACCCTGTCCTCCAAGTTTCCAGGAGTGAAAGGGGACTTACACACAATGTGAAAGGAGATCCTATACTAGGAGGACCGTGAACTCAGAGGGAAATCGAGGCTTGGCAGAGGAAGCGACATTTGGCCTGGGCCGAAACGGGAGAGAGGGAGACCCTACAGGGGGTTATCGCATGTTCTGAGGACAGAGTTTATTAAGGATATACAGTTTGGGGAAAGACCGGGCACTTTTTGTTGTTGTTAAGATTTTATTTATTTATTAGAGAGAGAGAATGAGCAGGAGAAGGAGCAGAGGCAGAGGGAGAAGCAGAGCCCCCGCTGAGCGGGGAGCCCAATGTGAGACTCGATCCTGGCACTGCAGGATCACGACCTGAGCCAAAGGCAGACACTGGGTGACTGAGCCACCCAGGCATCCAGACTGGGCACGTCTTCAAACATGTGTCCTGTGGCTTTTGCTACCGAAAGAGCAAGGCTGTGCTTGCCGCGCGACTCCCCGAGATGAGGCGGACTTCGCCCATCCTAACTGTTCAGTGGTGTTGGGAGTTGACCCCTGGGTGCATTTTGACTTTGGAGCTCTGCACAGGTCGCAGCCCTCTGGGAACGGAGCTGCGCACGCTCTCTCTGGCCAGGTGTTTCCTCTGTTGGACCTCCGCTCGGGGCACTGACAGTGAATGATTTTCAGATGTCTCTGCTTAAGATCAATGAGCACTCAGAGTAGTGAGCTCCAGGGCTCTTCGAATAAATGAGCATAGGATTTACCCTGTGCCTGCTGCCACTTCCCTAAAATAATTCCGATTATCATGTGTCCGTGAATTCAACCGAACAGATACTTATCTAGCGTGTACTGTGATGGGTGCGGTAGGGGAGGCAAAAATACCTAGAGCGGCTCGGCCGGGATGGAGCTTCTGGAATGCTCCACGCACTCTGAACACATTGTCTCACTTAAACCTTTCAACCCCTCTGTGAGCCTGGTGATTCCATCCCCATTTTACACAAGAGGAAGACGTAACAGGCCCACGATCACAGACGGCCAGCAGGATTTGAATCTAGAGCAGTCTACCTCCACCGCATAGGAACCCCAGACAAGGACCCCGATGATGGGGCGTAAGTGGACCAGGAAAGGTGCCAACACATTGCCTGGCATTTCAGAGGAGGGTGAAATCTCCAGCTGGAAAAGCATCACAGAGAAGGTGGCATCTGAGATATGCCTCAAGTGTGCAGATTTTCACATGTGAACAGGGAAGCTTCCAGGCTGAAGACAGCTCTGTACAGAGGTGTGAAGGCTGAAAGGCGGTGGGTGGGGGCAGGTTCTGGGACTGTTCATGATGATGGTGCGCTATAAAGAACTGTATATACGGCTGGATCACCGAGGCTGGAAAATTAGATGATGCCACGTCTGAACGCCACGGGTTGGTGGACAGTGGGAGCTACTGATGGTTCTGGGGCAGAGGAAGGAGAGACATGATGGAAATCAAACTGGGGGAAGAGGAAGCCAGCCTCGGATGGTGACCGGCTGGAAGAAGGAGGTCCTGCTGGTCTAGTCTTGCTCTAGGAAAGCACTAGTGTAGAATAAGGTGTCTGTCTGCAGGTTGGCCACATCTGATATGTCTCTATCTCTGGCATTCAGCGAAGGACCAGCCATGTCGCCAGTGCACACATGTACACACTTACCAGAGGTTCAAATCTCCAGCAGGGACACCACGAAGAATCCCAAAGAAGCAGATGGAGGTCTGGTGAAATCCTAATCGGAAACTCCAATCTGCTCTGATTTCTCATCACTTACTCAGCAAGTTACTTGATCAAGCATTTAGTGAATAGCTTGTGTTAGGGTTAAGTGGAACAAAGCAAATCAATCCAAATCGTGTCATCAGAATTGGAGAGGCCATTTATGAAGAACATTCAGGTAACAGGGTCCTGCCCCCAGCCTTGAGGTAGCCCCCAGGCCTCATGCGTTCCTTCGTTCATTCAGTGAATTACTAAACACAAAGCACTTAGAACAGTGCTTTAATAAACAACATTTAGAAGTGCCAAGACTTGTTAAAGTGTCAGATCATTACGGCTGTCATTCATTCACAGAACACGAGCGCTTATTATGTGCTAGGCACTGTTCTACACTTTCATAAACGCTAACTCATTCAAACCTTGCCACAACCAGCCCGCCTTGTTCCAGTGGGCCCCGTGTCCGGGTGTTTTGGGTTTTAATGGCCACACAAGTCACTCGGGGTAAGGCGGTGTCTTGTTAACCTACAGGTTTTGCCTCCGTGGGCCTGGGGTCAGGTCTGAGATCCTGCATTTCTGACAAGCTCCCGGAGGATGCTGTTGCTGGTGTCCACGGGCTGCACAGAGCCGCAGGTCGGGAACAGAGGCACCGTGGCTAACTGGCTGAGCAGAGAGGTCTTGACCTGGAAACTGTGTGACCTCAAGTTCAGGGATTTTTTTGTCATTGCTGCAAGTGTGCACCTGGCGATGAATGTGTGTACCACAGACACGTAGACGGAGTCCAGACCCATTGATTCATTCCGCGAACGGTTACGGATCACTGGGAAAATGGACCGCACGGGTCTAGTTCGTAAGTTCCAGTTTTCACTCTGCCGGATGGCTGCACACCTGTTGGATGAGCCGGGGGCTGTCCCGTTGCTGCCTCACACCCATCGCGCCCAGAGCGTAACCTCTCTCCATCTCCCCATGCCAGCTCCCTCTGCCCGTGTGCCTTGCTTATGCAGTGACATCTAGCATTCTAAGATGTCTGTAAGGGCTTTGTGGTTTTTCTCAGCATATTATTGATGATGCCGAGGGACCCATTTCACCCTCCCAGAAGCTACTTTGTCCCCTGATGAAGGGAAATCCGGTATGAGCTGCATTTAGGTTTCCTCCTTGTAGCGGAAACCAAGTGGACACCAGAAGGCGCCTCAGGACCACTCTTCCCAACACACGCGCTCGCTTGCCTCCCCAGTCCCAGTGTTGCTCTTAAGACCTGATCGTCCTGTGACTCCTTGCAGGGGACCAGCATCATTCAAAGTGGCAAAGTGCGCTCACCACCTCCCCGCCCTTTGTTTTTGCTAACACAGAACATCTTCACCTTTCAAAGTTTATGACGATCATCCCTCTGATGTTTTCTCTCTCTTTCCTGCCCTCAAAGTCCAGAAAGTTGCACACACGCCATGAAAACGACAAACGGCATGAACATTTATTGCGTGTCTGCTGTGAGCTCTGTCCCTTCTGTGTAATACCTTGTCCCACGCTTGTCTCATTGAATGGGCTCCTCCCAGTCCTGGCAGGCTTTATCACCATACTGTAGAGAGTAGAGATAATTCTGGCCATAGTGAGGAGTAGACTTTGCTGACGTACCTTGCTTCCAGGGTTGGCCGCATCCCACCTTGGGGGAACCCTTCAGTGCCTTAAAATCTTTGTGGCTCCAGAGTTAGATGCTGGAGGCTGACATCTTTCCTCCCCCCGCCTCCCCCATATCAGAAGCCTGACCCGGCCTGGGCACGCTCTCAGCAGATCTTCTCTGGGCACTCTGGGCTCTCCAAGATGACAACCAGAGGGTTACGTTGACATGGCCATATGTGGCCATGCAGGGTGTCACTGGATGATACCAACGTGTGAAGAAACAGAGGCATGCTGGCTGGGAGTGAAGACATCCCTGCAGATAGATCGTCCCCTCTCTGTCCCCTGGCCGCCTTTCGGTCAAAGGAGGGGTTTGGATGATTCTGGAGCTTTTTTTTCACACTTAGCCATTCTGCTAATCGGAGGGATTTGAGGCCTGCTGACATGGTGGGGACAATATTTTTAGGTTGGTATTTTTCATGCTTCTCACATGACACCATATGGCCAGATCTATTCCTTCTGGATATCGCCATTACTGTCTTGCATAAGGTTGTAGAATGTTAGAAAAAGAGAATCACAAAAACTTACTATAAGGGGAAATGGAAAGGACAGAATGTTAGAATTACCCGTGGAGGTCACCGTGTCCCATTGGTTCCTGCCGCATTCCCAGTGCTTAGCACATTGCTGGCACAGGGTAGAGACTCGGAAGAAAAAAAAAGTGAATGAAAGAAACTGTAGACTAATGAAATCCTATAATGATAGAATCTGGGGATCAGAGAATATTAGAATCATAGGACATTATTCACTTAGGAGAGGGAACGGGGATCTCAGGGCTGAGTTATAGAATCTTCTGGGTGCTAGAGGGTCCCTTGACTCTTCCTAGGAGGACCAGAAATGGTCCAGGCCACAGTCTGGGAGCTCTCGGGGGCGGGGGTGGGGGGGTGGGTGTGAGAAAGGACTTTCTGGAGGGAGGGCCTTTGGTGTCAGTGCTGCCCAGGCCGGGGCCGCTGGAGGCGAGGCCCAGTGCAGAGGTGGGCCTGGCCCTAGCAGGGTGGTGTGGGGCCGCTGCACAGTGTGTTGGGATAGCGCACGAAGTTGCGGTTGTAGGTGCCCAGGTTCTGGCGGAAGCAGAGGGCGGCAGTCCGGTCACACTCGCAGGTCTGACGCTGGCAGACGGTTCGGCCGGCTGATGGGACAAGGTGAGTCAGGGACCCTAGGGCTTGAGCCTCCCGCTCTCTGAGGTCTGCGTTCTCTGTCCCATTCTGCTGGGAGCCCACAGCCGTGGGGGCGTTTTGGATGTGGGGGGGCAGGGCCCGGGGGGTGTCTGGGGAGACTCCCAGGACACTGGGAAGCTGGGGGACATCTGTCCTAGCTGTTCTGCCTTCCTCTCCCATGCCCATGCACCACCCACCCCCGCCCTGGCCCTCTGGCCAGCCGTGTGGGTCTCTAATGCACCTGCTCCAGCCCCAGGACAGATTTCTAGACAACCCCTTCCCTGTGGGAGCCATGGCTGGTGCTGGAGGGCAGCCAGCGAGCTGACAGGGGAGCAAGAAATGACAACGACTCAGTCCCAGGTGGCCTTTGCGTCCCGGAGCAGCCTGGGCCCAGACTGGAGCCTGTTGGCACTGAAGCTCGGGGCTTGCTCGGGCCCTGGGGCTGTCTCCATTCGAGGGGACAGAGCCTGATTTTCTGGCATTTGTCTTCAGGCCCCCTCTCTATGTGTGTGCTCACACCTGGCCTGGGTAGAGCCGGCTTCGGTTCTCTAAACAGCGGGGTCCCAGGGCCTCCCCTTCTCTCCACGGCCTCTGTTGGCCCTCGGCAGCTCTGGCTCCTCCCTGTTCCCATGAATACATCTCACAGAAATGTCCAGGGCTCCTCTTTTTCCCCTCAAAGGTCAGCCTCCACTTCCCACCAGGGTTCTGCCCACATCTGCTATTCCAGCAAAATTCAGGGGTTTATCGGCTGCATGGGTTCTTTTGGGTGGTTCTTGCTGGGAGCTAGATTAAGCTGGGAAAGGGAGTGTGACTGGCTCCATTTTATAGATGAGGAAACAGGCTTTTGAGAGGTCACATCTCTTGCCCAAAGTCACCCAGTGGGGGAGAAAGTGAAGCCCTGATCCTCTGACCCTGTCCTCCTGACACTTCTCCTCAATCATGCCCTCAGTGCCATTCCAGACAGGTGACTCGTTCCTACCTTGCATAACCCTTCTGTGATGGAGAGCTCACTATCTGTCAAAGCTGCCTTGCTGTGTAGACAGATGGCTGTGGGAGCAAGAGACTGAGCTAAATCTGCCTCCAGTGGTTCTGGTACTGGCTCTGCCCACCCTGCCCCCAGGACAGACCTTAGAGATCTGAGCTGTCTTCTTTGACTCTCCACCCCCTCACGCAGCCCCGCCCTCCCTCTAGGCGGCTCTGGCTTTGCAGCGGGGAGGCTTGATGCTTGGATCTGGGCTCCCTCCACACTGCCACCTGGTCTGGGAGGCTTCCATGGGGCTGGGGACCAGAGGAAAACTAATCCTCAAGTGGGCATTGGATCTGGCAAAGCTGAGCAA
Organism: Lontra canadensis; assembly: GCF_010015895.1. Classification (NCBI taxonomy): domain Eukaryota; kingdom Metazoa; phylum Chordata; class Mammalia; order Carnivora; family Mustelidae; genus Lontra; species Lontra canadensis. Next base: position 13,978,795 of record NW_022631019.1, read on the forward strand.
ATAGGTCCAGCCTGAGAGCCCCACCGGGGGAGTCAGCCTTCAACAATGGGGTCTGCTGTCCCAAATCGTAGCTCTAGCTCGGTCTGGGACTGTGCCCTCGAGGCTCTGTCCTGGAGACATTGCTCTGAAACTTGCTGCCCAGGCCCTGGAGAGGGTGTGTGGGTATAGCTCCCCTGGGCCTGGCTCAGCTCCGCCTCCTTTGTGCCTCCTTCCCAGGCTGGAGCTGGGGGTTCTCTGGTGTGGAGAAGGCCTGGAGCCAGGGCAGGAGCCCACAGGTCCTGGGATCTTTAGACTGGATACCAGTCAGGCGGGGGGTAGCCCAGTCTTTCTCTACAATGCCCTGATGGTGGAAGACCCAGCCCACCCATCCCTCTAGCCCAGGGTCCGGCCCTGACGAGGAAGCAGGGGCCGCCATCAGGAGGGGGCTCCTGTCTGAAGCTGCCCTCCCCCATCCAACCTGGGTTCTGGGGCGTTCCAGAGTTGTTCGCTTACCACAGAAGATGTTGTTCCTGCTGGCAGAGAAGAGATACCTTTCCAGCTTGGGTTCACAGCCCATCTTCTCCAGGCGCCCGTAGCAGCAGTCATGGGCATGGCAGCACCTGGAAGGGTCACGGTCAGTCTAGAGGGGCCCAGGAGCCAAGCTGGGGTGGACCAGGGGCTGCCGGGGGGCCCAGGGCTCCAAGGAAAGGTCAGCCTCCACTTGCAGGGTGTCCCAGCTTCTCCCCACCCCCGGGAGGTCCCCCGGTAGGGCCATCTGCTCACCAGTCCGTCTGGTCCACGGGCCAGTGGGAGCCCCCAACACCGCAGTAGCAGCCGTAGTCATTGTACTGCAGCGCTGGCTTCCCTGTCATCCTCTCGATCATCACCCCAAACTGGACCAGGTTCCCGCTGGCCAGGGCCACTGTGGAGATGGAGGGCAGAGGCGGGCAGACCCATCAGGGCCCTGCCCTCTGCAGCCAGCTTCCCTCACATCCCCTTAAATCTGAGTCAGACACCTCCAGATTGTCCAGCCCACCTCACCACGCACCTTGCTCCCAACAATGACGCCATCCGGTAATGATATCTCCACACTGTCCATCCCACCTCGATCCCTAGGGCTCACCCCACTGTGACAACGCACCCAGGGCTCCTCACGCCCTCCTCCCTCATCTCCAGACTACCACCCACTCATCCTCCTGCTTGTCCCCCACTGTGCCCCCAAATGTCTCCCAGTGGGTCCTGATCATTTCCCCAGGTTTCAGAGCATTCTGTCCCCACCAAGTCCCATTAGATGCCACTGGATTGGCTTCATGACCACCTGGGCTTTCCCGAATGCCTCCAGATCCTGCTGATACAGCAGCAGGGGTTTGTCCATCCAGGCAGGCTGGAGCCCCAAATGGAAGCTCATGGGGAAGATGTGAAGCGCAGGGGGCAGGAACCTCGTCTGTGTTACCGTGGGTCCCCACCAGCCCCTTTCCTGTGCCCTCCTAGGTCGCCCGGGCTGCATTCCCTCCCCCTACCCGTCCCTTCTTCCCTGGCCTGTGCTGCTTCAAGGCACAACTGGCCTAGAGTTGACCCCCCACAACTTCCCTAGAGCCTGGTTCCAGGACCTCCGGGGAGTTCTCGGTTCCCAGCTGGGGAGGAGGAAGAGAGAAGGTCACATAGGTCACTTACCCAGGAGGCAGAGGAAGGTCAGAAGAGGGGGAGGCTTCATCCCAAGGGGAGGGGAGGTGAGCAGGGGGCAGAGGAGCTGGGCTGCGAGAGAAGGAAGTGAGCGGGGTGCTTCTGATCTCAGGGCACCTCCCCAATTAGTTAAATACTGGGTCCTGTCCACTCCCCATCATTAACCCCCGAATGCACAGTGATGCAACTATACTTCCAGGTCTTTGGTCAATTCCCCAGGGGAGGGGCCAGTCGGGGGCCTATGGACTTGGTTCCCAAGGGGTTTTGGGGAGCAGTCTGTGGCTCTCTCTTTTCCCTGCCTCTGCCTTCACCTACCCCTTTCCAAAAACCATGGTGCTAGCTCTCACCGGCTGGGCTGTGAGCTAGGGGCTGTACCAAAGGCTTCTCATTCGTGGCATCTTTTTCTCACCCCCATTTTACTGATGCAGCAACTGAGGCCCAGAGAAGCTGAGAAACTGATGTCCACATGGCCAAGTCTGTCCTGTTTCCATGCCGTTAGCTACTGCAGCAAGCCCTCTGCTCCCTGTCCCCTGCTCCATGTCCCCTGCTCCGTGTTACCCAGTAGGAGAGTGCTGAGTGTAGCTTGACCAGGAGGCAGGACCCTGGGGACCTGGAGGGCCATTTGTCCAAGATCGAATAGGCCAGAGGCTGGGAGCTCAGCCAGCTGAGCTTAGGGATTTTTCTTCATTGTTCTTTCCTGGGCAGGCTCCTGCTTGTTTGACAAGCAGTGAAAATGCTCCCAGATGTGACTTCTGTCTCCCTAGATCCCCAGGCAGTGGTGTAGTGTGTAGCCATAGAAATAGACTCTGTCTGAGTCAGCTGGAAAACCCACATTCCAGCATGGACTGGAAACTTCCATCCTTTTGATGTTATCTTAGGGAATGGGTTGGGGAGACAGTACCCCCTGGCCCAGCTTGTCTCCCAGCATGAGCTGCCGTCCCCATGGTTAGGTCAGAACACAGAGGCCAGGCTTCAGAGCTTGGCTAGAGGTCCGGAGGGGCCGGGGGATGGGAAGGAGGGTCCAGCTCTGTTGTGCTAGGAGATTGCAAAGTCCCACCAGTCACGGGTGCACCGTGGCCTCCTGGGCTGGTTGCTGCCCACACCCCTGAGTCCACGGCGGCAGAAGGGGAAGCAAGATGCCCCCTGTCCTGGCCTGGGATTCCTCGTGCCCTGCCCTCCCTGTTCCTGGTCTGGAGTGGGGGTAACTTGACCAGCGATTTCCGTCAGCGCAGCACCTGGGAGCTGCCTGATCTTCAGCCTCGTGGTCCTGCTTCCATCACTTAGGCAGGTCTTTTGCCTTGCTCGTCTCCTTAGTCTTCCTGTCTGTATTATGGGGACAGAAGGCATCCCAGCTTGCCTCCTTCCTGGCAGGATGGGAAGCTCAAGTGCCACCAGGCAGCTTGCCCCCTCTGAAGCCCCTTGCTGTGGCCAGGATGGTGCCAAAAACTCTTCTTAGGCAAGATCTCAAGGAGGCTTCAAAGAGCCCCATGATGCTGCTGCTCCTATCATCCCCACTTTACAGAGAGGTAAACTGAGTCCACGGTGAGCCAGAATATGGGCCCAGACAGTTTAAAGGGCCTACCTCGTGCTTCTAGTAAGGCTGGTGCCTAGCACGTATGGTAGTTTTAAGGGCTTCCAAAATGCATGAATTTCTTTAAAATCAGAATGACTATAACACAGCCTAGATTATATTTGCCTTCCTACCAATGTGGTCATACATATGCTTTTCACTTTTTTTTTTTTCTACTTTAATGGAGGAAAATGCCTTTGGAGGAAAGTTGCCATGTGAGACTGACCCTAGGCAGAAGGCCAGCCGCTCAGGAGCTGGTTTGGTGCAGAGTCTGGGTCTCACGCCTGCAGACGGGAAGGACTTCCCGACAAGATCCGTGACACTGTGGTTGGGGGGTGCAGGTCAGGGGTCCAGGCCCGGGGCGGGTGCCACCTGCGGAGGGGAAGAGACATCTGGGTGATGGGATCTTGGCCAACGATTTGGGATTAAAAGATTTTAATGCAAGGTAAGGCTGGGTGAACACTGGCCGAACTGGGGTTCAGGCTTGCCTTGCACCCCTCCCATTTCCTGCTCCCGATCCTCTGGGAACTCACCACCCCCCACCCCATGAGACTAGGGGGTGGGGAAGGGCCAGGGAGGTGCATGCACCTGGCCAGGATCACCCAGCAGCTGTGAGTCATGGGCTCTAAAGAGGGGGCTCCCCGTGGCTCACCACTGCCTTTTGATTTTAACAAGGGCTCCTCCTGGCAGCCCCTGGCTCCTGGCCTGGGTCATCAGAGCCCAAACAGTGAGTCATTGAGGAGCTAAGTCTAAACAACTGAAAAGGAGCTTTGATTCCTGGGAGGTTTGGCCCCTAGCCCTTCCTGCAGCAGCGTAAGGGTGTTTCCCAGGAAGGGCCGAGTTTCTGAGGCAGTTCCTTGGGTGAGCCATTTTGACTCCTGGCCTGGCCAGGATGGGGCCCCTGCCAGCTCTTCCCATGTGTGCCTGGAGCAGAAAATCAAGGACTGGGGTAGGGGGTGGGTCGCAGAGCCAGGCGGAGAAATCTAGGTGGGCTTGCAGGCAGAGGTGTCTGCGGCTGAGGTTCTGGGGAGGACTCAGATGTGGAGGAGAGTTTCAGGATTCGGGACATGTGGTTGGTTTTATAGTTTTCACACAGTGACACCATGTGGTTGAAAGGGCCAGGGTCTCTGCACCCACAGGATTAGAACTGGAGTGTGTGCTCTGCCCTGTAGGGGCTGTGTGACCTTGGCTGGGCCTGTCACCTCTCTGAGCCTAGCTTCGTCATCCATAATAGGGGGATCATTGGCCCTACCTTGCAGAGTTTGGGACTGGACGGAAAGGAAATGAAGGGTGTAGAGTTCTCTGCGGGATGCCGCGCCCACAGGAGGCACCCACAGATGTTGGGTTCCTCCTTCCTTTCCTCCTTACCTGGCCACAGGGGAGACGGTCACTGTCCCAGGAGCTCCGAGCACCTACCCCTGCTGGGGTGGAGCACAGGTGGCTAGGCCAGGGCTCCCAGCCCTCGGATAGGATGATGGTCCCCGCTTGAAAGATTTTAACTTCCTTGATGGAGGGTGGTCAGGGGGAGGTGAGTAGAAGGAACAGAGCCCAGTCTCAAAGCAGTCTTCTTTCTTGTGGTGTAAGTGAGTTCCTTGTAGCTTAGAAGCTGTCACCACCACCACCATCACCGTCATCATCTCACCATCTCCTAAGCTCCAGATGCGCTGCGGGCACCAGACTGAAGGCTTGATCTCATCACTTCTGTGGCTTCCCTCAGAGTCTGGTGACTCCTGCAGATGTCTCCCAGCGGAGTGGGGGGAACCGGATTCCTGAAAGGACTTGTAGCCTCTTTAGTCAGTCACCTCCACGGGGGACTTCCTATGTGCTGGGCAGACACCAAAGAGCCACACACTGTGATTCTGGCCCTCGTGTTGCTCACAGTCCAGCAGGGAGACAGACATTAGTAATTATACACTGAAGAGAAACTTACAAATAGGCATAAGTGGTTTGACAGGATGTTCCATGGGCCTATGGGAGCATTTATGGGGGTGTCTGATCCAGGCAGGGGGCCAGTGAGGACTCCCCTGAGGAAAAAATTGTTTAGCAGGAGTCTCAAGAATTTAATCAGGTGAAGAGGAAGGCAGAGAGAGTTTAGATAGGGAGACAGCCTGTGCAAAGCTCCTGTGGTCTGAGGGACATGCATCCAGGAAGGGCTGAGAGGCGGCAGAGGTGGTGTGCTGTGCTACTTACTGGTGGGCGGGCCTCAAAGGGCATGATTCACTGGGAAGCTGACCCCAGGAACTTGACCTCCTGTTCACCCCACGGTATGCCTTTTGCTTAAGCCTGAGGGGCAGGTGGTCTAGAGCTTGAAGAATGCTGGAGAGGACCCCGGAGTCCCCTATGAAGATGAGGCCCCTCTCAGAAGGAGATCTGTGGTCTTTTCATCCCAATGGGGAGACACCGTGGGCACCCGAAGTCCAGGGAGACTAGTCCCCTCCGCTGGGAACAGGTTTTGTACAGTTGTCATCACACAGCTGGGTTCTCCCATTTGTGATGGAGAGGAAAGAACAAGACTCCTCGGCGTGGGCCTGCTGTCATCTTTTATAAGGTCGCCAACGTCCTTGTAAAATGGTACAGCTGTGCCTTGTTGGTCTTCGTCCAGGGAACAACGCAACGCCAATGAAGTGTTTTATACCAGGAGGTGTCCTGCTCATAGCTGCGTTTGGACAGGATGGCGCTGGCCGCGGAGGGATCCAACAGGAGGGACCCCAGCCGGGAAGAGAAGCCCAGTTCGCGGGTATGGCCAGCTCCAGGATGGTGTGGGCTGCAGGTATCGGTTGACAGAGGGGCTGTGCTGGGACAGACCAGGTGGGTAGTGGCATCTGAGAGATGGTGGGAGTGTAGGGGGCTACCACCCTGTTCATTGGGACTTCATGGATGTGGGGGTCATGGGGGAGGGACAGGAAACAGCAGACCCTTGTCCCATGAAAGTTCTACTGCCCGAGGCTGATCCAAGGAGGTAGAGGGAGCAGGGAGGCCTAGGGGAGTAGGGATGCCCCCAGAGGTGCAGGCAGGTGTCTGGTGCGGCACAAGCATTTTGCTGGGTTGCCTGTGTCTCTGAGCGCCTGGATGTTGGGGGATATGTAGACCCCCCACCCGCTGTGGGGGACCCCTTTTCTCCTGAGTGCACTAGTGTCCCAATTGAGAGGATATTCTGGGCTCTAGGGTCAGGCTGCCTGACTTTACCATTGGCTGACCAGATACTCTTGGGCAAACAACCTCACTTCCAATGATTTCAGTTTCTCCACCTGTACAATGGGGATAATAATGGCACCCGTTCCTGATATGGTTGGGAGTTAATCCAACAGGACCTGCTAAGTGTCTAGAAGAGAAACCTGTTAGGAGCCGTCATACTAGTTAACACAGATTAACTAGCGGGCCTCCCCTGTAAAACCCCTTCCTGTTTGGAGCCCCCTCCCCATCCTTTCTTTCCCAGAAGCCTCCAGAACCTGTTCTGGGTAGTGGTGGTGGGGCTCACCCCTTAGACTTTAAAGTTTAGGGGGTCTGGGGCAAGAGTACATGTGAGGATCCCCATGTCGTATGTCTAAATATTTAAAAGTTATAATCAAGCTGCCAAGGTGGGAAATAAAATATGTTCTATCCTTCTATCTGAATATGCTTTCCTAACAACAGGTTAAAGAATATATGGAAAGTCACAGTTCTTACATGAATCAAGTCAGGCATGTCCAAGTCACTCAAGTTTAATTATTATTGTATGTGTCTGGGTGTTTTGTTGATGGGCTTGTCATGTTTGAATCACTTATAGAATATAGACAAACATATTTCATAAATGATTGTACCTTTTTCTTGCTTTCATTTCAGCAAAATCTCCAATTACATTATAATCAAATACATTATAATCAAATTTTTACGTAGTTTTTGCTCCTCTGACCATAATGATCAAAAGGATTTTTAAAATGTAACTGTAGGGGCGCCTGGGTGGCTCAGTGGGTTAAGCCGCTGCCTTCGGCTCAGGTCATGATCCCAGGGTCCTGGGATCGAGCCCCACATCGGGCTCTCTGCTCGGCAGGGAGCCTGCTTCCTCCTCTCTCTCTGTCTGCCTCTCTGCCTACTTGTGATCTCTGTCTGTCAAATAAATAAATAAAATCTTTAAAAAAAAAAATAAAAAAAAAATAAAATGTAACTGTATTCAAAGTGAATACAATTCGCTTTGAATACAATATTCAAATAAAATTGTAATACAATATTAAATACAGACTTATTTATTTATATAATTTATTTATACAATATTAAATACAAATATTAAGTTCCAATTTAATACAATATCAAATACAAATTTCAATACAATATTCAAAACAAAAAAATTCTTTGTTTCATAAAAAAACAAAGTAAATCTAAAGAAAATCTAAGGAGAAAAATTCAAAATATTTTGTTGCTTGCAAAAAGGTCTTCTAAAATACTCTGAACTCTCTATTACAATTAATAGGCAAAATATAAATTATAGGCAATGAATATAAAAAATTTTAAATGATTTGAATAAAGCTGGCTCTTTGGAAGCATTTTTGTTGAATCACATCTTGCCAAATATATATTTTTTAAAGATTTTATTTATTTGAAAGAAAGAGAATGAGAGAGAGCACAAGAGATGGGAGGGGCAGAGGGAGAAGCAGACCCCCCAACCAAGCAGGGAGCCGGATGTGGAACTCGATCCCAGGACTCCAGGATCATGACCTGAGCCAAAGGCAGTCGCTTAACCACTGAGCCACCCAAATACTTTTTAAAAAATGAGACTATTAGCCATTCAGGCGTTTGGTGTCACGCAGCTGCCAATGAAAGACACTGCTCTCACCACACAGTGTTTGCATCAACCTGCCTGATATACATTTCCCAGTGACAGGCATTGTTTGATAAAGCCCAGGGGTCCTCAGTGACCCTGTGAAACTGGGGCCCACAAGTGCCTCGACACCGTGAACTGGAAATGACCATGCCCAAGAAAATGGGTATTTGGAACAGGTGGGAAGTGCTATTTGCTAGGCAAGATCTGGTGTGTCTTCCAGAGGAAGGCTCTGATGAGGTCATGCGTCCCGGAGCGCCCACTGCCCACCCATGGTCCCCAACAAGCACGTGACCACGAGGCAGCAGCCACGGCTCACAGCCTTCTGAGATTTCCATGCGGGTGCCTTTTGTTGCCAGGACATGGGGCAGGAGATGCCAGGGAGTGGTTCACCAGGCTAAACAGTGTTAATTATGAGAACAGAGGAGAAAATTGCAAACGAGGAGCCAAGAGGCCAGGAACGGCGCTGACCTAGAGCTGGGTGCTGGCAGGGGCCAGAGGCACTCAAGGGCCTCCCAACAAATTTGGTGTGTGTGCGTGTGTGTGTACGTGCATCTGTGTGTATGCATATGTGTGCATGTGTGTGTCTGTGCGTGCTTGTGTGTGCATCTGTGTGAAGTGTGGGTCCTCTGGAGCACGGGAGCCACGGTGGGCCTGGTGTAGTGATGCCCCCATCCTTTCAGCACCTCCTGTGTGTTCTAGGGACTTTACATTTAACCTTCACCCCAACGCTGTGAAGTGGGCATTGTTGTTGCTGTTTTACAGATGGCAAGACTTAGGCTCAGAGCCCTGCCAAGGAAGGAACCAGCCAAGGCCACAGACTGCCCAGTTCCCGGGATGGCTCCCAAACCGGTCTCCTGCTGTTGCTCCATGCTGCCTCTCAGTGGTGAGTTTAGGAACAGGCCTGCCGTCCTTGCTCACTCAGGTGCCCTCGGTAGGGGGTCCTGGAAGCTGGTGTCTAGTTCCGTGGAGGCACTGAAGCTGACTTCGGTGGCCTCGTCTGACCATTTGCACTTTGGTTTTCCACCACCCTGCTGCTTTGCCCTCCCTCGAGCTACCCAGGTACCCAGAACCCAATCCTTAGGGTTTCTTTGGCTCCTGATCTGGATTCCTTGAAACTGAGAACTTCTTCCTCTGATTGAGATCCAGCGTCTGACATCCCCAGGGTCCCAGTGCTCCGGCGTGCTACTCCTCAGAACCTAAGGGGCCCGAGACAGAGGCTAGAGGAAAGAATTCCAAACAAGGAGGTGAGAGCTCAGGCTTCGGGCTCTGCCACTAACCCCTGAACCAAATCCAAGTCGATTCAGTAACCTGGTGGGGCAGAGAAAATCCAGGAGGACCCCTGCTGGGGCTGGGCAATTCTGGAGGTATTTTCTCCAAGCCCCAGAGTCTGACTGCCAAGGACATGAAGCTTTCTGTCGGAAGTCGCTGTAAGAGGCGTGTGTGATATCCAGAAGTCCGGGCACGGAGGATCTCGGAGGCTGGGGTGCCTCCCCGGCAGCCAGAACCCAAAGCAAACAATTGGATTTCCTTACAGAGAAATGCTGGCGTTAGGAAGATAGCCTGGCAAGGTCAAATGCAAGGACAAAGAGCACATCTCAGAAACAAAGCTTAGAGGCTCTAGGGAGGCTCCCAGCAGAAATAAGGGAGCTGCCAGAAGTCAGAGAAACTGCCAGGGCAGCAGCGAACGGACGCCCCAGGGTCGCCTGGAGCTCCCCAAGTAGGTGCAAATTAATGGTCACCAAGTCCCCGCGACAAGAGAAAAGAATCCAACACCTTCCACTTGGCCACCGTGTAGGGCCCTCACACGTGTCGACCGCGGAGAGGAACAGGTCCCACCGCGGACTCCGGCGCACAGATGAGCAAATGCGCGGGCCGCCCCTGCAGCAGGCTGGTGGAGAGCGCCAAGGAGCCGTGGAGGACCGAGGGGACGATTCCCTCTTCCTGCACGGAGAGGAGCTGTCACCTGAACTGGGCCTTGAAGAGCGAACTGGGTTCAGCGGATGGAAGCCCCGAGGAGGGAAACGCAGTGCGAGCGGTGGCTACAGACCCCCAGGGGCTCAGGAGTCCTGTGGACGTCTTTGCTTTTTCCTGCCCGGAACCCTTCCTCCCCTCGGATACCCCCATCCCAATTTCCGCCTCAAATTCTAGGTGGTCCTGGTGGAGCTGCCAATCACAGTGAGGCCCCACCCTCAAGGGGAGGTGCATGGCCCAAACCGACCAATCAGACAGGAACTCCGCTTCCTCCGCGGAACCAGGCCCTAGCTTGGGGCAGATGGACAGAGCCATTCTGCCCTTAATGTCTTAAAAAAAAAAAAAAAAAAAAAAAAAAGTGTGGGGTAGGGGAAGTAGAGGCAGAGAGAGAGGGAAAGAATCTCAGACTCGTGCTGAGTTGACCTGGGGCTCCATCCCACAACACTGGGATCATGACCCGAGCCTGAGTCTGATGTTCAGCTGACTGAGCCACCCAGGTGCCCCTGTCCTTAGTGTCCTAAAGACACTAACGTGGTCTCGCTGGTGATTTCTTGCCTTCTGTCTTTCCCAAGGCCTGCTGGATCAGCTTTCCCTCCTATTTCACGAGACACCCAACTTCCTTTAACCCAATTCTTTTTTGGCTTTGGCTGGGCAGAAGCTTCTACGGTTGGCAAAGATATTTAAGTGATACCAGGAAGAAGGTTGTAGGCCTCAGGCCCGGAGGGGAGAGGTTGGAACTAGGCAGAGGTGGGACCCGGATCCGACATTGGAGGACTGGGTGGTTGCTGACATAGAACAATTTAAAGCGGATGAAGAATGGGGAGGCCTCATGATGGGATGGTTGCTTTGACAAAATAAGGGTAATTAAAGAGGGAGATATTATCATACCTGGCACCGCCTTACACAATCCATGTCAGGTTTCTTTTTGTTTATTTTTTCTGTTCTTCCCGAAGAGAATGTGGGTTCCTTGAAGACAAACGCTTTGTCGTGAGCACAGCTCTATCTCCAGCCCTAGAACAATGCCTGGCACCCAGTAGGCGTGTCAGCATTCGATGGGCAAATGCACGTGGGAATAAACATCCAGCTCCAGTTGAGGATTTCCAGAGCAAGAAGCAAAGGGTTATCCCAGGAAGAATCCAAGGGATTTGCTAATTCATGTTATCCAAAATCTGGGGAGAAATCGTGAGCATAGATGTTGGGGCTCCTCTATCAAGAATGAAATGTTGGGTCAGGCTGGACATATGACTATGGGTGCCCTGGCCATGGTTCTGCAATTCAGGGTGAGAATTTGGGCAGCCCTCTGAGTCTAATACTGCCCAGGTTGGCAAGCTCAAATACTGGTATATGCTACACAGCATGGAAAGCCAGATTCATTGTCTTGATGCGCGGGGAGTAGACAGGAATTTCTGATTGTTCTCTATCCCGTTCTCCCTGGCTTTTCTCTCACTCATCACCCCAGTGAACCTCCTAGGGTCCAGATTTCTCTTCCGTCACTCTCACTTTGAGAACCTGATTGGGGGGGGGGTGTCATAATTTTAAGAAAGCTTATCCTGGGCTTTTCTTTCTTGACCAGAGATGTTGGTGGAAGGGCTGCAGCTGAAATTATTTCAGAGGCGTTGAGGGATGGCCAGGGATGCACAGCCAGGAGGCAGCGGGCAATCACCAGGACAAATGAGTGGGGTCATCATGACGGGTAGTCAGTGGGTGAGGTGACGAGATCTCAGAGCATGGGTGGGGCCAGTGACCCTCTGAGTTTCGTTTGGTTTGTGTGATTGACACATCTGAATGAGCCAAATGAAATCCCCTAGAGTCCAGGAGCCTGTCAGAAGAGAGTCAGACTGGCATTGAATTTCTATCAGACACGCTGTCATTCATTGTAGGACTTCCTTTTAGTATCTTTCTGAGTTTGATGCACTGTTTTTTTGACTTTATATCTTTGTCTTAGCTTACCTTCTTATTTTGTTGGAATACATTCTCAGATAATTTTCTGGGAAAAAGAAGCAAACATCTGAATCTTCCCAAAATATCATGGCTCCCTTATACTTTTTCTGGATGGAGAAATCCAGCCCAGGGGTTGACAGACTAGGGCCCATGGACCTTGTGCCCAGTTCTTGTTCTTTTGTAGACAAACTGTATATTTCCCCCTCTTTCATGGAAGCTTTTAGGATCCCTGCTTTGTCTTTATTGTTCTAAAAGCTTACAGTGATGGGGTTGGGCATAAGTGTTTTTTCCCACCTGAGTGGTTAGCACTCAGTGGGGTCATTCAGTCTGAGGACTGTTATTCTTCAGTTTTGGGGAATACTCATGTTTCTTTGAGAATTCCTGTTGCTCTGTTTTCTCTTTTTGGATTTCCTTAAAGTTGACTGTTGGACTTCTTGGACTGATCCTCTGAGTCTGTTATCTTTCCTGTAATATTTTCTTTTTTACAGTCTTTTTGTTCTACTTTCTGAGAAATACCTTGACTTTATCTTCCAACCCTTTCTTGATTTAAAGAATTCCAGCTATCATATATAGAGAAAAGTCCTCTGATTTTTTGCTTGGAGTTTAGTGGTGGTGGTACGGTAGGGCATGGGGAGAATGGCTTCCCAGGCACTAGGCTTTCTGTGTGTGTGTGTGTGTGTGTGTGTGTGTGTGTGTGTGTATGGTGTAGTGAGCAATTCGTGTCAATACCTCTGTCCATCTTGTTGGTAGTAACCATTTTTTTTTTCCTTGAAAAACCATCACTCTGCTCCATAGTATGGGATCCTGCAGGGTTTTGTCATGGGGCCCTGCACTTGCCACAGGGGTCGGCTTGTGACCCATGATGTCCAAACACTAGTTTCGTTTCTCCTAACTGTGGGGAAATTTCCAGGTGTAAGCACCCAAATGGTACCACTCAGAACATTTCATTAGATTTTGATTACAAGTCTTCTTTTTCTCTGGAGCCTTGGCTATAAGGACCATACAAGTCTGGAACTGCCTGTGACCACCTTTCTTACCTACCTGGAAGCAGCTGCCTGTAGAAGGAAGCTAATGGGCTATCGGAGGCAGAGAGGGATTCCCAGAGACAGAGACCCTTGGATCCACCATTGTTTGACTTCCACTCTGAACCTTCAAATCATGTGACCCAGTAAATTCTCTTTGTGACTTAGGCTCGCTTGACTTGGGTCTGCCATTTGAAACTGATAAAGGATACAGATTCATCTGGGAAATCTAGTCTACTCATAATCAGGAGACCCCTGGGTGGTATATGGAGGTAAGCCTGAACACCAGGTGCTGTGGATGGAAACCTCAGCAAAGATCCTTGGGCCCAGCCTTGGCTCATAGAGGGTATAGCCCCCACCTTTCAAACAGACTGATTGACCACCAGGAAGTGCAGCCATAGTGTACCAACCTGGGCAAGGTGAGCCAAATTGATCTGTTTTAGACATTCTTTATACTTGAGTGTCGTGGAAGAAATTATCCTGATGACTCCCCCTTCTATCCGATCATTTTCATCGTCCTCATCATGTTTCCCACCTGCCCCTGTGGGAGATACCAACAGCCAAGCTCAGGCCCATCCCTGTCTCATTTTTCCTCACCAAGGACTAAAACAGCTTTGAGTCTTTTCCTACCCAGAGTTACCTTGTTATACTTTGACGTTAGGCAGAGAACATTTTCAGATCTAGATCTGAAATAATTCGTTAATCACACCCTTTGCCTAGGTAATGGAGCAAAGGTGATCTGAGAACAGATGAAAGCAGACAAGGGACTTCAAACATTAGCTAAAAGCTAGCAGTGAAAAATACAAGGAGAAATCAATCAGCAAATCAGACAACATGGCATATGATCTATAAGATGGAAATGTCAGACTTCCGGTGTGTGGGAGCGGATCTGTTCTGGGTGGTCTAACCCAGAGAACCAGGCTCTATGTCACATCTGGAAGGAGTTGAAGAATTACCTAATTCATAAGTAACATGGACCAAGGGGCATAGTGAAAACAGTCACAATCATTCATGAGACAAATGTTTACTGAGCATCTCTTATGTGCAAGCTTTCCCTGGGTGCAAAAAGGAATCAAATAGGTAAACTGTCTTCCAAGTTTGTTGTCCCAAAGAGGAGATAAGCAGGTGTAGAAATAACTTTAACTCTCAGTAGAAGCTGATAAACAGCTTAGGAGAGGTTTAGGACAGGTGGAGATGTCATTCTTTTTTTTTTTTTTTTAAGATTTGTATTTACTTATTTATTTGACAGAGAGAGAGAGAGAGAGAGAGAGAGCGAGAGCGCACAAGCAGGGGGAGGGGTAGAGGGAGAGGGAGAAGCAGACACCTGGCTGAGTGACATGGGGTTTGATCCCAGGACCCTGGGATCACAACCTGAGCTGAAGGCAGATGCTTAACTGACTGAGCCACCCAGGCGCCCCTAGAAATGTAATTCTGTAGTATTTGTGTTAAAATGTTAAAAAAGATAAGATGGTCTTCTGGAATGGGTTAACAAAAGAAAGTTTAAGGCCCGCTGCAACATCCACCTAACATGGGAAGGGGAAAACATATTACTTAATGACTGCAAATCCCAAATTGGATGTTGGCTAGGAATTTAAGAAATGTGTAAGGAGGAGAGCTGCGGGGAGGAACACGTGAGGGACATCTGTGACAAGCTGCTGCTCGCCTATAGCTGAAGCTTTGGGGGACAGTCCTAGCAGAAATGGTCGGGTTCCTGGGAGGGACTTAGCGGGAGCATGGGCCGTGCAGGCCTTGGGGTATAGACTACTTCAACTTGACTTCGAATCAGAAGAGGCCAGCCCTAGCACAGTGCAAGGGATAGCAGGGGTCTTTAGCAGATGTCCCAGGGCTGTGGGAGCTTTGGGGAACCTGGGCAGCTGAGTCATGATTCCTTTAAGAGGGGGTTGGATCGGGGAGAGAGGCTTCCCCAGGCAAGTCCTGCAGAGGCTGGGGCAGAAGGACGACTGGCTGCCTTTCCTGTCTCTTCAGTCAGGCCCACAGGCCAGGACTTTAGCTTCGGCAAAATTCGAGTGTTTTTATACAGCAGTGCTTCTCGTACTGTAACTTGCATATGAATCACCTGGGGATCATGTTCAAATGTGGATTCTGATTCACTTAGTCTGGGTTGGACCATGCTTTGGGCATCCAGGTAGGTCCCACCCAGACCTTGGAATCAGGATCTGCATGGTAACAAGATTGCCTGTGATTTGGGGGCATGTTAAATTTGGAGAAGTGCCACTTTAGGGCACGAGGCTTTTAGCTTTTAGCATTTAAGTCCTGTCTGCTTGGTGTAGATGGACTGCCCAAATTCCTTTCCATTTGCGTTGTTTCAGAGCCAAGGGACAGAATGGTATAGAGGACTGCTCTCAACCAAGGGGGCTCTGGGCTCCCAGGGGTTATTTGACAATGTCTGGAGATGAATTTGAGAGTCACGACTGGCAGGAAGCTACTGGGATCCAGCAGGGCCAGGCCAGGCCAGCTGCTAACCATCCCATGATGCCCATGACGGCCCCACAGTTGAGAATGATCCCGCACCAACTGTTGATAGTGCTGAGGTTGAAAAACCCTCCTGCGGAGGGACCAGCCTTGTATCTCGATGGCTTGTCCAATGTGGTCAGTCCCAGGGAAGTCTCAAGTTAGCTTTTATTATTTCCAATTTATTAATTACAGAAGTCAGATCATGGCCAAACACTGGATTCACTGATGGACAGAGGGTAGGTTCTATAACAGAAAATAATGAGAAAGGAGCAGGCACCCTTATTATAAACATAACACACCACCCACTTGTACTGAGTATAGAAATGATGCAACTATTCCGGGATACAGGAAATTTTTAAGAATCAGAATTATTTAAGAAGTTACCTCATTGTTTTTTTTTTTTTTTTTAATCTCAATAAGAGCAGTAGGAGAAGGGAAACAAAATAAAAACAGGCAGGTGAATTTGGGGGAGAGCTTTCCTTCGAATTATGGTTCTTAGCAGCAGCAGCAGCACTGGGAACCTGCTAGAAATGCAAAATCTTAGGCTGGAAATGCTGGGAACCTGCTGGAAATGCAAAATCTTAGGCCCCAAACCAAACCTTCTGAACTAGAAACTCTAGGGCCAGGGCCCTGGAACTCATTTTTAGAAGTTTTTCAGGTAATTCTGCTGCTCACGCTGGTTGGAGAACCACTGCCTTGGGAGAAAGGCTGAGATACCAGGGAACCAGCTAGAAAGGTAGAAACACTGGGGAAGTTGAGATCTGCCGCTGAGACTGAGCCAATGAGGAGTTGGGGAAGACACATTTTGAACCATAATTTCCTTGGATTTTAGCATGCAAGGCAAAATTATACTCTTTTTAATCTAATATGCTTTGATGTTGGTTCTTCTTTGATCTTACCTGAAGTGGTCAACAGAAGATTTGTACACAACTGGGGTCAAGAAAATGCTCCCTGTCAAACAATTGTCAATTGTCATTGATTTTTTTGTCATTGCGTCTGGATGGTATTAATGCATCAAGTCTGGATGCATTAACATGAGTGAGAAATGTGCATTTTAGAATAAATGTATTATGGTAATTTTCAGACCTCACTTTCTTCCTGGAGGTTTGACTAACAGAAGAGGGTTCATTTCAATGGAGGAATTTGTCATTAGAGTATGGTTCTGATGTCATCTGAACTCTTTGTCGAACCTAATAGGCTGTGTTGGACAATGAGGCTGAACATGAAATGGGAAACAGAATGTGGAATATATTTTCAGCTTTGGGTTCAAGGTGGTGTATCAGAACTAGGTTCAGCTGTAACAACAGAAACCCCAGATAATGATGGCTTAAACAAGATGGAAGTTTATTTCCCTCTCGCAGAAAAGAAGTCTGGAAGTAGAGGCTCTTGAGTGTAAAAACGAGTTCATAAGCACTGAGGACTGGGTGTCCTCCCTCTTGCTGCTCTGCTGTACTAAATGTAGGACCTCATGGTTCAATATGGTTGCTTGAGTGCCACCTATTGTGTTCACATTCCACTTAGGGAGAAGGATGAGGGCCAACCTCAGGGGAACTCTGGTCAAATAAAGGAGGATGCCTGCCCTGGAGAAAGCAGCCAGTGAAGGGGTGAGGGGAAAATCAGGAGAGTGTGGATGGAAAGGAGGGGAGAGTTTGAGGAAGCAACATGAGGGCTTCTCATTCTTATTCTGATCAGGGCCACTGTGGTTTTTCTCTTGTCACATGATTTACTCTGTATTCTTTAGAAACATTCATTTGAAAGATCCGTCCCACAAAAACACATAACATTTCTCATGACCTCATCATTTCAATTGAAAAAACGGTCTTTCCCTTCAGTAAGTCCTGAGTGTGTACTTCTTTCTTGTGCAGTTCTTGCTCATATTGGGCACCATGGAATTAAAAATGCAACTCTGGGCAGTCTGCCTCCCTCCCAGGGCTTCACATGGCCCGTCCCCAGGTCACTGATGACTATCATGCTGCCGGTCCTGTGGCTCATTCTCAACACTCATCTTAGTGGACCTGTCCCAGCATTGAACATGCTGATCCTACCCCCACCTACCAAGCCCAGGCTCATCCTTGCCGAAAGGACCTCTCCTCTCCAGGTCGCCCTCCCACCTCCTGGCCACCCCCAGTCCCTTTTGCTGGCCGCTCTGAGTCTTCCTTCCCCATCCCTCCCACTGGGGTGTCCCAGGCTGTCTTTGAACCTGTTCTCTTCTCCGTACCGGCAAGCAAACCCAAGTCCTTCCGCCTGATGGGCAGCAAAGCCAGTCACTGAGACATCAGGTCTGCAGCAAGGAAAGGGTTTATTCCAGAGGCAGCTGAAGGAGGGGGCCATAGGACAAACTTCAAATCTGCCTTTGAAGGGGAGAGAACAGGTTTTTATAATCACAGGGGTTGAGATAGCACACATACTGATGAAAAGGGCCGGGAAACTGGGGGGCATTCACGACAAAGGATGGAGCATGCGCACGGAGTGGCGTCCATGTAACACTCCACGTTCACCAGGGCCGGGGGAGACTTGACATTGGAACCAGGCCCTATTCAGCCCAGCCTTCTGGAGGTTCTCAGGATGAGGAGAAAGGCTATGGGCATGCTGTGAGAGCTGGTGCAAACTGGCTGGGGTCTTGGGCTCCGTGTCTCCTTATCTTGGGGAGGGAAGGCAGGGCCTCCCTCCTTCCCAGGCCAGAACCCTACCAGCTGACCCTGAGTCCAGGCTTCTGCAGAGAGAGCTAGTTAGTGAGGTCTGAAAAGACACAGTAGCTGATTAGGGAGAAGCAGTTCAATGAAAAACATGCTTTAAACTTTCTGCGGGTTTCAGCCTCATTAACCCCATGGGGCATGGATTCCTATTCCTTCCTAGGGTGCTACAACCGGCACCCCCCTCCCCGCCCAGCTTTGCAATCCTCTTCCCAGCGCCGCTCTGCGTGCCTGGTGAGTCCCAAGTCTATCCCTGCAGCCCCGCCGCTGGAGGGGCATGTACTCGACTGTCTGCTCGACCTCTCTACTCGGATGTCCCGTGGGCGTCTCAAACTCCACGAGACGCGGCGCCAACTCCTGCCCTGCCCGCAGAGAACCGCTTCCATCCGCCTTGCCCGGCTCAGCGGACGACAACGCCTCTTTGCAGGGGCTCGAACTCAACACCTGGACTCATCCTTGACTCCGGTGATCCGGTCTGTCAGGAGGTCCTGCTGGCTCTGCTTTCCAGTGGCATGGAGCCACTGGTGGCTTCTCAGAGCCTCCACGGAAACAACCTCATCTGCGCTGTCGCCGCAAGTCCTTCACCTGGATGGCTGCCACGAGCTCCCTCCTCCTTGCTTCCTACAGGCTCTTCTCCACGCACCGGCCGGAGTGAATCATGTCATGTGCAAGTCATGTCATCTCACTCTGTCACAGAGTGAAAGGCACAGTCTCATGGCGGTCGGAGCTCCATGTGGTCCAACCCCCTGATCCCAATCCCTGGGATGCTTTCTTGCTCCTTCTACTCCGGTTCTGGTCGCCCTGCCTTGGGGCTTCCGCCCTGCTGGTTCCCTCTGCCTGGCAGGTGTCCCCTGCCAGATACCCACATGGTCTACACCCTGGTGCCCTGCAGTTATTTGTTCAAATGTCACGTTCTCTGAGGTTCCCCACCCCCCAACCCTACTTACAATGATAATCCTTTCCCCTGACCGGATTTCCTCTCCCTCTGCTGTACTTTTTTTTATTTCCACAGCACTTGTCACTTTCTAACATACTATGTAACTTACTTATTAATTAGGCTTGTTGAGGATTGATTGTCTCCTCCCTCCTCTTTGCTCCCCGTGGCCACCCCAGGACCTTGGTCAGACATCTGTGTTTAGTTTAGTTTAGTTTACTTTTGTTTGTGATGTGCTCTGAGCATATGGAAAAGTGCTGAAACATAGTCAATTCTCGGTCAATGTTTATTAGATGATGCTATAAAGAATCTAATTGGTCTAATTCTGTGCCCTATAAATTAAAAAAAAAAAAAAGCAACAAGAGGGTGGATTTGGTCTCTAAGGCACAAAGAAGCAGTAATAATTAATAAAAGACAGAAGGAGAGTCCCCAGCCACTTGGACAGGTAATCCTTCTAAACAACTGGTACAAACATGAAGACATTTTTAGTCTTACAGGAGAGTGAAAAACATAACGATGAACACGCAACATTTCACATTTCAGGGTTACAAATCAAACCGCACACAGAAAGCTTACTGCCTTCGAGGCTTTTATAATAAATCAGGAAGAATATGAGAAGTCAATGAATTATTTGATGCAGGAAGTTAGAAAAAGGAGGACAAAATAAGCAGGAAGAAAGCAAGAGAGACAAGAAAATATGATAATAGATAATACAGAAAAAAAGCAGAACTGACAAAGAGCCGATTCAAGAGCAAAAAAAATCTGAAATAACATAATCTGTAGTCAGCTTGATCCTGAGAAAGGGAGAGCAGCACAAATGTGCAGAATTAGGAGGAGACAAGAAATCACTTTGGAGGTGTTGGTGGTATCAGCATCCATGTTGTCCTCTCCCAGGGCACGGGGGATGGGCACAGCTGAACCACAGCCGAACCACTGAGATGAGGTAGCCAAGCTCCTTACCGGTCAGCTGCAACATGGAGTAGACCTCTCACTACCTGTTGAAGTTAACTGTGTCTGCTTGGATCTTCCATTTGCAACACCAAAACTGCCCATCTCCTGTGCCCTTCTTTTATGGTGTCTATTGGTCTCACTCTGGTCTTTGATATGGACTCAAATCCCAAGTCCCCCACCTTAAGGTCTGAGGGAGGGGGCTTCCAGATTCCCAGAACCACTGACCAGGGTCCTGAAGTCTCCAAGAGATGTCACTCGGTTTCCACCCTGCAGACAGCAGCCCGTGTCCATCCACCTGGCACTGTCTTCTTGTCTCTGAGTGAGGGGGCAAGTGGAGGTCCTCTCTGGCCTGGCTTGGTTCACCTATTTATCTGATCCTGGTTGTTCCTCTCTTGGGAATGGGTCGATTTCCCGCAGTTCTTCAAGGAGGTGGTGGAGGATGAATGAACTGGTCTATAGGGTTGGAGAGAGGGAAGATGCCTGAGAAGGGGAACCCAGTGAGAGTCACCTGGTTTGGGGTGTTCAAGACCTGCTCAGTGGTTCTGGAAATTAGGAAGTCCCCTTTTCAGCCCTTAAGGCAGAGCACTCAGAATTGGAACCCGTGCCCAAGACCAGAATGAGGCTATTAGTGACAGTGGAAGAAGAGGCAAAGCAGGGGCAGGTCCAGTGCCTTTTAGGTGAGCTTTGTACAGTGGTAAGGTCATTGGTCAGTGTGTCACCAGTCATGCTGGGGCTACTTCCAAAGTCTTCTGCAAGGCCCTAGCTCTGAGCTGCCAAACCAGGAACTTGCTCTGGTGTCAGCACCCCTTCCTGCCCACATGTTATTCTGGGGGCAAAGCCATCTGGAGTTGGTGGTCTGTTTGGGTGCCCAAGGCTGCCCTAGGGTCAGCTGCCAGTCAAGCACAGGTCCAAGTCCTCCCAAATTCACCTGTTTACTAGTCTCCGTTTTGGCTTCCTCTGCCTGCTCTAAACTTACAACAAAGTTGGTGGCTTGAAAGAACACGTGGGATTCTCTTACTGAATCAGCGGCGGAAGTCCCAAGTCAGTCTCATTGTGTGGAAATGCAGGTGTCGTCAGAGCTGGTCTCCCTTCTGGAGGCCCCGGGCAGAATCTGTCTCCTGGTCTTTTCTGGCCTCAGGAGCTGCATTCCTTGGCTCATGGCGCCTTCCTTGGTCTGCAAAGCCAGCAAGAAGGAGTCTTGCTGCAGTGGTCACTCTGCTTTCTTCTTCTGCGGTATTAGCCTTCGCTTTGCTTTCCTCTTGCAATGAAGGACAACTTTGTGATTCCATTTAGGACCTAACCTGGATAATTCAGGATAACGTCCCCATCTCAGATTCCTGTTTTGATCACAGCTGCCACGTCCTTTTACCACATTAGGTGACAGTCATGGTTTCCAGGGATCAGGACCTGGATAACTTTGAGAAGTTCAGCTTGCTTCTCCCAAGGATGTTCAAGTTGTTTTTGTCCCGACGCCTGCCCTTATCTACTGTGAGCCCCCGGCTGCCAAAGGTGGGGGTGTCCAGTTTGAGCTGCGCAGCTCATTCGTTTCTTGGGCAGGACTATTATGGGTGGACAGTCCCACAGGGACAAGGGTCTCCCCACTAGCTCTGCCCTGTCCCACCACAGACCCCCTCTCTTCCTCCATACTGCATGCTGCAGAAGTAAGCACTGTCTTCCCCTGAAGCTCCTGCAGGGACCTTCCCTGAGTAGGGCTGCGGCAGCGTCCTCCCAAGTGAGTTCCTGGGGCAACCCTCGTCCATCTGTTGTGCTGGAGCTCCACCCCCAGGAGAGGAGTGGTATTACACCTAAATCTTAACAAAAAGTCCCTAGGTATTCGTGTCCTTTTCTCCTACGAAATGGGAGGCTTGGAGAAGTTATTTGTTCTTAGTGGCAGAGCCAGGATTGGAGAAGTCCATTTACTCTTTATATGCCACAAGGTGCCATTGTTGTAAAGTGAGAGTATTTGGGGTTGGAAGACACAGAAACACAACAGCAAAAAGGCCCCAAGTCCTGGAGGATAAAACTCTACTCTTTCTGGGGTGGAAGCAGGACAAATACCCACAAGGGAGTGGCCAGGGGTTTACCCTGAGACCCTGTGAAGATACAGGGAGAAGTCAACCATACCCAAGCCAACAAGAAGATCCCAACCCCACTGAGGCCTTGATCTTGGATTTCCAGCTTTCCAAATTGTTATTCAAGGCTCCCAGTCTGTGGCACTTTGTTATGGTAGACTGAGCAGACTAATATACCCAATCTGGGGATCCGACTGGGCAGAGACAGGAGGGAACTTTCTGGGAAGTGGAAATGTTCTATACTATGATGGGATGTGGGTTACGTGGGTGTATCCACTTGTCAAACTTGTCCGGCTAAAATTTGCGCATTTCAGCATATGTATATTTTCCCTCTAAGAAAGAACCATAAATATAATGATGATGATGAGAGCCGAGTGCAGGTGCAGAGTGGGTGGAGGGATGGATGATAAAAGAAGGCAGGATGCTGATAAATGTTGAGGCATGGTGATGAGCACAGAGGAGTTCATGATATAATTTTGTTTACTTTGTATATGTCAGACATTTTAAAAAATCAAAAGCCTGAAATAAAACAGTAAAGCACACGGAAATGATGCTCTCTTCTCTCTCTTCCTTTCTGGTGGTGGACTTCCTGGCTCTCTCTTCTGCCCTTCCAAGGGACTGGTTGAGGTGTGGAAAGATCCTGGGATTCAGGCTTTGTGAAGACTTGTCACTGTGGTTCCATAGCCCTGACATATCAGAGAGATTAAGCACTCATTCCAACTGCCACTAATGAAATAAGAACTTGTGTTAATCATTTGACCTTTTTCATTCTCAGTTTTTCACCTATACAGTGGAGTTAATTACAGCTATTTCATTAAGGAAGTTGAAAAATATTAAACATAAGGATGTATGCAAATAATTTAGGATGATTTAATGCAAGTAAATGAAAACCTGACTTGAACTGGTTTAAACAATAAAGGAAATCTATTGACTTCTGTAAAGAAAAAAGATTAGAGGCTTTCAGGTACAGTTTGATCCAGAGACACAAGCTTATTATTATTATTATTATTATCATTATCAATTCTGAAAACCTCCAGATCTCTATATACATTTAACCATATTTTATTCCAGATATCTAAGACTTTTTTCTTTCCCTTTTTTCCCTGTTTGCTTATCTGTCTGAGAAAACATTTTCCACATAGGTAGGATTAAGCAATCTCGATTTTATTTCCTCTACTCTCCTGCTTGCTAACTGCTCCTCTTTGGGTTCCTTATGCTTCTGTTCTGCACCACAATTTTCTTTCTTCTGTTCTCAAATATGTCAAGCTCATTTCTGTCTCTTTGCCCTGGCATTAGATGCTTCCTCTGCCTGGCTTGATTTTTCCTTGATCATCTTAGGACTGACTTCCTCATATCATTAAGGCCTCATTTCGGAAATCTTCACCTGTGCAATGTCTTTCCGGGCCACTCTCTCTCAAATTCCTATCCTGCCTTCTCTTATACTCCTGCTTTATTTTCTTTATATTACTTATGACTATCTTTTTTCCCTTTTACTTTGTTTATTGGCTATCTCTGTCTCCTCCCAGGGACTTGTAAGTCCAAGAGACAGGGACTTTGCCCGTCAGGCCTTTTTTTTTTTTTTTTTTTTTTTTTTTGCCAGTGCCTGGTTTTACACCTGAAACATTAAAAGTTCTTGTGATAAATACCCTATTGAATGAATGAATGGAAAGCAGGAAAAACAATATAATCTACCTCATAGGATTGCTAAGTGGGTGGAAGGCAAGAAATGCATTTAAAATGAAAAGTACAGATTAAGGAATAACAGTAACACTTTAGTAATTTTGTGCGGAGACAGAGGGTGAAGACACTTATTGGGGTGAGCATTTTGTAATGGATGTAGCTATTAGAGCACCATACTATGCACCTGAAACCTGTAAGATATTGTATGTCAATTACACTTCAATTAAAAAAAAGGCGGTGGGGGGGGAGACTTGGCCTGGGGCCTGCCAAAAAGTGCGTGCCAGGGAGTGGGAGTTTTTCAGACACACTGTTGTTGCTGCTGTTGTCAATATCCCAATTTCTAAGCACCTCTCTCCATCTCATTCTGATGGAAATTACTCCCAGGCCATGACCCAGTTGAAAAGTGGGCAAGTCTCTTGGTCAGCCAGCTGGCTTTTTCATCTCATCCATGCAACATAAAGTGGTTGATGTGATTTATTTCCCTTAGGGAAGGGAATTCATCAGTAGCTTTGCCCTTGAAAAGTCTCTGGGGCTAGGTTTGAACTAAATGTGGGAAGCTCAGATGGTCTGGATTTCATTGTCAAGGTCTTCAGAGACCAGTGAAAGCCTCCTTGCTTCACTGGCCAAATAAAATCGTGGAAATCAAATAAAGATATGCTTGTGGGAAGGTGGCTAGAAAATTTGGCTTCTTCCAAAGGCTTAGCCCTTCCTGAAATAGCTTCCTCTTTGGGGAAAGATCTCTCTAAGAGTCCATTCTCAGAGTTTCTTGAACCAAGAGAGCAGCAGTACCATTCTTAGACCCAGAGAGCAAGTGCCCCTGCCCTGGAGGACTGTGCAGGCCAAGGTTGTGCCTGCCTGGTGCCTGTGGTTCCCCTTCTAGACTGTGATCTGGGTGCTTGCAACTCTGAAATTTCCTTGCCCAAATGACCCTGAGTCACCTCCAGGGCCCCTGTGGGTTGTTTGCCCAAGTCCATCTTCTTGAGTGAAGGTGACGGATGCCATGCTATGTGAGCAAGAAATAAGCCACTGTGTTGGCTTGAGAATGAGAGGAATCTGGAATGAGTGTGGGAGGAAGCAGATGTGAGTATTAGCTAAGACTTTAGGAGCAGCCGAAAGAGCAGGGATGTGGGGATATCACTAACCTTCTTGATTAAAGTCTTTCAGGAGGTATGTACTGGGTCTTGAAAAAGACTCTGTGACCCGTTGGCCTTATGCCTCCTCAGTGTAGGAGTGAGGAGGGCACCTTGTTACCATGAGATGATGGAGGCCCCATGTTTACAGTGGAAGCTGGGTAGAATTGGGAAGACTTGAGAAGAGCTCATTGGCTCAAGGGGAGGACTGTGTTAGACACCATTGACGTGTGTCCCCAAATTCTTTATATATATGAATATATATATTCTTCTTTTAATATTTAAAAAAGTTTTTATTTATTTATTTGAGAGAGAGAGAACACACAAGAGTGGGGGATCCCAGGATGCTGGGATCATGACCTGAGTTGAAGGCAGATGCTTAATGGACTGAGCCACCCAGGTGCTCCCTGAATCTTGAGGCCCCACCTGTGTCCTGGACCCTCAGCAGCCTGCATCCAGGCCAGGCTTCAGGTGATGAACCAGGTGTGGTTTCTATCCTTGAACTTCTCCCAGTCTGTTCTTCACTGATTCACCCACCTAATTACATCTCACTGTATCGTGTATAGAAGACTTTTAGTCTCAGTCAGTCCCCCTCCTGCCACTTGGCATGCACCTGACTTTATTCTACTTGCGTCCGTTGAACTCTGTCCTAAAACTCAGGACCAAGGCCAAACAAAAATGATTTTTGGATTATGTGTGATTTCTGTTAAGATAGCTGAGAAATAGTGCAGGGGCCAAGGGCAGGCTTCCCCCAAATATGTCACTTTGACATATTGATCATTTCATTTCATTTTATTTATTTTAATTTTAATTTTTAAAGGGTTTTTAAATGTCTACCACAACCTCTTTATTGAATTCTTTACTCTTTTGCATTCTTTCCAAACAAATTTTACTGATTCTGTTTCTGCTTCTGATAAAAGATCTGCCAGGAAGGTATGAAAAGCAGAAATCGAACCAGTAAACTTACTTAGCACCATTATTTAGTTGTCTTTCTTTCTATTTTTCTCTCTAAAATTTGACCATCCTACTTTTCTATACAATTTTCTTAAGAAATTTATTTATTATCATTGCTGCAACTACTGTCTCACTGGAGATGGGAAGTTTAGAGCCAAGAAGGTCATATAAACGACCCTTGTTACTTTTTACTCACTTATTACCCCAGCCCAAGTTCAGTTTAGAATTATTTACTAATTGAAGTTCCCAAACTTAAGTTTTATTTGTTCTGTTAATTTCTCAGATTTATTATTTTCTTGTCTAAAAAGTATAAGAACTGCCTGTCCTGGTCATTTCTGTAGGTCTCAATTTCATTATTGGGCCCCCATGACCATGTAATAAAACCTTCCTTTTTTCTCCTATCAATCTGTCTCATGTAAATGTAATGCTTAGTCCTGCTGGAAGACCGTGAAGGGTAGAGGAAGAATTTTTCCTTCCCTGCAATAGCAAACTTTGGGGAATTCTGATTTCATCCTGGCCAGACTGTATAAACTAGGATCCTGAGGCCGGCCGGGCAGGTGTGTTGACTGCTACTCACACAGACATTCTGGTCAAGCTTTTAACATCAGGGGCAGTGAAACAACAGACTCTGGATCACGACAGCTCTGGGTTTGAATTCTCCCTGTTCCTTACACACTGCTTGTGCACATTGTGCGTGCGTATGTGCATGGTGGGGTACATTTCCAGGAGTAGGTTTGCTAAGTCAAAGGGCAAGGGCATTTGTAGTTGACCAGTTGCTTATCCTGTTACACCACACTTCTCCCTCCCAGCACCCTGTTATTATTGGTTTGTGCAAGACACGTTTTATTTTATTAATTTCATTCTTTCTCTCCCCTAGGGATTTATTCTTCATATGTTTATTTAGACATATGGTTGCTTGAAAGATATTTAGTGTCTCTGTGTGTGTTCTCAAATTATACACAAGGTATTGTGATATACATTCCCTTTTCTCTTCTGCCAAGTTTGCAAACTGGCCTAGGTGTCTGGTTCCCTTAGCCAAAGCCAATGTGGCCAAGCCAGATTTGAGAGAGAAGCTAGGGTTTTTCAGGGAGAGAGGGATCTGATCTCCACTGCTGGGGATGGTTGTTGGGGAGAAGGGACCGGCCAGAGCAGAGGACTGCCTCTTTTGGCAATGACTGGCTAAGATGGCAGGAATCTTCCGGAATGCTCTTTTTCCTGTCCCTTTGCTTCTTCACCCTGAGATGCTTAAGCTCTGGAGGCAAATATGAGGACTGTCCAAAGCCCTGCTGGAGTGAGGAACTGTTGAAAACAGTGTAGACTGCTCGGCTGCCCTCAGCCCTTCATTTTTTCCTCTCCTTCCCCTCCCAAGCCCGCAGTCCCAGGGACTGCCGATTTCAATCTCACTGATTTCAATCTCGGGACATGGCTTCCTGCCAGTTCTGCTCCTTCCCAGGTGTTTAATGATGAAATCCTGAGCGGAAGAACATATCCTTTCATTCCAGGTGAGGTTGTAAAAGCAATGTTCTCAGGAATGGAAGGCCTCCAGATTTTTTGCACACAAAAACTTACACTGAAAATATTGTGGGAAGAATGCTCAATTAAGAAGTGTCAAGTCTCTCCTGGAGGGAGAGCTGTAACAGAACGAGTAGGTCCCTCCTTTCATTTCCTGACCAGAGCGAGGCACTAAGAGGAAAGAAAAGCTCTTGGTAAGCATTGAACTGTGCCTTTTTACAAAGGGGCCTTTTGGGCCTCCCTTGAAACTGAAAATCAGATACAGAGGAATAATGTGGTCACATCCTTACTCCTCCCACCAGGGCTGAATAGGAAAGGAAGAAAAGTTGGGGCACCTGGGTGGCTCGTCAGTTCAGTGTCTCTCTTCGGCTCGGGTCATGATCCCAGGGTCCTAGGTTCGAGCGCCCCATCAAGCTCCGTACTCACCGGGGTTAGGGTTAACCTGCTTCTCCCACTCTCTCTGCAGCAACTTCAGCTTGTGCTCTCTCTCTCTCTCCATCAAATAAATAAAACCTTTAAAAAATATATATAGGAAAGGAAATAATTTTACCTACACAGCAGTAAGTCTCTTACTTTAAGTCAAAGGACAGACACGTATCGCTAGTTATGAAGTTGTGAATGGCATCTGTCTTTCCTCAATACAGGTTCAACAAGTGCTTCCTAAAGTGGGGTCCACTGGCCAGTGTGGGTCGTTTCCCACCTACAGGGAGGTACGTCTAGAGATTGAGAGTGTTTAGAAATTTCAAAGCAATTTGGTAAAATGAGTTTATTATGTTCATTGAATCAAATAATGAAACATGTGAGTTCCTGTTTCATCTGTCTTTTGTTCTGCCAAAATAGCGAACTGAGGCAGGTTAAAGACAAAAAGAATGGGTCCTTTACCAGGGACAGTTTGAGAAGCACCCTGTTAACCAGGAACGAGTGAACTTTTCCTATAAAAGGCCATATGTTCTCTGTCACACTATTCAATTCTGCTGTTGTAACTCAAAGCCGTCATAGACAACATGTAAACCAAAGGTAACGGTTGCGTGCCAATAAAACTTGATTTATTGCCATTGTAATTTAAATTTTGGAGCCCTAAAACATTTTTTTTTTGGAGCATTTACTGTGTCTCAAGGTATTATCTTTCTTTTGACTTTTCTCCCAACCATTTAAAAAATGTAAAAACCGTTCTTAGTTTGCAAGCTATATAAAAACAAGCAGCAGATAGACTTACCCAGCAAACCTAATCCCTGGATTAGACTCTATTGTCTCTGAGAATTAGCGTCTCATTTAGGGAGAGGAGAAAGTTTGTGTGTGTTTGATGATGCTAATTTTGTTTTGAATCAGAACTATATTCATAGGCTAATTTTTTTAATTAAAAATTATATATTGAGAAATCTCCCTTACACCCCATCTGTGTCCACCAGCCCTGCTCCCCAGGTAGGTCATCACTTAAATTAGCTTCTTGTGTGTGAAGTGTTTCTGGCAATATTGGCAAATACATGCTCACCCTTCTGCGCTCCCCTACGTACATGTAGCACACTGCACACTGGTTATCGTGTGGTCTGCTTCCCTTGCCACCATACCCTGGAGATACGCTGTGTTACAACAGAGGAAGGAGATTCACTATGTTGCAACAGAGGAAGCTTCCGGCATTGAACAGATACAGTCTCTTGTGTTTGAGATTGCATCCTTGTTTATTTAACTAGTCCTCTCTCCATGCATACTTGGGTTATTTGCAACCCAATTCAAAACAATGTGGCAATAAAAAAAAAAAAAACTTGCTCATGTATCACTGGGTAAGTGCTTGTGCGTGTGCATGTGTGTGTATGTGTGCGCCTTCACAGGGGAAGCATCCAGAAGCGGGGTCACTGAGCCAAAGAGTAAATGCATTTATCGTTTTGGTAGCTATTTTCAATTTGCCCTTTCTGGGCATTTTGCTCTCCCACCAGCCCCTGTTGGGTGTTCGGGATTTTTATCTATTCTAACAGATACAGATGGTACCCCAGTGGAGCTTAATTGGCATTTCTCTAATTATGAGTAAGGGTGAACATGATGAGGAATACTGCCCACAAACAAAGCATTTTGGGGCAGAATTAGAACAAGTCCCCCTTCTGGGCATTACAGAAAGGCACCACGTCTGGGTGAATGCAGAGCCGGCCGAGCTGTGCATGGGTCAAATTTAGCTCCCATGGCGCCCCATAAGTAGGGTGCCTTTGTATAGGGATCCACACCCAGCAGCCCTGATGGTTCAAGAAACAGGTGGGAACAGCCTAGAGGAACCCTGAACCCTGGATGACCCCAAGGGGAGAAGCATCCAGGTGAAGGTAGGACCAGCTACCTAGTTTGTGGGTCCCTTTACAAAATAAAAATAGAACCTCTTGTTATGAATGATTTGAAGATGGCTGCAGGAGGGCATTAAACTAGGTGTAGCGCCATTCCGAGCACTGAGCTGGAGGTTCTGGACCCAGGAAGCTGGCTCTGGGAGCAGGGGGAATGATGTCCTGAGTGGAGTGTCCAGCTGGGGGCCAGCATTATCCTGACCCACCCGCATGCGACTGGCCACACCGGAGAGAAAGGTACCACACAGAGGATGCAGACTGTAGCTCCCTGGAACAAGACCGATGGCTGTTTCCTTCCAGCAGACCAGCAGAAGCTGCTCTCACCCTGGGAAGGGGTAATCCACGGGTAATCATAATGACAGCCACAGACAGGCCAGACCCAGCCCTTGGTATCTGTTGTCTCTCTTAATGCTCCAGTGACCCTGTGCACTTGGACGTCAATATTGTCCGTGTTGGGATGAAGAAATTAAGGCTCGGGTTGTGGGTGGAGGGGGATTGGACTCACCCCGTGTGACCCCAGTCTGTCTTTTTACCCCTTACACTATATTGCCTTGTACTGGCTGGTTTGCATGCCAACAGCACACACATGCACACACACACACACACACACACACAAGTGACCCATGAATCGCTCTATTCAGAGGAGGTTCCAAGAGTGGAGCTGCTGCTGCTGAGCAGGAAGTTGGACTTGGAGACAGTGGAAATGGGAAAATCTACTGCCCAAGGAGGCAGGGGGGAAGGGGCCAAGGCATACATGGCCCAGGCTTTGGGCTTCTCACTTTGGATAGAAGACTTCTGTCTGAGGATAGAAGGGCTCCTGGCTTGTCTCTAGAATGGAAGAAGGGTGTACTCTTCTTTCCAGGGAACTTGGCTAGGGCAGGGAGTGGGGTGCTAGAGAAGGAAACTCGGCATCGGGTGGGAAGCTTCTAGGGGAAGGGGGGTCTTGGCACCCAGGGCCCTCCCTCTGCACCACAGGGGTCCCTCTTACGGGAGGTCTTCCAGCGTCTTGCAGAACCGTAGGCATCAATTTTACCATGTTAACACAGCTGACTCCTACAGTGGTCCTGTTAAGTTGAAATTTTAAGAAATAAACGCCAGATTGGGGGGGGGTTAATATTCTATAGCTTTGGGGGGAACCCTGGGGGAGAAGACACAGTCCCTGTCTTCCAGAAGCTTCTAATCTGAGATAAGCGCCTAGGCTCCAGATATTTCTAGCTGATGGGGAGACAGAATTCCTGCCCTTGGGCAGCCAGCCCTGGTCTGATAGGGGCAGACAAGAGCCAAGCATGGGGATGCTCTACTAAAGGCCTTTCTAGCAGCCATTGCCTTTTTCTTCCTACTGGCAGATGTGTCCAGGTGCAAAGCCCCCCATTTTTAGGTTATGATGCTTGGAGCTGCAGCATGAGTCTTGGCATCACGAGTGTAGAGATGGCCAATATGGCAGAGCTGACGGTCGGGGAAGCTGAGTCCTTGCCGACACGGTTGGGAACCTGCCCTCTTTCCAGTCTCCTGTCATGTGAGAGTCAGGCTTCCCCGTTGTCCAAAACTCTTTTCACTGGGCACTTTGATCCCATGAAGGGGTCATGATAGGGAGCACAATTTTTGCTCTTAAGTAAGGACTGTTGGGCAGGAGCCATGCTCCCTCAAGATTCTACTCATGGATTTGTTGTCCGGGAGCACTGAGCAAACCTTGCCAGCACCACTCACCTCTATCTGCCCCTTCTGAGCCCATGTTTCTCCAGGAAGTTGTCTACACTAACTGTTTCTGTCTCACTCCCCACATGTTCCCCTGCCCCCTCTACTCTGACTTTGTCCTCGCCACCCCATGGAAATGGCCCCTTCCGAGATCCTTGGTGGTCTTCCTGCCTCAAACCCAAGCAGGCTTGTCAGCACTTTTCCTGGAGGACTCCGCTGCTGCATTGGCTGCTGTGGGTCACCCCATCCTTGCCAACCCCTTGACCTCTCTCAGCTCTCCTCCTCCCTCTCTGACCATCTCCCCCTCTGTCTTCTTTCTGGCCCTTTAAACATCAAAGGGGTGAGAGCTTCCAGCTTTCAGGTCTGTTGCCGATTTCTGAATCTGTGTGCATCTCTCCCACAGATGTATACACACCACATCTTCTATATCCGTTCATCTATTGATGGCCACATAGGTATCTTCTGTGTCTTGGCTATTGTAGATAATGCTGCAATGAACAGGGCAGGGGAGAGGTTCAGATATCTTTTTGAATTAGTTTTTTCATTTTCTTCATAAATATCCAGAACAGGAATTTCTGGATCTTATGGTAGTTCTATTTTTTTTTTTTTTTGAGGAATCTCCACACTGTTTTCCATCGTGGCTGCACCAAATATACATGCCCCACAATGGGGCAGCCCACATCCTCACCAACACCTGTTATTTCTTGTCTTCTCAATAGCAGCCATTCTGATGGCGACAGGTGTGAGGTGGTCCCGAAGACCACTGTTAGGGGTCAAGCTCTTACTATCTCTTGACTGTTGCGGTAATGGTCTTCTCCCTGGTCACCCTCTACCTTGTCTCCAACCTCCCTGTAGCCAGAGTCAGTCCTCTGACCACCAAATCTGATCAGGTCACTGCTTTACTTAAGAGCCCCCTGCTGCTTTAGGACAAAGTCTAAATGCCATATGGCCTTGAAGGCTAAGCTCGGTCAAGATCCTTCCTCCTTCTCCTCTTCCCAGAATCATCCCCTCCGCCCACTCCTCCTCTGGATTGCACCGCACCCCTACAAGGGTGCACTAGACCCTGCTGTGCTCTTTCATCACAGTGCCCCAGCCTTCCTTTCCTCTGACTCCCTTAAGACTGAACCTTCCTGAAACCTCAGGCTGTGTGTGGGTACCCCCCTCCCCTTTTGCTTTCTTCCTCCTGGAGTCCACCATATTGTGTCTCATTTTCTTTACTTCACTCCGCTCTGAGTCTCTTACATGCAGCAGGGTTCCTGTCCTCTTGTACTGGTGCCCAGCATAGTGCCTGGCACAGCAGACCCTCAGCAAAGCCAACAAGGGGGACTGGGTGGCGTTGTTGGACTCTTGATTCCACACACAAGTTTTCCCCTGTGGTAAGCAAACTCAAAGCTCAGAAATTTGGTGCCACAGCTGTGTTTCTGCACAGCTGTGCAGAAACTGTGGGGCAGCCCCTGTGACAAGAACACCTTACTGAGGCTCACCCCCACCTCAACTGCCTGGTTCCCTGTTCTCTCACCCACTTGACCCTGGGCTGAGACCCATTACCTTGGGAACAGTCTAGAGCAGAGTTTCCAACATGCTGGCTGGGATTCTGTGCTGATGGAGCCCCGCCGTTACCCTTGCAGCTCCCAGCCCTGCTGGGGCCACAAGTGGGCCGAGGGAAGGGACAGATGGGGTACACTCATTGTTTCTCTGGTCCCCCTGGGGGACCTTCGCTGTTGGTAGCAAGCATAATGGCATAACGGGGCACAGCTTCCTTTCTGTTGCCAGTGGGGTCATTTCCCAAGAAGTCAGCAAATCCCCAGACCTAGGAGGACATCGCCTTGTGATGGGCCTGGCCCCTGTGTCCTCCCTTTCTGGTACCCCCAACTCCCTCCAGTGGCCTCTCTCTTTCACCCACTGAGAGACAGCCTGCTGCCATGAGACCAGAAACTGAGAGATGAGGACGTGTCCCTCCTTGGGTCAGAGATTGGGGTCAGCTCTCACTGAAGGTCAAGACTGTGGCCAACAGGAAGGACTACATGTTGAGAGTCCTGTAGAGGAGCAGGCCTAGACTCCTTGACCAGGTGATGCCAGCATCTGTCCCGGCACCTGGCCTCCTGCTCACACTCAGTACCCCTGGAGAAGGGATTGTTCCCGACATGCTCCTCCATGCCAGGTGGGGTCCAGGGTGACAACCTTCATCACACACAGAGGACACAAGGAGTGTGCACTCACATGAGCTCCTGGCCCTTCCCATCCCGGTAAACATCTCACCTGCATGCAGGCCTCTGATCCTTCAAGTCCTCCCCATGATGCCCTAGAGAGACCTCCATACTCCTCATCTGACTGAAGTTTCTGGAAGGTTGCAAGGGGGTCATTTCAAGAGACTGGGGCAAGGGGGAATCTCTGAGGTCATTGGTGATATGTCGCCCATTAAACTCATCCTCACCCTGGATTCAAGGCTTGGAAATTCCACTCATGGAACTGGATCCCCAATGTTTTTCTTCAGAATTAAAGCAGCAGCCTTCTTATGCAAGACTCTCCAATGCTTTACACATAAAAACAAGCACAAACACCCCCCCCACATACGTATATATGCGTACACACACTCAGAGCTCACCCACTAGTGCAGACCTCCTTTCATACAATATATCCCCATACACACACGACACGTGTGGGCACATATGATTTGTTATGAACCCTCTGTACATAGCAAAACATGTGCATGCAAGTTCATGCTCATAGATACCTACACACGAATGCTCACACACACACACACACACACACACACACACACACGCATGTACAACACAGCCCCTTGCGAAGGCAGCCAATGAGCTGGGACTTATACTCCTGACAGAGCATTAATTTCCAGGTATTTACCCTTTAGAAGCTGCCAGAGTTGGTATCCCCAAGTGACAGCCTCATTTATTCTGAATTCCAGCCCCGCTTAAGCAACCGCTGCCTCTGAGAAGTTGGGGGCTGGGCAGGAAGGAGAATGGGGGTGTGTGGGGCCGGGGAGTGGACTGCCTGTTATGCCCGAGTTTTCGCGTCCAAGAGACCACCAAGGAGCGAACACCAATGTAAACACACAAGGGTTTATTCAGCAAGCTTAAGCTTGGGCCCAAGTATACCTGACACAGCGGAGTAGGGACTTGGACCCCGAACCAGATTACAGTCAGAGTTTTTAAAGGCAGAGTAGGGGTGGACTCAGTGGTGGGTGAGGACAAAGGCGATATTTAGAAGGGCTATCAGGGTAAAGAAGACTGTCAGGATATTGGAGGCCTGGTTATTATCAAGCCAAGGCCATTTTTCCCTCTAATGAGGCACTAACATGAAGACAGTTGGGAGTTTCCTGGTGGAATGTCACATTCCTCCTATCAAGCATCCTTGTTAGTGAGATTTAGCATTGGGACATTTGTAAACCGAGGGAGACTCCTGTCTTGCAGGATTGTGATTTCTGTAAGTTAAATATTTGTTCACACATACTATCGAAGGGAGGGGAGCGGGTGGAGAGGGGGTGCAAGGTGCCAGCTTTTGCTTTGTCAAGATGGCGGTACTTATGTCAGGGCTAGACTCGAGGTGGGTACAGCCTTGTTTCTCTTGGCCTCCACACTGCCCTTGCTCCTTCCCCTCACCAGCTGGCAGGACAGAGAGGAGGATGGAAGAATTGTAGGTGCTATGAACTGATGCCCAAACCTTAGATTATTTTAAAATATTTCCTGAGGACCTCACTCCTAACTGAGTGACTTCTCATGACTGGCTCTGGGAGTCGCAGACAGTCATCTCCCTGCCCGCGCTTCCGGGAGAGGGTAGAAGCTGGCTGCCATTCTCAGGCCCACAGGGCCTTTGACTGAGTGAGGACCACTCTTCTCTTCCGCTAAATGTGGCAGTTGGGACTAGGAAATGGGGCCTTTTGTGTGACTCATTCATTCATTCAATCAATCACTCATTCACAGAAAGTGAATTCCTAAGTGATCACAGAAAGTGATTCCTAAGCCTCTAGGAAGTTCCAGACACATGAGAGCCTCTCGGGAGGTGAGGAGGACTTGCCTCTGGGAGCCCTCAGCAGGGAATGGGATACAGGGGGGCAGAGGGTCCCTGCCCAGTGATTCGGGCCAGTACCTCCACCTTCTCTTCTTGCCCACCTTTCTTCTCCTCCTTCCCCCTCCCTCCCTTCTGGAAAAAGTCAGATACTGTCCCGGAGTCCCCCCGAAGTACTCCTGCCACCTTATCCCCAGGCCTCACATGCTTGCCGATGGGGCTGCTTAATGCTTTCTGGGTCTGTTGTTCTTTCTTTTTCAGCTTTCAGGGACACAGGGACACCAGCTTTCATTTGTGAAGCAAATAGTTTTCCCTGCCCTGCCATACTTGCTAAGAATTTAGTTTCTGCGGCCTTAAACAAACACTCCTTGATACCAGTCCCCCAAAAGTCAGTGTGGCCGAGAGAGGTTGTGGTGCTCACATACACTCCATCTGCTTCCCACCTTCCCTAGGCCCCCCTCCAGGTACACAGGCCCAGGAGACTGGCTCTGACTGTCAGAACCCGAGCATCCATGCCAAGGGCCAAGTCCAGGCTGAAAAAAGGTAAAAACCATGTGCCACGACTCAGCCTTTCTCAGCCCCTCGTGGCAGCAGCAGAAGATGAAAGAGGCTTGGATCTGTGAGTCACGGCCCTGAGGCACCTGTCCTGGAGCGCTCGCTCTCCAGACCCAGGGGTGTTAGTGTGAGCCACACAGAAACACTTGCTGTTTGAGGCCACTGATCATTGTGATTGGAAGTGACTGCAGGTAACTCTCAATAGACAGGACCAGGCCTTGTGGTTCTTACTGCAATGGTAAGATGCCCTTCAGCAATAACCATCAGGAAACTTTTCAACAATAAGGGTTTATTACTTCTAGGACTTGGGAATTACATAGCACACCTGGGGCCACACAGCGAGGTCATGGGTAGAGAGAGTGTGCATTGGCCTGGGGTTCTGCATTTCTTGGGGGTTAGGACCTAGGATTTTGCAGGCTCATTCTTTATTGGTGAATTTAAAACCTAAGAGCAGGGCTCCTGGGTGGCCCAGTAGGTTAAGCCTCTGCCTTTGGCTTGGGTCATGATCTCAGGGTCCTGGGATGGAGTCCTGCATCGGACTCTCTGCTTAGCAGAGAGCCTGCTTCCCTCTCTCGCTCTCTCTGCTTACCTCTCTGCCTACTTGTGATCTCTCTCTGTCAAATAAATAAATAAAATCTTAAAAAAAAAAAAAAAACAGGGGGGGGGGGAAGTGCCTGGCTGGCTCAGCCAGTGGAGCGTGCAACCCTCCATCTTGGGTTTGTGTGTTACAGCTTCATGCTGGGTGTAAAGATACTTAAAAAAAAAAAAACCACAAAACTTAAAAAAAAAAAAAAAAAACAAAACCCAAAACATAAGAGTGGAAATTTAAAGAGCAGGAGGAGAAAAAAACAAGCTACGGAATGGTCAATTATCCAAACCAACCAAGATTTCTAAAACAAAGGAAGCAGAATGGATGGGTGTGGGTGCCCTAGCTCTTTAACTAGTGGCTGGCAACGTATTTATGGACACAGTTAATTGAGATGGTCTTTGCAGTGGATGCCTTGGAAGCAAAGCTCAAGTCAGGCACTTGAATTACAAAAAAGAGAAAACCCAACCTTGGGGGTTCACACCAAGATAACCGAATCTATCCTAACGACCCTCTAGGCTGCTTTCATCTCGAAGTTGTAATTCACTTTGAGTGCTAGAGCTGGTTATGAGCTGGGTTGTGTGCCCCTCCAAATTCCTGTGATGAGGTCCTAACTTGCAGTCCCTCAGAATGTGACCTTGTTCGGAAACAGGGTGTTTGTGGAAGTGATCAGTTAAGGTAAGGTTATTAGGACGGGCCCTAACCTGGTATGACTGGTGTCCTTCTAAGAAGAGGAAATTGGATAAGGAGATGCGTGCCTAGGGAGAAGGCCATGTGAACATGAAGGCAGAGATTGGGGGATGTTTCTATAAAGTAAGGGATGCTAAAGGTTGCCAGAAAACCCCCGGAAGCCAGGGCAGAGGCCTGGCACAGATTGTCCCTCCTGGCCCCCAGAGGAACCAACGGCACTGAGACCTTGACCTCTGTCTCCAGAACTGTGACATTTCTGGTGGCCCCCGCTATCACATCCAGGCCCCAAAACTCAAGGACTCTGGTGACGTCAAATGTGGTTTCTCCTGGTCCCATCTTTTCAGGATTTTCCCCAAGAATTCCAAGTCCACAATTTGTCCTTTTGTCCTTTATCCAAGGACTAATATAAACACTTGGAGGACATCAACAAACAAAGCATCATTGCTCTCTTTCTGCGGCTTCCCCTGTAGTGGAAAGACAGACAATAAACACAAGACACCGTAGGTAAATCAGACGGCATATCAGGTGGGGACAATGCAATGTGGCAAGAAGGGGCAGAAGGATGCATGCTGAGAGGTGGGTTGCAATGTTTCCTAGGACAGATGGGCTCTAAGGCAATGTGCTTTGAGCATACTCAGCACTCAGGAATGTTTTCTCAAATTTTTAATAATTAAGAGTCAGCATATTGGCAGTGGTGGTTTTTGGTGTCAGGACTGTGGTTGAAATTTTTCTACGAATCTCTGCTGTTTCCTGATTTTTCCTTTGTGAGAAAAAATTACTCACTGTTCCTTTTTTTTTTTTTTTTTGCTGGAGGGAAATTCTTTTTATTTTGAAATACATTCGTGCTTACGGGGAAGTTGCAGAAGGAGAGTTCTTGTATTTCCCTCCTCCAGCTTCTCTGAATGTTATCGTCCTCCATGGAACCATGGGACAACATGGAACCCAGGAAATGAACATGATTCGTTAATCTATAGCTCTTCTTAGAGAGTCTAATCAATGGTCCATGATACTGATCACCTCGATCAGTTGGTTAAGGTGGTATCTGCCAGGTTTTCCCAGTGGAAAGTGACTATTTTTCTCTTTGTAACTAGTAGTTATCTCAAAGAGAGATACTTAGAGACCATGCAAATATCTTTTTCTTATCATACTTTCACTCACTAATTTTGGCATGACCCCATGTCTCTTACCTGCAATAATTAAAACTGGTATTTTTTATTATCCCTTTTTCATGAGGAATTCAAATTCTGTTATAGGCAAGAACTTTTCCTGTATTCCTTATTCAATTATTTATTTATATTCTATGCAGTCATCATTTTCATCTATGGGTTATAATTTAATGGCATCATTCTTTCTTTCTTTCTCACATATTGTTCCATCTTGGCCATGGAGAGCACATTCAAGTTGAAACCTATGTCTTTTGGTATGCCCTCATCATTTTGTTTTTTCTTAGCATTTCCTTACTTTCTGACACCACAAGATGTCCCAAGCTTGTCTTATATTTTGCCTTTCCAAGCTCTAGAATCAGCCATTTCTCCAAGGAGTCCTGGTTCTTTTCCTCACCCAACGCCCTCCCTCTTTTTGAGGACAGTATTTAAAAACAGATATCCAAGAGCCAGGGGTGCTCATTGCTACTGGGGTGTCACTGCCTCAGGGCTTTCTCAGCAGTCAAAGCTGGAAGTAGACACACACACACACACACACACACACTCATATGCACTTGCACAGTGACTTTACACTAATGCCTCCAATTCCAAACTAACACCACAGGGTTCATTCTAACACTCTACCTTCCCTATTTAGAACTTTAAAAAAATATTTTATTTATTTATTTGAGAGAGAGAGAGAGAGAGAGCACGGCAGGGAGGGGCAGAGGGAGAGGGAGAAACTTATGACCTGCTGAGCGGGGACCCTGATGCAGGACTCGATTCCAGGACTCCAGGATCATGACCTGAGTGGAAGGCAGGTACCTAACCAGCTGAGTCGCCCAGGTGCCCTTAGAACTTTTTCTGAAAGGAGTTTCATTACTCACTACATATTTACCTATTTGTTCAGTTTTAGGACAAATACAGTGCTTTCAGAATCATAAACCCATGCCTCTGTGAGAAACAAATTTATGAAGTTCTATACATATTTTCTCCTGGTCTGTGTCTTTTCTCTTGACTGTGTCTTTTGCAGCACAGAAATTTTTAATTTTAATGAAGTTGTCCAAGATATCTCAAAAGTCATTTAAAGCCAAAGTCATCTAGATTTTCTCTTATCTTGTTTTCTAGGAGTTTCATGATTTTGTGTTTTGCATTTAGGTCTGTAGTCCATTTTGAGTGAATTTTTGTAAAGCATGTAAGGTCTGTGTCTAGATTCTTTTTTTCTTTCTTTCTTGCATGTAGATGTCTGGTTGCGTAAGCACCATTTTTTATTTTTTTTTTTTATTTTTTTTTTTTATAATTTTATTTTTTATAAAAAGCACCATTTTTTAAAAAGACTATCCTTTCTCCACTGAGTTGCCTTGTTCCTTTATCAAAGATCAGTTGATTCTATTTGTGTGGGCTTATATCTTTTGCCTCTCTGCATGAAGTTTAGAATCTGTTCATCAATACCCACAAAATAACTTACTGGGATTTTGATTGGGATTACGCTGAGTCTATAGATCAAGCTGGGAAGAACGGACATCTTAGCAATATATCCATGAACATGGACTATTTCTCCATTTTTAAAGTTCTTTGGTTTCTTTCATCAGAGTTTTATAGTTTTTGTCATATAGATCTTGTACATTTTTGTTAGAGTTATACCTAAGTATTTAATTTTTTGTGGTGCTAATGTAAATGATATTGTTTTTAATTTCAAGTTTCAATTGTTCATTATTACTATATAGGAAATCAATTAACTCTGGTAGATTAACTTTTTAGTCTCTGATCTTGCTGTAAGTGCTTCTCAGTTCCAGGGTCTTTTTGTTGTTATTGATTATTTGGGGTTTTGTACGTAGACAATGTACATAGACAATGTAAAAAGACAGTTTTATTTCTTTCTTCCCAATTAGTATATTTTGTTTCCTTTTCTTGCCTTATTATATTAGTTAGGATCCCCAGAATGATGTTGAATAGAAGTGGTGAGAGGGGGCATCTTTGTCTTGTCCTGATCTTAGTAGGAAAGCATCTAGTTTCTCACCTAAGTATGACTTCAGCTGTGGGTTTCTTTGTAAATGTTCTTTATCAAGATGAAGAAGTTCCCTTCTATTCCCAGGTGCTGAGAATTTTTACCATGCATGGTGTTGGATTTTGTCAAATGCTCTTTCTGCATCTATTGTTATGGTCATGTGGTTTTCTTCTTTAACTTGTTGATGTGATGGAATACATTAATTGGTTTTCAAATGTTGAACCAACTTTTTATATTTGGAATAAATTCCACTTGCTTGTGAGGGATAGTTCTTTTTATACATTATTGGATTCCATTTGTTAACATTTTTGAGGATTTTCACACCTATGTTCATGGGAAATGTCAATCTGCAGTTTTCCTTTCTTACAATGTTTTTGGTTTTGGTGTCAGAATGCTGACCTTATTAAAGAAAAAGGGAATATTTCTTCTGTTTCTGTTTCCTGGAAAAGATTGTAGAGAATTGGTCTAACTCCTTCCTTAAATATTTAGTGGAATTCACCAGTTACCTCATCTGGGTCTGGTAGTTTCTGTTTAGAAAGGTTTAAGGAGGTTACTAATTATTTATTTAATTTCCTTAATAGATATTGACCTTCATTAGGTTATGAAAAATTGGTTTAGTTAAACTGAAAGTGAATTTCACATGGAATTACCATATAGCCATGTTGGATAGCTCATGCCATTGGGAAAATCAGCTCAAAGAGGGACCACTTAGTTGGAAGTGAGGTACAAATATGGGAAGAAGAATGTGTATGACACTTGAATAAACAAAGAGTTCTATGGACTGGCTTGTTCGACATCTACTCCAACTCCTTCTGTTGTATCTTCCTGTACTGCTGATGCTGGAAAGCTTAAAACTTGTTTATAAGACTTGTTTGCAGGTAAGATTCCATATAGGTTAAGATTCTGCTTATCAGATGTATCTGTTTGGGGTCTGAGTGGATGGGAAGAGGGACAGGACATGGAGCCTCACTTGACTGGTAGAGGCATGACTCTGTGATGGGAGCTGCGACACCAGCTTCATGGCTGGTGAAGGAGCACCGATCGTGTTGTTGCCAGAGCAACGGCTCCCATCGCAGGTCAGTTCTGTGAGGTGACTCTGGGGGTTTGTTTTGGAAACTCAGCCTGCCTTTCAGCACTCCCAGGGATTCTGTAGGATTCACTGCCCTCCTGTAAATATTTTTCTTCTAAATAAGCTGGACATCCAGCTCTGAGTGGTGCCCTAGAGGAAGTTTGTTGGGGGCATTCTAGGCAGAGGAAGCTGTAAGTCCTGTGCCTGGCTATGAGAGGAAGTGTGCTGTTGGAGGAAGTGAGAAAAGGCCAACGGAGCCCAGAGGCTGGAGTGCTGGTGGGAAAGTCAGAAGGGTCCAGGTTACTACAGGCGTTCCAGCCTTCTCAGCTCAACCTCTGGCACTGTGAAGCCATATTGTGAAAGATGGACTCTTATTCATCAGCCCTTATCTTCAATCAATTCAATATTTTCGAGAGAGAGAGAGAGAGAGAGAGAGAGAGAGAGTATTGTGGCAGTTTAGGCTTACTAAAGAGGACCTCACTTGGGGATAATTTTAAGACCCACAGGCAACCAGAGGCTAGTGTTGGAATGACCTTTAGGAGCAAACCATGAGCCCAGTTGGGAGCAAGTCTTTCACTGTCGTACAGGTTGGACTTGTAATGACCCTTCGTGGACTATGCAGCCTGGTGATTCCATTCCTCCCTTCCAACTTGGCTGTGTGTCTCCTTGCTCACACCTCTCTCTGGGAGGCGATCCAGGGACGCAAATAAAACCACATCTCCATCTTTGCCAGAGCGTCGTCCTTCATTTTGTTTTCCACTATGAAGACTTGGCACCTGGTGGGGCCTCCTCACACTCGCCCCACGCTGGTTTGAGGGCTGCACTCACACAAATCTCTCAGCATAACTATGAACGTGGGCTTCTCCTTCGTGCTGGAAATGAGCAGGGCTTCAGAGAATCCTTGTCACATATCTTATGTCAACGGACCTCTCCTGGGTGGAAGCCATCTCCCTCCCTTCCCTTGGCAATAAGCCAGCCCACTGCTCTTTGATAAGATGTGCAAGACTATGGATCTTAGTATTTGTGTGTCCAATCCACCCACCAGACAAGGAGGTCTTTAAAGTCTGGGGGCTCTCCAAGCATCAAGCCGTGCCATCTCTTTCCCATCAGACAGGAAATTCCCTCCCTTTCATATAGCTCGGTCACCCCATGTCACACTCTAAGAAGCTGTAAAAAACTTGTCCCTTTAAGTCAAACCACACAGATGGTGCCAGGACACCGGCGAGGAAGGCCACGGCAGAGGAAAATATCATCACAGTAGAGGTCAAGGATAGCCCCCTCCCCTCTTCAGAGCTGAACACTCAGAGGGCACTTGCTGTGGGCTGACAGGGCAAGGTAGTAATTGACCTGCATCTTGTTCCTAGCACATGGCTCAGGAATGGAATGGAAAGGGCTCATAAGTGTGTGTTGAGTGAATGAATGGATTATAAATATGTGGATATAGAATGCTTATCCCAGACACCATGTACTTGGTCAACACGACCCCACCTTTGGAAGCCACTGAACTGGCAGATAAGCTGCTTGTCTGGCTTGTGTCTGGAAAGAACTGTGTTCTGTAGTTTCTAGAGCCCTAGAACCTGCAGCTAAGAAGGGCCAGTGTCCACTCATGGCTTCTCAAAGTTTGTGTTTGGTTTAGGTCAAGAGTTTGATTTCCTCATGGTAAGTAGGTGCTCTGGATAGTACTGGCCACTTACTTAGTCATTTTCTTAGCTGACTTTCTTTCTTTCTTTTTTTTTTAAGATTTTATTTATTTATTTGACAGATAGAGATCACAAGTAGGCAGAGAGGCAGGCAGATAGAGAGAGAGAGAGGAGGAAGCAGGCTCCCTGCTGAGCAGAGACCCCGATGTGGGGCTGGATCCCAGGACACTGGGATTATGACCTGAGCCGAAGGCAGAGGCTTTAACCCACTGAGCCACCCAGGTGCCCCCTTAGCTGACTTTCTGCATCTGTTTCAACTGCAGTGAAATCTTCTTAGGCTCCAGGAAAGAGCCAGGAATGTCTCCAGCCAGCTGTCCCCAGGGCCATCTGAGGTCAATAGAGGCTACAGCCAGAAGTTGGGGGAAGAAGGTGTTCTATTGGTGCCCAGGAGAGGCTGTCTGTCCCAGAAAGGGATTCTCCCTTAGCTCTGAGATGTGAAGTCAGGCAGCTGGATGGCTGGAGCCTTGTCCGACTGCTGCTCAATGGACCAAGGGAGAAATCAGCATGGGGTTGGGGTGGGGAGTGATACAGCTAGAAGTCTGAAATCCTCGCTCTGGAAAAAGGAGAGCCACACCTTGATTTGGAAGGAATATGTTCAGAATGAAAGTAGAGGATGCAGTGCTGGGAGGGCCCTTAATGAGGGTAGAGCTCAAGCATCTCACTTTACAGATGGGGAAGCTGAGGTTCAGAGAGTTCCTGGCAGAACTGGGACAGAACCGG
Source organism: Lontra canadensis (assembly GCF_010015895.1). NCBI lineage: Eukaryota > Metazoa > Chordata > Mammalia > Carnivora > Mustelidae > Lontra > Lontra canadensis. The sequence continues at coordinate 14,022,678 of NW_022631019.1, forward strand.
GCAGAGTCCTCCCGGTTGCTGCACTGTGCCATGGCTAGCTGGAAACATAGACTTTGTACAATGCAACCACCTCCTTCTCACAGTGTTTGCCCCCTGACTCAAGACTCTCCTTCAAGTAAGCAGCATGTCCTTACTAACCCCAAAGTAGCCGTTGTCTGGGCAACCCCAGGAGTGACCTTCAAAGCATCTAGAATGTTATATGCACTTGGCTTGTGAAGACACGCATATCTGGTGGCCCTGTGGGCGGCCATTAGAGTGTAATTGGCCTTTTGTTGAGTTTCACTCAGACATATGAACTTCTAATCTCAGCTGCTTCGTTTAGTTGAGAGAAAAAGCTCCAATGCCTTTGCAAATGGAAAATACATATGATGCTGAGAGAAAGGGCAGGGAAAACAGCCTTTTAAAGATGGACATAAAAATTACCCCTAAAAACACTGATAAGCGTTGCTGTGAAATTAGATATTTCTTCCTTCCCTTTTATTTAGGAGGCAGATTACAGAGGTTTGAGACTGGTTTTCTGGTCCCATTAAGTTGTCTGTTTGCATGTCCTGCTACTCTGTGTAGCAGAGTGTAGACCACATACCAGCAACACTGGGATCTCTAGGGAGCTTGTTAGAAATGTCAAGTCTCGAGCCTCTCCCCAGACCTGTGGATCAAAATCTGCATCTTGACTCAATCCCCGGGGTAATCTGTAGGCACAGAAAGATTTGAGAAGCACTTCCCTAGAGCATGAAAGCCAGTCAAACACAAAACAGGCTCTGAACAAAGAAAGAAAAGAAAATCTTGATCATGCTTGTGTTGTAATCGAGAATATATGTAATCATATAAAAGTATTTATTGCAAAAATGGTTCTTTTAAAATTAATAGGCTTTGTGCTTTTTAGAGCAGTTCCAGATTTGCACAGGATTTCCATATACCTCCTCTCAGTCTGGATGTGCACAAAGTTTCCTCTATTGGTAACATCTTGTATTAGTGTGGTTGCTTGTGACAGTGAAGGAATCAATACTGATATATTATTATTAACCAAAGCCCATAGTTTATGTGAAGAGGGACTCTGTGTGTGGTATGTTCTATGGGTTTTGACAGATGCATAATGTTATGCCGTGTATCTACCATGATCATATCTTACAAGATGGTTTCATGCCCTAAGGCCACCCCACATCCTACATTTCACCTAGATATCCACTCTCCCCATCCCACATTCGTGCAACCACTGATATGGTTACTGTTTTCATTAGTTTTGCTTATTCCAGAATGTCATATTGCTGAAATCATGTAATATGTAGACTTTCCAGATTGGTTTCTTTCATTTAGTAGTCTGTCTTGAGGACTTCTCCATATGTCTTTTTGTGGTTTGATGATTCATATCTCTTGTCGCTGAATAATATCCGACTGTATGGATGTACCACAGTTTGTTTATCTGTTTACTACTGAAGGACATCTTGGTTGTTTCCAGTGTCTGGCAATTATGAATAAAGCTGCTATAAACATTCATGTGCAGGTTTTTGTGTGGGTGTAAATTTTCAACTCAATGGAGGAAAGACCTAGGAGTACAATTTCTGGATCATATGGTAAGACTATATTTAGCTTTGTAAAAAAACTGGGAAGCCAAACTGTCTTCCAAAGTGGTTGTACCATTTTGCACTTCCACCGTTAATTTCCACCACCCGCACCAGCATTTGGTGTCGTACATGTTTTGGATTTTAGCCATTGTAATAGGTGTGTCACGGTTTTTGTTTTATTTCCCGAAGACATATGGTGTGAAGCATCTTTTCATCTGCTTATTTGCCATCTGTATGTCTTCTCTGATGAGGTGTCTGCTCAGATCTTTTGCCCATTTTGTAACTGGGTTGTTTGTTTTCTTACTGTTGAGTTTCAGGGGTTCTTTGTGTATTTTAGATACAAGTCCTTTACCAGATGTGTGTTTTGCAAGCATTTCCTTCCAGCCTGCTGCTTGTGTCTTTCACAGAGCAGAAGTTTTTAATATTAATAAAGTCCAACTTAACAATTCCACACTTGGTGGTGTAACATTGGTAGCTTGAAATCGGTTATAGTGGGAATACTCACCACCCTTTGGAACTGGTGAACTCTACACAGCAAGTTTTGTTTTGTCTTTTTTCCACAGCAAGAGCTGGTTGTAGAACATTTGCAGGCAAACCGCTGCCTCTTGCTGTCTATTGAATCATTCCAATTGCTCTATGACTTTTCTAGTCATTTTTTTCTGTGTGCCATAGAAGTTTTTCTGTTTTGTGTATGTAGGTAAAATATTGGTATTTTCTCTTCCTTTTTGTTTAATTGCTCTTAATTTTCATATGTTCCCCCCTAACATAGGAGATATGGTGATGGTCATTTCTTATCCAGGGATTTTTTTCATCCTAAATAATATCAATTTTTTAAAAAGATCTATTTATTTATTTAGACCAGTGGGGAGGGGCAGAGGAAGAGAGAGAATCAGACTCCATGCTTAGCACAGTGCCTGAGATGAGACTCAATCCCACGACCCTGAGATCATGACTTGAGCTGAAATCAAGAGTCAGATGCTTAACCAACTATGCCACCCAGGCGCCCCTACAAACTGGTGGTTTTTAATCCTCAATTTTTACTCTTATTTGTTTATAAATGACATTGATATTAATAATTAGACTGAGTTCTGACTATTGATGTAATGTCATCACAAATGATTATTAGTTTAAAAACAACTAGTTTGGGGATGCCTGGGTGGCTCAGTCATTAAGCGTCTGCCTTCAGCTCAGGTCATGACCCCAGGGTCCTGGGATTGAGCCCCGCATTGGTCTCCCTGCTCAGCGGGAAGCCTGCCTCTACCTCTCCCCCTGTTTGTGTTCCCTCTCTTGCTTTCTCTCTATCTGTGTCAAATAAATAAATAAAATCTTCCCCAAAACTCCCAAGTTTATATCTAAAATGAATAATCACAAATAACAGACCAACTCAATAAAGGAGACAAGGAGCTTTTTTAACTTCAGATAACTGATCTTTTTCAACATATCTAAAATCATTCAAAGTATAAGCAATAGTTATATAGTGAATTTTTGGAATTTAATTTAAAGAGCTAAGTGCAATTTGACAAGACAGACCTCCTACTTTGCTTTGCTCCGTACTTGGTGAAATTTTTGTCATAAGGGAGGCACTCAATAAATATATGTTAAAACTACAATTAAAGTCAGCAATAAGACAGATACCTGCTATCACAACAGCAATTCATTTATTTTACTAGAAGTCTAAGCCAATGGAATAAGATATCAAAAATAAATAGGTATAGGGTCATCTGGGTGGCTCAGTGGGTTAAAGCCTCTGCCTTCAGCTCAGGTCATGATCCCAGGGTCCTAGGATCGAGCTGGGCATTGGGCTCTCTGCTCAGCAGGGAGCCTGCTTCCCCCCACCCCGCCCCGCCTGCCCCTCTGCCTACTTGTGATCTTTGTCTGTCAAATAAATAAATAAAATCTTAAAAAAAAAGGTATAAAATTTAGGCTAAGAAGACAATATCATTGTTTGCAGACACTATAATTCTCTTTGCAGAGACAATTAGCATTAGAGACTAAGAGAATTTGACAAAGTTGCTAAATATAACAATATACCAAACAATCTGAAGTCATATCCACATACCACCAAGAGCCATTTAGGAAATATAATGGGAAAAAATTCCATTTACAATAAACACCAAAAAATACAGAATTTCTACAGGAAATCTACTATATAGTTAGTAGATTTTTTTCTTTTGAAGAAAAATCCCCTTGTCCTATTTTTTAGAAGAAAAATCATACAACTTTATCAAAGAACATATAAGAAGACCCAAATAAATAGTAAGACTATGTTATGTTCAGACTTGGTGGGATGAAAGATCGTCAAGCCATATGTAAAATTCAATGTAATCCCAACAAAATGCCAATGGAAGTTGTCATGGAATTTGAAAAACCTTCTTCTAAAATTCACGTGAAGGAGGTAGTGTTTAACCAAATCCTTTGGGAATAACCAAAACCTTCCTAAAGAAGGAAGGTAAGAGACTTTCTTTAGGATATGTGAAGGCTTAAACAGTCATAGACATCAGGTAGAGTGATACCAGGGCAAGTATTCACAGGTAGATGAACGTGAAATAAGGAAAGTCCAGAAAGAGATCTAGGTGTAGGTATAAGCCTTTGTCATAGAGGAAATATTAAAATTGGAGGGGAAAGATTGGGTCATTCAACCAAAGGGGTTGAAATATTTGACCTTTATGGAGACACTCAGTTCCTGACTCCTGTCATGCTCACAAGCAAACTCTGATAGAAGAAAATGCAGAAGACTCTTCTTTTGACCTCAGAGTCATGAGTAACTTTGCAAACAAACTACCAAAGCGGACTGGCAACTTATTACATAAGAGTCAAACATTTTTATACTATAAAAGATGCCATAAATAAAGCTGAAAGACAATTGGCATGCTTAGAGCATATATTTGCCACATAGGTAGCAAAAGATTGATGTCTTGCCAATCTTCTGCTTCCCGGAAGCATCTGATACAGGAAGTGTGCCCCTTCACTGCACCCCTGCCCCCAAATAGAGCTGAGCATAGTTCCGAGGAAGGGGTGGAGCTGGGGCACATGAAGTAACACAGATATGAACAGACCATTCATGGAAGAGGAGGTCCAAATGGTCACTAAGAGTATGCAAAACAGCATGACTGCCCTAATGGTGTTAATACACCACTTCATGCTCATCAGATTGGGAAAAATTGACAAATGTGACTAGTAAAGTGGAAAATGTGTATGGCCCCTGCCTGACCTGGGTAGCATCCTTACCAAACATGCTTAACCTGATAACCATGAGGAAACAACCAGACCAATCTAAATTGAAAGATATTCTGCAAGGCAAATGGCCTAGATTAAAAAATGTCAATGTCGGGGCGCCTGGGTGGCTCAGTGGGTTAGAGCCTCTGTCTTCAGCTCAGGTCATGATCTCAGGGTCCTGGGATCGAGCCCCGCATCGGGCTCTCTGCTCAGCAGGGAGCCTGCTTCCTCATCTCTCTCTGCCTGCCTCTCTGCCTACTTGTGATCTCTGTCTGTCAAATAAATAAATAAAATCTTTAAAAAAAAAATGTCAATGTCATAAAAGACTAAATAAAAAAAAAAGATTGAGGAACTTGGTAGATTATTAAAGAAGATTAAAGAAGCACAACAGATTACAACTAAATGCAATACCTGATTCTTGTTTGGATTCTGTATGGAAAAAAAGCAAAAAAAAAAAATTGGACCTAAAGGATGCTATTTTGGCAATAGGAGAAAATAGAATATTAGACATTTTTAATGTCCACCAGATAATAGTGTTATCTGCCATACAATTATCTGCCATAGTTGTATAGGGTTATTTAAGAAAATGTCTTGTCCTTAGATGGCAGATGCTGAATTCTTTAGGATAAAGTATCTGCGATTTATCCTCAAATGTGTGTGTGTGTATAAAAGGGAAGCAGAGCAATTGTAGCAAAATGTTAACAGTTGGTAAACCAAAGGGTTTATGGGTGTTCACTGTATGAATATTGCAACTTTTCTATAGATTTCAAATTTTTAATTTTTCAAAATAAAATTTTAGGAAAAAATGTGAAAACTCTATGACCCAACATTGCCCTTTTCAATACACACCTAAGAAGAAATCAGACCCAGAGGGACCAATATGGATTGAGTGAACAAAGCAAGTTGTGTGATGTTAAGTATGCTATCATTCCATTTGTAGAAAAATAAATAACAACAACAAGAAATAATGTATATTGTTTATGGATACATGTATGTAGCAGGAGCATAAACTGTGCATTGGATACACATCAATTTCAGAATCTGGTTACCTGTGGAAGGGGAAGGAGATATGGAGATGGGTTGGGAAAAAGGGCAATGAGGCAGTTCCATTTAATCTGTAAGGTATTAATTCTGAAGGAAAAAAAAAACCCAAAAAACAAAAACCAAAGCTAACTAAACACACACACACGCACACACGAAAGAAATAACAAAAACACGAAACAAATACAAAAGCCAATTTAGACAAAAACAAACAGGAAGAAGAAGAAAAATTCTCTTGGGGGTGAATATGGGGAAGTTTCACATTTCTAGGTTTTTTTTTAATGATTTTTTTCCCTCCTCTCTGATCATGAAGAAAAATAAGATTTAATATCTGTATTGTGTCACGGATTATAGCAGTCAAAGTAAGAGTTGCCAGTCTGGACAAACAGAGTCCTTCTAAGCTCCGGGGAGCCTCCGGTTAGCTGTGTGACCTTGGCCACTTTCCTGAACCCCCTGTCTGAATAGCACGTTTCCCCATGGAGTTAATGTCTGTATTCAAAGGGGTAAATCATGTGTTGCACTTAACATAGCTCCTGGCGCACGGTAAGAGTCCGGTAAGCATTAACACCACTACTATTATTGCAGTGGCCGCTGTATTATTATTCCCCAGCCCCCACTGGCCAGGGCAGGGAGTCCCTCTCTAGGCTGCTGCTCTGGGCTTATCCATCTCTGCCCTTCTGCACTGTTTTGGGTGGTGTGTTCATTCTCATGCTGTCTCTACCTTTAAACTCCAAGCAAGGAGTCTCCTGCTCCCATTCATCTCTGTATCCGGCGACTGGCACAGAGTGGGCACTCAGGACATTGGCTTTGAGTGAGTATTGACACCACTGCATTTCTGGCCGCTGGTCCCCACTCTCAGAGCTCCCTTTCAGTATATTTACTTCCCCAATGGCTCCAACACCTTGCGCCCTACCCTGCTCCTCCCCGTGTGCTCCTGGGCATCCCATCCCTGGGCTCTGTGCTAATGCCCCTGTCTCAGCCAAGACTGAGGACCCCGGATACCCCAGTAGCCAGGTTACTTAGCAGATTGTCAGAGCCTTGAGAGAGCGCTGAGCTCAGGGCCACCAAGGTGGGGGTGAATCCTCCAGGCTAGGGGGATTAGCAAAGGATAAGGGTGTGACCTGGATCATTCTGAAGCCACCACCAGTGGAATTCTCTGGGTCACTGCCCACAGACAGAAACACCTGGGTAATACCTCCAGCCCCAGCCTCTGGCTTTCTGTTGGATTTCCTGCATCTGTGAAGGCAGTTGGGGCCAGAGCAGAAGAAAGCCTGGCTTGTGCAGGCAGAAGTTTCTCTCGCTACCTCCAGACCTGTCTTGATCACTTGCTCCCATTCTGGCCTTTAAGATTCTGGAGTCTATTGGGATTTGCAGCCTGTGCACCCCAATGTTGTGGCTGTGGGCAGGGAGCCAGCAGGACCTGGAGCCCCATGGGGCTGCTCGTGAGAGCAGGTCCCAGGAGCAGGAGCTGAGGCCAGGCCAGAAAGGTCAGTCACGGGCATGAGGCTGCATATAGGGGAGGGGCCGACCAGCTGGAGTGGGAGAGATGGGAGAAGGTGGGGTCTGATCAGCAACGAGGATCCCCAGGGAGTTTCGGCAAGACATAGACCCTGCTGGAGGAGTCTCACTAGGGCCTTGGGGTCCCTTTCCCACAAGTTGGCAAGCCCTGGATGCTGTGCGGTTCTCACGGAGGCCAGGCCCACCTGAAGGGAGCCGGACATCACCTAGAAGGTTGTCCCCGACAATGGGGGGCAAAGCCAGCACAGTTAGGAAGAGGGTTAGAGTTGGAATCTGTGTTTACTTTAATCTGAGGCTTTGCCTGGATTTCTTCTGAACTCAAACCACAAGAAAATATTCGTCTTTGGGAAAAAGAATCATCAACAATTCCTTAACTTTTCTGAGCATCCCCTGTAGGCAGACACTTGGGTACACGTGGGTGGGAATGCAGAGCTGTGGGGTGCCATTCCAGCCCAATAGGGAAATGGCGCTGGGCTCTTCCTCTGGCTCCCTGCAGCCCTCCTCTCTCTGCCCCCATGCCCCGCCCCCTCTCTCTGGAAGACAGTTTAGCTTTGGGCTGAATTTATGCAGCCTTGGGGATCAGACCCATCAGGTTTGACTCAAAAGCCTTTGCTGCTTACCAGTTGCATGATAGGGGCAAGCCATTTCTGTTCCTTCCATCCTTGCTGTCCTCATCTATAAATGGCAGATAATGGCAGTGGCCACCTCCTAGGATCCCCTTAAGGGTAAAAGGGGAGAAGGCACATAAAGAGCTTAGCATGATATCTGTGCTCTGTGAGCCTTGGCTATTTCTATTAGTCATTCCACAAACATTCTTTTCTCAGACCCGGTCTGTGCCAGTGTGTTAGATCATGGAGATGAAGTAGGACATCCTCATGGATTCATGGCCCAGTTTGTTCATTCATTGATGGATCCACTCAGGCAGCCAATAAATGTATATTAAACCCAACACTGGGCACTGAGGGGGTCAAAATAAAGGACACAGTCCCCGTGCCCAGGTTGCTCACAGTCTTGTGGGGGAGAGGCTATGATTGAACATGATTGTCCTGGGATGAGGGCGCTCAGGGGGCACAGAGGACAGAGAAGGGAACACATCCAGTCCGGGGTGGGGTTGGGCTCACTAAAAGCCCTTTTTTGGGGGCGGGGGAGGGCAAAGGAAGACCCAGTTTCCTTATTGTTTCTCCAACTCACAGCCACGCTTCTACTCCAGGACCTTTGTACATGCTCTCCTCTCTGTCTGCGGTGGTCCTTTCCAGGATGTCCCCATGGCTCCCTCACCTCCTCCATTGTTTATGTCCAATGTCGCCTCCACAGTTGGACCTTTCCTGGCCACCCTATTTAAACTGGCAGAGCCCACTGTCAAGCTCCCGGTCCCAACACATGCCCACAGCCCTCTGTTCTCCCTTCCCTGCTTTGTTGTGGATCACCACCTCCTAAGCTGTATCTTTTACACGGTATATTTGGGGACAAGTTGGGGAACCATAAGCGTTCTTCCCAGGAGTGCACTGGGAAGCAGGTGGTAGATAAGGCGAGGCTGGAGAGGGTGGTAGTGGGGCCAGATAATGAAGGGTCCCATGCCTGTGGGGGGAGAGAGGCACCTTTGACCTTGGTAGCAGGTGATATGTGCTGACCTAGAGGTTAAGAAGCTTGACCAGGAACTGAGGAGGAGACCAGGCTGGCAGGTATCAGGAAAGGCCTCTCAAAGAGGGCACAGTGCCTGTTGGGCCCGAGGAAGGAGTCCATATGTTATTCTAGGTTTATGGCATTCTAAAGGCCTTGTCTCATTTTCCCCCATCCTACCAGACAGATGCTGGATTCTCGATGCTAGAGTGCAGAGGCTGATTTCCTTTGTTTCCAGCAGGGCCCAGCTGCAGCTCTGCCAGTAGGAGTTGCTCCAGAAATGATTGCTAGGTTGGACAGGGATGGGAGACAAGTGGAAGGGCCTGGGATTGTAAGTGTCAGGATCATGAGCCTAGAATCTCGGGCACCACGTTGGATCTTGCCAGTCTGTGTCTGTTCTAGGGTTTCTCTAAAAAAAGCAGTGACATTACAGTGTGGAAAAACAAGTAGGCGTTTACAAGGCAAAAAAGACAACAAAGAACATTCTGGGGGCACAGGAAACAACAGAAACAAAGACAGAAAGGAGGGTTGGTTCAAAGGATGTTTCTTGAGAATGAAGAGTTTGGTTTCTCAAAGATAAAACAAAGTGGGTACTTGTTATGGACTAGGTGTTTGATTTTGCGTTTTCAGCAAAGGTTTTGGTGGAATCAGAGTTCAGTTTGTTATTGAAAAATAACCATTACCAATGTAGGAACAGATTGAGCCCCAGATAAGACTAGCTGTGTGTAACTTTATTTTATTTTTATTTAAGGAATCTCTACACCCAACTTGGGGCTCGAACTTGTGACCCTGACATCAAAAGATCTGAGGCAGCCGGGCCCCCCTGTGTCTGTCTTTAGAGCAGGCTGCCAACTTAGAGAATGACTGAAATCCGGGGAGGTTGGCTGCTCCCTCAAGTCTTGGCTCATTCCCTCCAATTATTCTTTATCCCACAGATAAATATCAAACACCCTTATGTATTAGGTTCTCTGCTAGCTGCTGAAAATACGATGAACAAGACTGATGGGTTTCCTGGCCTCTAGTGGAAGGGGCAGGAGACAGAAGTCCTAAACAAGTCAAGAAAGAAATCCATGAGAGGTAAAGATGATGGTCAGGGCCACAAAGGGGAAAAACAGTGATCCAAGCTTAATTTGAAGGGAGAGGAAGAGCTACCTTGGGTTGGTGGTCAGAGAAGGCCTCCTGGAAGAGGTGGCATTATGAGACCTAGAGCTCATACTAATGCTAAGTATTAGTATTCCAGGCAGGGGGAGTGGCAAGTGCCAAAGCCCTCAGTAGAAAAGCTTGGAGTGCTCAAGGTTAATGTGATGGCAGGACTGTCAGTAGAAGGTCAGAGCCGGTGGGCACCTTGGAGCTCATCCAGTCCGTATCCCACTCAATTCATGTTGCTTTTTGCAACAGCCCTGAACATGACTGTGGTATGAATCAATGTCGGGTGTGGGGAGCCCCACGAGGCAGGGAGCACAGACTATTTGACAGCTCTCCCCATGCAGCTGAAGGGCTACTGAATTTTCTGGGTGTGTGTTTTTTAATTTCTCTAAATTGTCATTTTTTTTACACTTTTTTTTTTTTTACACGTTTACAGGCTAGAACTGTTGCTTCATAATTGACTTAGCTAACTTCATGTGCTTTTGACTGGTCTCTCGTGTTCCTAAAACTTAAAGTTCCTTTCCCAGAAGAGCATGTGGCGGCCGACCCCACCTCCTCAGTCCCCAGCTTTTGAACTATATTTCTTGTTCTCAAAATGCGATAAAAAAAAAAAAGAAAAGTGCCTCTGGGGACGGGAAACTCACCACCCTCAAGACTGTTCTTTCTATTCCCAGGACATCTGGGCTTTTAGGAAAAAAACTTCCTGGGCTTGACCCCAAATCAGCAGCCTCACCTGGGGCTGGCTCTGAGATCTGGAACCATGTGGGACAACTGTGGTCCCTTTTTAGCCTCGACGGCCCTTCACGAATTTGGAGACAGAGGCTGGGCACCCTGAGCCCCCTTCCAAACACCAGTCAGCCCCTGTTCCCTCCATCGGACAGGTATCCCGTGACCCAGACACCCCCAGTTTTCTGGAAGCACTCTCAGAGCGGGGGTCAGGACCAGTGCCTCCCTCCCGATGAGGTCGGCTAGGATCCCTCACTCAGGGCATCACACTGCCCGCCCCCCCCCCGCCCCATCATGGCAAGGATGGCGCCGCCTCTGTAATCCGAGTGCTACCAGGCTCGGGGGCACAGATCTGATGGCTGAGTTGTGTTATCCCGCCCTGTCCTTGCAGGGTTCCGTTTTGGGGTTCTCAGTGTAGGATTTATTCATCTCTTGTTGAACTCCTGTTCATCTTGCTCTTGATCGAGGCCGTTCTGGGACATCATCAAGAGAAAAGTCCAAACTCCTTAGCCTGACCCCCAAGGTTCTTTGGGACCTACCCAGCTGCTTCTCTTCAGCTAACCCTTCCACCATTCCTCAATTCCTACTAAACGCGTAGAGAAAGTTCCTTTTTCTGAGAAATCGAGCGTGGGCCTGCCCCACTTTCCTATTAAAAATAGCAAATGTTGGCTGAGCCCTTCTGATGTGACAGCACAATTCTGAACACCTGCCACCATCAGCTCAGAACATTGGGATGTGGCGGGTATGATGATTATCCCCATTACCAAGCTTAGCAAATCGAGGCACAGAGCAGTTAAAAACCTTGTTTAAGGTCACTTAGCTAATGAGCGGTGGTTCCAGGACATGGGCTCTTTATCAGCAGGCAGTGTGCCCCAGTCAGTTTCCTGCATGTCTTCCTGACTCTGCATCCGGTAACATTCTGTTAAGAACATGCTATTGCCCACGGTGTGCGTTATTACAACACGGCAATGGGCAGAAGTTAAAAATCAGGGCTTGTCTCCCCCCCGCCCCCGAGATCCAGTTATTAAATATTCACTCAAATATCACTGCCTAATGCCTTCAGCCTCATCCATTTATGGCTCCCCATATGACCCCTCGTGACGCATGCCTGCAAGTCCTGCATAGGCTGGTCCTTCTACCTGGGATGCCCTTTCTTGCATCCTTGCCTGGTGAACTCTGATCGACTTTTTTTCCTTTTCCCCAATTTTTAAATTTGTGGCAAAATACACACAACCTCGAAGTTACCATCTCAACCATATTAAATGTACAGTCCAGTGGGTTGTTTCCACATTGAAGAGACTGTGAATAATGCTATCAACACAGGCATACGATTTCTCTTTGAGACCCTGCTTTTCATTCCTTTGGGCACATACTTACAGGCATGACTGCTGGGTTATATGGTGATGCTACTTTTAATTTTTTAAGGTCTCGCTGTACTGCTTTCCACAGCAACTATACCATTTCTCATTCCCACCAACAGTGTACAAGAGTTCCAATGTCTCCAACCTGCTTTTAAAGATTCAGTTACAGGTGTCTTTTCTTCTAGAAAGCCCTCCGTGATCTCCTTGTCCTGGGATAGGTGTCCCTAATGTACATTTACTGAGGACCTATTGTGTGCTAGGCTCTGAGCTCAGCCCTTCAAGCATAAATTTGGGCAGGAGATGATCTCCGCTCTCAAGGCGCTCCCTGTCCTATTACTGAGGGACGGAGAGACGGTAGGACTCAAACTGGAGTTCTATGACAGGCCACTAGAGGGCCCTCCAGGCAGGGAGCAACCGTGAGGTTGGTGTGGGATAAGACAGTAAGGACCAGTTGATGGGGGATAAGACAGTAAGGACCCAGGCAAAGCTAAACACATGTCCAGCGGATGGGTCAGCTCCTTCTCCTCTCTGGCCAGCTCTTGTCATGTAGGAATCCAGAGCCGGGATCAGTAGGTCTTTTAGTTATTTTATTTAAAAATTTTTTAAAAAAGATTTTATTTATTTGTTTGACAGCACAAGAGACAGCAAGAGCAGGAACACAAGCAGGGGGAGTGGGAGAGGGAGAAGCAGGCTCCCCACTGAGCACGGAGCCGGGTGCGGGGATCGATCCCAGTACCCTGGAATCATGACCTGAGCCGAAGGCAGACCCTCAACGACTGACAGATGCCCCTTGCCAGGTCCTTAAATGAGAAGCTGGCAATCTGGATTTCTGTCTGAGATCTCTTAAGGCTCACAAGTGAGCGGCTAATTCCAACGTTTTGAAAGGCATCGTGGAGGACAAGCTCAGCGCTAGCTCAGGGCTGCAAGTTTATAACCCAAGACCCAGTTCCACTCATTAAGCAATTATCAGGAATTAGGAGCTCTGACTATAGCTCAGCTTTCACTTCTCCATGTAGAGTATGAGGAAACCACATGACACTTTTCTCAGGGGTCTTGTGAAGATCATGATCATTAGGTCTTTATTGGATGTCAACCCCTTTGTGGGGGTGGCAACCACATGGACCAGGTGACAGGCCAGGCTTTAGGCTTTGGGTCCACCTTTTATAACCTACCTAACATCGGCCGCTCAGTCTGGGCTCCTAATACCTCACAAGATTTTGTGAGATTTCAAGATCCCAAATAGTGACCTCGCCTTGTGCTGATGGTACTGTGGACGGTCACCAGCTATGGAGTTCCTCCCTCCTTCCTTCCCGATTGATCAGCCTCGAGACTCCCTCCAGATGGAAGTGCTAGAGTAGGCAGTATGTGTGATGAGTTCTACAACATTCCAGAGACAGGCAAGCTTCCTGTGGAAGGAGGAATCAAGGAGAACTTCCTAGAGGAGGAGGACTCAATATGGCTCATCGGTTAGAGAGCTCTGGGCAATTCTGCTCTATGTGCCTGCCTCCAGGGCGCGGGCAGCTATAGACCCTCTGATGAGACTGAGGGCACTTCGGCAGCTCTGGTCTTGGGATGAGAGAGTGCCCGGCTGTCTCTGGCTGCCCTCTGTGGGGCTTCAGCTCTGGACGAGCCTTCAGGAAGACGCCAGAGAACAAGCATGTTTATGAGATGTTTAATTTATCCCACAGATCCTTTTTGAGGGCTGAGCAGGTGTCCGATGCCCAGGTAGGTGCTGGGGTCAGAAATGAATCGGAGAAGGATCCTGCCCTCCAGAGGCTTCCACTCAGTGGAGGTGGAAGTGCTTGGGGTGTTTTCATCACTGAGGTGTGAACGACTAACTGAATCCAGTACCTGGAAAAGGGGGTGCTGGGAGAGGCTGGATTGTGGGGGAGACCGTGAGTTTGGTCCTGGTGTTCCTGCGGGACCTGAGCTACACTCTCAGGCAGGTATTTGAACTGGAATGGTTGTATATATTTAATCACCATATAGGAAGTGTGGGCCGCGGCCCTGGGTATGAAGCTGGAGCCGGAGGAGGCGTGCATTTCCTTGGCAAACCTACCTTAGCACCTGCTGTGTGCCAAGCGCCAGGAGCGCAGACGGGAAGCAGACACAGTGCCTGCCCTCGGCGGGGCATGGCTCTCAGTTTAGCGCGATGTCATAATAGCGATCGTGTTTATAATAGTTACGATTCACTGAGCACCCACGAGGCGCCAGGCACTGTGCTGAGTCTCTCTTGTCCACGTCGCTTCAGCGAATGATCACAGCTACAGAATGAAGCTGGTTCTGTGACTGGCCCGTTCTACAGGTGCTGGTAAAAGCAAGACCTGAGGGCGCCAGGAGATGCTGGTGGTCGGAGGGGACATCCAGATTTGAATCTGGCTGACTGGAAACTGAGACGCTTGGACCTGACCTCGTGCTTTCTCTTCCTTCCCCTACTCATTTCAGGGAGCATCAAAGTTGGTGCTGGACACTGTTTGGCCAGGCTAGCCCCTGGACATTTGCAGAGAGATAAGCCCTAAGTCCCTGACCATGGCTGAGTTCAGCCTGGGAGAGGTGGAGAGAGACAGGAGCAGACTTCAAGGGCAGATCTTTGAAAACACCTGCAAGTGGGGGGCCCACAGAGACGGCGGTGAGCCGCAGAGGGTGGATGGTGGAGTGTGGCCTCCCAAAGCCAGAGAGAGAGAGAGAGAGAGAGAGAGAGAGAGACAGGGTTGGGGATAGGGAGTGAAGCCCAAGCTTGGGCAACACCAGGCTTTGTGTGTGTGTGTTGGCGGGGGGGTCCCTGGGAGCCGGCTCCGGGACACAGCGGAGGCTTCAGGTGGCCCCGTGTTCAGAAGGAAGTGTGTGATGAGCGAGTGGAGACTTCTTGGTCCAGAAACGTGACTTTTATTTTTTTTTTAATTTTTTCTTAATTAAATTTTATTTTTTCAGTGTTCCAAGATTCATTGTTTAGGCACCACACCCAGTGCTCCATGCAGTACATGCCCTCCTTAATACCCACCACCAGACTCACCCATCCCCCCACCTATCCTCATTCACCTCCAAAACCCTCATTTTGTTTCTCAAAGTCCACAGTCACTCAAGGTTCATCTCCCCCTCCGATTTCCCGCAATTCATTTTTCCTTTCCTTCTCCCAATGTCCTCCGTGTTATTCCTTATGCTCCGCAAGTAAGTGAAACCATATGATAATTGACTCTCTCTGCTTGACTTATTTCACTCCGCATAATCTCCTCCAGTCCCATCCATGTTGATGCAAAAGTTGGGTATTCTTCCTTTCTGATGGAGGCATCATCCTCCATTGTAGCCATGGACCATATCTTCCTTATCCATTCGTCCATTGAAGGGCATCTTGGCTCCTTCCACAGCTTGGTGATTGTGGCCATTGCTGCTGTGAACGCTGGGGTAGAGATGGCCCTACTTTTCACTACATCTGTATCTTTGGGGTAAATACCCAGAAACGTGGCTTTTAGAGGAAAAAAAAAATGCTGGAGAGACAGGTCGGCAGACACAAGGCTTCCTTTTCCTCACTCATTTTGTTTAGTTTTGGATGGCGAGGCCTGTGAGTGTCCGCAGGTGGAGAAAGGAACTGGTGGGGAAAGAGAAAAGTTCCCGAGGAACAGAGAGGCGTCCCCCCCCACCTCTCCGCTGGCACCCCCAGACGCCTTTACTATCTGTTCCCTCAACCTGAGGTGGGGCGCGAGGGAGCCCGGCCTCTGTCCTGTTCACAGCAGAACCCTCGAGCGCCTTGCATGTAGGAGATACTCAGTAGGTCCTTTCTGTATTGAACTGGGGTTCACAGGGTTCTACGGGGTGCCCGGCCGTTAAGTCTCAGGAAGAGAAGGGCTCGTGAGGGCTGGAAGGAGGGGCTTCTCGCTGATGCTGCGGTGAGCTGAGCGGAGACAGGGGAGAAAAGACGCCAAGAGGGAGGAGAAGGAGGAGCTCACACCCACGACTCAGAAAAGTGTGTGCACCTGAGGGTCAGGGACGGGGCGGGACTTGGGATTTACAGAAGTGGAGGATCGAGAATAATAACAGTTAGCCATGTTCCTCAAGAACATTCTAGAAGGTTACTCATCATTTACTTATTTGCATTGTTTGACCACTGCTCTGTTGGAAATGCCTTCATTCACTTCATCCTCACAAGGACTCTCTGAGGCAGGACAGGTCCAGCCAGCCTGGAGGAGATGTCGCTTGTGGTGGGGAAGCCAGGATCAGAACCCAGGACTTGAAGCCCATTGAGAGTCTGTGATGTCAACCCCTGAGCCACACTCCTCCCGCTCGGCCTTATTTCATATAGTTCGCTCCACACCATGAGCCTCTGGGGCGGCAGGGAGCCGTTAATCTCTGAGATCACAGGAACAGAGAAGTGTGGTGACTTGCCCCGAGTCACACAGCTCCTGCGTGGCTGAGTGGGGACGGTGGCTTGCATGGCTCTGGCCGCAAGCCTGGTGGGATCTCCTTCCCAGAGAGAAGGAGTGTAGGAATTCCACAAGGAGTCCGGTGCCAAAATGGAGGCACCGGCGACAGTTCCCAGCATCTCCAGAGTGGGGATCTCACAGGCTCCTGGGTTGCCCCACCCCAGGAGCAGGCCAGAGTCGGGGGTTGGCAGGTCAGGAGCGACAGGAAGAGGGGGTGCTGCCTGGCTGCCATGGCTGTCCTTGAGTTGAGCCCCAGCGAGACAGAATGAGATACGAGCAGGAGCCATGGGCTGAGGACTCCACGGGGACGCAGGGTAGCCGGAGGAGGGTGGCTACCCTGGGAGGGTGATTCCAGCTCTCCTTTCCCTGCTGGAGAGCCCTGGACTGCAGGTGGCCCTAGCTACCCTCCTAGGTGTCTCTCCTGAACATCGCCTGGGCACTGTGACACGCTCCAAGGAATCGCAGCTTCGGGACACAAGAGGCAAAAAGTCCTTGGGGGTCCTGAGGGGCAGAAACAGGCCTTCCTGTTTGAGCCGTCAGGACTCCTGGATCCGGCCCAGGCCAGAGCGTGGGAGGAGTGCAGAGAGGCCTTTAAAACCCAAGGGCCCAGCCCCTGTGTCTTCTGCAGGTCTGAGACAGAGAGAAGGTCTCCCTGGTGAGGAATCTCATTCTGGGGGCTGCCTTGCTTGAGGTGAGGTGGTGGGCAGGGCACAGGGAGAAAGAGGGCCTGGGAGAGGAGGCCCCTGATCCCCCAGTGCATCCCCCCAGATTGAGGGGAGGTCTCTCACATGTCTGCTGTGCTGTGGGGCTCGGAGCTGTCCATCCTTTGTGGTTAGAGACCTGACCATGGTGGGGGCAGGGGGGACAGCTGCTCCATCCTCTCCTTCCAGGGACCCGGCCACTTCCGACCCCCACGTTTTTGGGCTTCTCTTAGGCTGTCTGTCTCCACTCCCTCCACCTCTCATGACCTCAGCCACCACTTTACTCCAAAATTATCTCGCGGCTGTGCTCATTTCCCTCTGTGGTCGCTTGATAAAAATAGCCAGCTCCACATCCTTCTCCTGGGGGCTGGCTCTGAGATCCAGAGATGGGCCACTTTCCTGGACACTGGGGCGGCTGTGTCCATGCCTCGGTCACCTCCTCGGTGAGACCTCTCTGCATCAGGTCCCTTCCCACGGGGCCTCGCGCTATTCCCTGCACCAGTGGCCCCGTCCCAAGGTGCTCTAAAACCTGCCTGGGAGTTTGGTTCCTTTCAGGTGTGGTGAGTCCAAGAGATGGGGAGCGGGGCGCCATTTGGAAGACAGTCTGTTATTTATGGTTTCTGAAAGAAGGGGACCCACGGCATGGTCAGGGACACACGGGGAAGCACCAGGGCTGATCAACAGGCAGAAGAAATGAGAGCAAGCTCAGTCCAGAGCCTTTCTTGTGTTTTCCACTGGCAAGGCAGGGCAGGGCAGGGGAAAGAGTTCGGGACTGGCGGCTCCAAGGATTTCAGCGGATTCTGGGCTGCAGGGGTGGGGGTATCCCCAGCTGCCTGCTTTCTGGCCCCGGGGTGATTTAGGGCAGTGGAAATGCTGGCTGGGAGTGGAAGAGCTCGATAGAGGGGTTCGGGTGTGAATTGCGGACTGGCTGGTTTGCTTGTATGGAAGCCATGCTCCCAGGGGTCTTCTGTTCCCTCTAGGAATTAGCTACTCCCGGGAGGGACTGTGTCTTCCCAGGCCGGCAAAGCATCCACAGGACATCAAAGCATCATCCAATATGGAAAAGGGACACTGTGAATAGTTCACAGGGGCTGCTCAGAGGCAGTGAGAAGAGTAGATTCACAGTCCTGGGCTGAATCATTGGGTAGCTCACGTCCCCCTGCCTGAGCCTCATTTTCCCCATCCGTGGGATCAACGACTGATATCCCTTCGTTCAACAAGTTGAAGGGACAGACACCGTGCCAGAAGGTTTAACAATAGTCACCTGGCAGGGTCCTCGGCAGGCTTGAAGCGACAGGGGACAGAAACTGGCACGCTGTGGATCCCCCGTGCGTGGTGGCTGGCCCCCTCCTCCTGTTGCTGCTCTGGGAAGCAGCCGAGGAAGACTAGTGTGGAAGGATAGGATCTAGAGCCTTTTCCCTTGGCTGGTTAGAGCTCTCGGGCCAGAGGCCATGGATGGACAGAATCCTGAGGAATGTTCTTGGAACTCAGAGGTGCTGCTGGACAAAGGGCGGCCTGGAGAGGCCAGCCCGGTAGCCAGAAGCCCCGGGGAGCAGAAGCTTGTGTGTGCTTGGAGCCAGGCCTCGGGCGGTGCCAGGGGCTCAGGGCTGAGCACTGCACAAGTGACCTCCAGACTCAGGGATCAGAGACAGCTGGGCACCGAAAGGGAAATCCTGGCAAACCATCAGCCAAACGAGCAGCTGTGGATAAACAAGGATTCTGGGGAAAGGAAGGGAAGGGAAGGGAAACAGGCAGTTGCCGGTAAAGAACCTCTGAGAGGCCAAGTTTGAATCAGGCACTGGCCCAAGACACATGGAATTTCTTCTGCCTTCTGGGTGTGACTTTTCGGGACTCAAGTGGGTGATTCAGATGTTTGCCGAAGGCAGGTGCTGGGGAGGGAAGCTGGGGTCTCCAGGCTCCATGGCTCAAAGGGCAACTCACCCTCCATGATAGGAGGCTGTGTCCTGCCATGAGAGGTGCATGGGCCTGGCTTTGAGCCCTTCCTTTGCCTCTTACTAGCTGCATGGCTTCTGGCAAGTTCCATGAGCCCTTTGAGACTCCTTTTTCTCCACGAGCTCCATATGAGCTCTCAATGGGAACAAGGACACCTACCTTTTGAAGCCCTCATGCTTATCTCGGGTCGAGTTATTTCTTAGGTAGGCACAGTGCCTGGGGCCCATGGAAATGTCTGCACTTGAACTCTTAGAATCAGGAGGAAAAAAAAACTGAATGTATGAGTCACGAATAGGTAATATCACATTCAGCCTGGACTGGGTTCGTTTCCACGCCAACACAGTTGTAAAATAGCACTTGAAAGAATTTTTTTTTTTTGGAGGAAGGGGCCTGTGAAGGCAAAAGTGCTCGAGACCCACCAACCACAACAAGGCCCCGAAGGGTGGGGACATGGTCTGCGGAGCGCGCTATTGTGTTGGGGCTTTTGTGGTGGGAAAGTCCTCTCCTGCCTCTATGGGGGACAGTACCGCATGAGGGCTCGGGACCCTGGGATCAACTCCTTAAGGTTTTTGCCTCTTTCCTGACTGAGGTCACCCACATGCTGCTCAACAGGAGTGTGTAGGGTCTGGCGGGGACCCAGAGGTAGGGTCTGAATGCATCCCCTGAGAGACATGTCACGGGATGTGTTTTCTTTTCCAGAACCCCAGTGATGAACGGCCTTCTCCCACTGGCTTGGTTCCTCATTTGTAGTAAGTGCTGGCCCCATGACCTCTGAACTTGTGACCTTTCACCTCTAGGAACAATAGGGTAGTGGAAAGGAGGCTAGTCTTTGAGGTTGGGGAGCCTTGAGTTTGAATCTCGGCTCTGAGCCTCTGTGTCCTCCTCTGTGACCCAGGGTGATATGCAGCCCCCGGATGGGGCTGTCACACGATTTCAGGTGGTGACAGGTGAAGACTGTGCTACGGGGACAACAGGCGGCTTGCAAATGTGGGAGGCATATTTTTTCCTTTGGTGCAAAACAAAACAAAATAAAACCCAAATGAGAACAAGACCCATCTGTAACTGTCCCATCCTGGGTCATTCTCTGCAGAGGCTGGTCCCCCCTGCTATCACCTCCCAGCTGGGGAGAACTGGCACAGCACAGGGGAGCCCCGTTCCACGTGCACAGCACCCCAACAGGCTGGCCTAATCTTTAATGTCTTGCCAGATCCCTGGAGACTGCTGGAGAGCGGAGGGTGGAGATCTAGTGCAGGGAGGGAACCCTTGGCTCTCTGTGAAACCCTGAACCTCTCCCTCCAAACTACTGTTTCCCACTCTGGAAGGCAAGGGAGCTGGCTTCAATGATCTGGAGGGATCCCACCTTGCTAAGGTCCTAGGCCTTATGTCCTAAATGGTATATTTGTGAGGAGGGACATGGCATCATCAGGAGAGAAAGCTACCCTATTAATTAGACCTCCTATTTCTTGGTCATTTACTAGGTATCTGCCTAGTGAAATTCACATACTTTCTCTGCCTAGAAAAGACACATACTTTCTCTCATTTTAACCTTTAGGATAAGTCTAAAATGTAGGCATTCACTTTGGGCCCTCCCACCCCACCCCATTTCCAGATGAGGAGTCAGAGGCTCTGAGAGATTCAGTGACACACTCAACCTCATGCTGTGAAATGAGTGGCAGAGACAGGATTTGAACCCACGGTTCTCATTCTCCAAGTCCAGACATTTAGCTCTACTGCTTGCCTCCCCCTTCTTGCTCCTGTCACACTAATGGGGAGAAGGAGATGCCTGGGTCCCCACAAGCCCCAGAGTGGGGGCAGGGGCAGGTGCATGCCCGATAATAAGCATGTTCCCCGGGGGCCGGGGGCTGTCTTCCAGATGTTCCTGCTGTGCCCGGGGGCTTGTTGGAGCTCAAGTCCATGATTGAGGAGGTGACCAAGAAGGACGCCCTGATGAGCTATGGCTTCTACGGCTGCTACTGCGGCTTGGGCGGTCAGGGGACCCCCAAGGACGGCACCGATTGGTGAGCTGATTACCATGATAATCCTTTATGCTCAGCCTCTGTGCCCACATGATCTCGAGTAATTCTGTGTCAGTTTTGGAAGATGAGTGTTCAAGGGCCATGTTATATGGGAGAAAATTGTGTATCTGGGGGGCTAACTGACTTGCCCAAGACACATCTAGAAACGTCATGCTTCTCAGTGACCACGCGTGTCAGTTGGTCTGTTGTTATGTACATATCACCCCAAAGTGAAGTGGCTGTAAGTGACCATGACCATTTATTTTGCTACGAATCTGCCTTCGGGGCAGGGCTTGGTGGGATAGCTTGTCCCTGTTCCGCCCAGCTTCTGCTTGGGCAGCTCGAACAAGGCTGCACTATCCAGTTTCCAGATGGCTCGCTCCCATGTCTTCTAGCTGCTGGCTGGGGGCTCAGTGGAGGCTGTGGGCTGGGGGCCTCGATTCCTGTCACTTAGGCCTCTCCCAGTCTGTTGGGACTTCCCCACAGAACAGTGACCATGGGGTTCCAAGACTGAATGTCCCAAGACTGCATGAAAAAGTGTTTAGCTTCAGAAATTCTATGGTGTCCATTGGTGGAGGCAGTCACAAAGACTTTGGAAGGAAAGGGACCTAGGTTCCATTTCTTGATTGGGAAGTGTCCAAATTCTAGAACATGTGAGACAGAGAGATGGTTCTTTGGAAAATTCCGAGACTCCTGATGTGGATGATGGCATAGGTCCATTGAGCAAACGGATGGCAGATGGTGGGAGCCAAGTTTTCCACTGTTGGAGTTCACTTCTGGGGCAATGGATTGGAGATGAGGACGTCAGTATGAACTCCTGTTTAGCTTAATATAGGCACAGGTGGTTGCATACAGAAATAGGTACAGGTGTGTGTACAAACACAGGTTAATAGAGACACATTAATTTTGCTCTGGCAGCTGAGAGGACTAAATGAAACAACATCCCAAGAGCAGTAAGCAACTCCTAGTGCCCAGACGTGGTCTCTAACACTATTCGCCATAAAGGGGAACAAAGGCTCCTTGGAGACCTGACTGGTTCTAGGACCAGGGCAGAAAATATACAGGATGAGTCTGGAGTCTCCTATAAGGCCAAAAGATAAGGAAGTTCTCCCTTGATAGAGATATGTGAGGGAGCGCAGGAGCCAACAGGAAGGGCTCCCATTGGTCAAAGCTGGAGTAATTAGAGAAGTAAAATAAACCCATCGCCCCAGTCTTTTTTTTTTTTTAATTTTTTAATTTATTTGACAGACAGAGACCACAAGTAGGCAGAGAGAGAGGAAGGAAAGCAGGCTCCCTGCTGAGCAGAGAACCCGATGTGGGGCTCGATCCCAGGACCCTGGGATTATGACCTGAGCCGAAAGCAGAGGCTTTAACCCACTGAGCCACCCAGGTGCCCTCATCGCCCCAGTCTTATCATGAGAAAAACATGAGACAAACCCCATAGAGGGGCATCCTACAAAATACCTCCCCATCATCCTCCAAACATCAAGGTTATCAAAGCCAAGGAGAGTGTGAGCAACGGTCACAGCCAAGAGGAGCCTAATGAGACATGTCCACTAAACGTAATGAGGTGTCCTGGATGGGATCCTCACGTAGGAAAATATATTAGGTAAAAACTAAGGAAACCTAAATGAACTATGGACTTTTTATAATTAATGAATCAATAATGCTGTGTTATGATTTAGCTGATTATTTAGTCAGTGACATCAACATTGGTTTGTTAATTGTAACAAGTGTATTGTATAAGATGTTAATGATGGGAAGAACTGGGTGTGGGGTAAAAGGGAACACTCTGTACGACCTTGTTCATTTTTCTGTAAATCAACACACACACGAAAAATGCAATTGGATGCACCTCACATACTGGAAGTTTGTTTTTTGCTCACATAACAGTTCCATGTGAATCATGTGTGAATTCCAGGACCCAGGTTCCTTCCATCTTGTGGATCTGCCATCCCCTGTGGCCTCAGGGTCCCCTGCAGGGTTATTGCCATCCAGCTGAGAGATGGAGGACAGTGTGGGAGGGTTTCATGGGTGGATCTGGAAGTGGTGGGCATCCCTTCTGCCCATGATGCCCGGGTGGGAACCAAGTCATGTGGCCACACCCAATTGCAAGGAAGGCTGGGAAATGTAGGCTCACGTAGGCTTTCCTGGAGGAAAGAGGGGGTCAGTGAACCCCTTGCTGATGGCAGGCAGCCTCAGTGGAAGAGCAGAGAAGTATTTAGCCATATCCCTAGATTCTTTCTTTGCCAGACCACACCTACCTAGCTGGCCCTTGCTAAAGTGACGTGCCCCCTCTGCTCAGGATCTATGCCTCTTTCAATGACAGGTGCTGTTGGGCGCATGATCACTGTTATGGGCGGCTGGAGGAGAAAGGCTGCCAAATCTGGACACAGCCATATACATACAGATTTGCACGGGGACTGGTCACCTGCGGTAAGACTGGGGCTTCCCATTCGGGCCACTGATGAGAACCTGGGTCTTTTCTAGTTCTGAGTTCAGCTGCCCCTAGATGTTAGCCAGCCTATACCTTGGAGGGCAGAGCTGGGGGCCAAGGGAGGCAGGATTATTGCAGCCACATCTGACCTCTGGGGAAGGGCTGAAACGTCACAGACTGAGCATTCACCAGGTGTCAAATGCTTTGCATACCTCCATTTACTTGCTCCCCCAAACACCTTTTGAGGCGTGTTTAGTCTTCCTGTTTTACAAATGAGGAAACTGGAACTCAGAGCCTTGCGAGTGCACACAGCTACAGCTAGGATTCAAGCTCACGTCCATCTGAGTTCAGAGCTAAGTCTGGGGGTGGTGTCTCCTCTATGAGAGCTGGAGTTCCTCCGGAGCAGGGGCTGACTCCACCATCAGACTGGGGACTCCCAAGGGCAGAAAAGGTGTCTCTACCACCAGACTACGGACTCCTGGAGGGCAGGGGGCTAAAACCTCTCCCTGGGGCAGGAGCTGTGCCTCTTCCATCAGATCCCACATTTCCCAGTTTGGAAGCTGTGCCTCCCTCATCAGACTGAGAGCTTCCTGGGCCAGGAAGCAGATTGGGGAGTCCGCTCAGACTGGAAGTAAGCCCGAGGGGCATTGTTGGTCGAGCCCACCTTCCCTTCCTCACTGTGCATTTGGTGTCCTGTCTGCAGGGTCTGGGTCCTTCTGCCAACAGCAGCTCTGCACCTGTGACCAGAAGCTTGCCCACTGTCTAAAGAGGAACCTGAGGAGCTACAACACTTGCTACTTATACTTTCCCCAAGTCTTCTGCTGACCGAGGCTTTTTTCCCCTTCTCCTATATCACGGAGCTCACTCATGCTGCTGGGCTCTTTGCTGCTGGGCTCTTGAGAGAGGCTCCTGATCTCGGCCCTCCTTCTCTCTCCATGGCCCACGGGGCTCGGAGGAGCCCCACGGCCACTCTTCATGCTGCACAGAGTCCCAGGAGAGGGACTCTGCTGGTAGGACATGGTAAGGTCAGGGTCCCTGACCTCCGCTTGGGAGCTCGCCCCTAGCTCCGGGCCGGCTATCTCCCCCTTACCCTGAAGACAGCACCACCCCCCAATCCAGGAAGATGCATTTACTTTTCAGTTTCTGCAATCTTGGATTCTCACCACCACCCTCTAGAGAGTGTGCCATACAGATATTAAATAAAATTTATTCTTAAGACAAAATCACACAGGCATTTTCCTGGGCTCCGGGGAATTGCCCGCACCTCTTCTCCCTCTGCCACTGGGGCTCTGGAACCCAACTTTACCATAGACTCTCAGGAACAGAGAGTGTGGGTTCATAAATAGAAGCTTTTAGGGGACCAGGGGCACCTGGGTGGCTCAGTGGGTTAAGCCTCTGCCTTCAGCTTAGGTCATGGTCTCAGGGTCCTGGGATCGAGGCCCGTGTCAGGCTCTCTGCTCGTCGGAGAGCCTGCTTCCCCCTCTCTCTCTGCCTGCCTCTCTGCCTGCTTGTGATCTCTCTCTCTGTCAAAAAAATAAATAAAATCTTAAAAAAAAAAAAAAAAGAGAGAAGCTTTTCAGGGACCAGATCCAAGTCTCCTTTGGAGTTCATCTCCTTACATCTTGGGGGGGCCTCTCCAGCCAAGCACTGGGTTTCATTCTTCCTTGAGGAGGTGGGAAGAAGATGCTTAGGAATCATGCCAGCTTGGGCTTCTGGGTCAGCGAGGGTCACGGTCAAATCCCAGCACTGGCTTCTCCAGCCGTGTGGTCTCAGGCTTGTTACCAAACCTCTCTGACTTCCAGTTTCTTTTAAAAAAGAAATGAGCTCCTTGATATGAGGAAGTGGAGATGCAACGTGGGGGATTTGGGGGGTAGGAAAAGAATAAATGAAACAAGATGGGATCGGGAGGGAGACAAACGATAAGAGACTCTTAATCTTACAAAACAAACTGAGGGTTGCTGGGGGGTGCTGTCGAGAGAGGGTGGTGGGGTTATGGACATTGGGGAGGGTATGTGCTATGGTGAGTGCTGTGAAGTGTGTAAACCTGGCGATTCACAGACCTGTACCCCTGGGGCTAATAATACATTACATGTTTATCAA
The DNA here is from genome assembly GCF_010015895.1 of Lontra canadensis. Lineage (NCBI taxonomy): Eukaryota > Metazoa > Chordata > Mammalia > Carnivora > Mustelidae > Lontra > Lontra canadensis. The sequence continues at coordinate 14,048,492 of NW_022631019.1, forward strand.
AAAATCAAAAAATCAAAAAAAAAAAAGAAAGAAAGAAAGAAATGAGAATGTTTCACGTAATATAAGTGGGTAATCCAGAGGCCACCTGGGTGCTGACACAGGAACGCTGAGGTTCTGGAATGTCATAGAGAAGGATATTAAAAAAAAATAGGGGGGGCGCCTGGGTGGCTCAGTGGGTTAAAGCCTCTGCCTTTGGCTCAGGTCGTGATCCTGGGGTCCTGAGATCGAGCCCAGCATCAGGCTCTCCTCTCAGCAGGGAGCCTGCTTCCCACCCCCCACCGCCTTCCTCTCTGCTTACTTGTGATCTCTGTCTATAAATAAATAAATAAATAAATCTTGAAAAAAAAAAAGAATCTGTTTTTTTCTAAAAAAAAAAAAAAATAGGGTTCAGAGGAGGGGTTTATTTTTACCAAGCAAGGACTCTAAAAAAAAAAAAAAAAAACCCACCTCATCTATTGATTCATCAAAGAAAGGATGTTCTAATGCCAAGATTGCAGGAAGAAAGCGCACATTCCAAAACAGAGGAGAGTCTCTTCCAAGAAAGGACCTTTGGTTTCCTTACGCCGACAAGCCCCAAAATAACCATATGATAAATGGGATCTATATTTAAAAATTCCAACGCTGAACGTTTCCAAAATAAAATTTAATTTTATGAAATGACTCCTAATGTCTTAGAAAAGTTTGCGTCTGTATTTGACAGAGTTTCACGGAATGGGGTTCAAACATCCCATTTGATCATCAAAAAATAATTTTTTTTAAATCAAAACCACGTCCTAAGTCCAAAGTTAAATAGGACTGTTGGAGAGTCAGAAACTTTGCTGTGATGCCATCTCTCCCCAGTTGCGGATATCCTGGCTGATGGAGAAGAGACCCCAGCCCTGGCTTCTCCTGCCTTCCGTCAGGGTCAGGTGGCAGGCGGGGGTGGCCTTGGTGCTAAGTCCTGCAGGACAGGCTGTCTGCAGGCTGTCCTCTCTGGGCATCCCAGCTTGGGGCACCAGTGTTCAGACGGGCGCAGGCAGGTGTTTGTGAACAAAGGAGGCTGCGAGGTTGGGGAAGCAACACCACAGGCTGAGATGGGCTTGAACTGGAAGGACCCGTGGGGGGACCTTTTTTTAATCTCCTAGAAAACTGAGGTGCAGAGAGGTTAGGAGACTTTCTCAAAGTCACACAGCACATCAACAGCAGAAAGTAGAGTTAGACCTTAGATCTTGGTTCTAAGCCCTAGACTCTGATCGCTAACTCCACTGTCTTCTACTCCGGCCCACACAGAGAGAACACAGAACCTCGGGTGGTTTAGGGACTCATCCATATTAGGGGTTCTCAGGATGGTCCCCTGGATTCCACCTGAGGGCCAGGTTCCTCTCTGCTCTAACATTCTTGGATAACAGAGGCCGTCCCTGGGTGGTTAGGCCAGCTGGAGCTCTAGCTTCATCCTCTGGAGAGGGGGACCCCGTCGAGGTCCTCCATGGTGACTGGTCCAGACCCCGTCTCGCTGCCGTGAACATCCCTGGGGGAAATGATGAAATCCAGGAATCACCAAAACCTGGGAGGAAGTGTTCTCTCTAACTCTCTTATTTGACTAGCTCTGGGGTGACAGGAGAACCATCAGGGAAGTCATGTCTCAAAACGGCGAGGCCCCACCCAAGGGACAGACTGTCCTAGATCTATCATATGTCCCTTGGCTCTGTGGAAACTGCAATTCCCAGAAATCCCATCCCCGCAGAATCCCAGGCTGGTGTGGGTCTCTGGAGATGTTCTGCGTGAGATAAATACCTGTCGCGGCTGACACCTGTTGTCCTGTATGGGCTGCCTCACGGTGCCGGTGTCAGGAAGTACCAGGACCGCAGCCGCTCTGGGTCCTGCCAGGCCACCTGCTTTAGCTCCTCCCATGGGAGGTGACGAGATGGTGAAGGGCATCCAGGACTGTCCTCACGGTTTCCACTCATCCTTGCCGTTTCAGTTCGCCCTGTTGCTTGGGCCACAGGATTCCAACAGCAGCCACCAGCAGAACAAGAAACAGCCTTTCATAGAACGTTTTTTTTTTTTTTTTACTGGCACCCACAATCATGGAAGTCCAATCCCTGTAAAAAGTTCCCGATTCTTTTTTTAAGATTTTATTTATTTATTTGTCAGAGAGAGAGAGAGAGAGAGAGAGAGCACAGGCAGGCACAGTGGCAGCAGAGGCAGAGGGAGAAGCAGGCTCCCTGCTGAGCAAGGACCCCCCCCCCCATGCGCAACTCGATCCCAGGACGCTGGGATCATGACCTGAGCCGACGGCAGCCGATTAACCAACTGAGCCACCCAGGTGTCCTAAAAGTTCCTGATTTTTTATATCGGAATCTCCTTGCTGTTCTGGGGCTCCGATCAAATCCTGGTTGATAGAGCCGGCTTCCCGGGGCGTAGCGGCGTGCCTGACACACAGCAGGGGCGTCACAAGTATATGCTGACTGAGTAAGGGGCTGAATGATTTGATGAATGAATGAGACACAGTCAGGAGCCAGGGGAGATAGCTCGGTGCCCCGATGTCTAGCAAGGGGGTGTGGTCTTCCTGCATCTGGCTTGCCCCTGGGATGAGGTTCCAGACTGCTCCATGTGTCCAGAACCTGACCAGACAGGAGGCCAACTTCTGGTCACCCTGTCACATTTGTTTCTGACACTTGCTCTCCGGACCTGTGCCAGCACGAGAGTGCTCCCCTCTGCTGCTGTCAGAGAGAACCATCCTATCCCACTCAGGTGGCAAGAGCCTCCCTTGAAGTCCTGCCACCTCTTGGAGGCCTCTTAGGATGGTGACCATACCCTTCCCTGCTGAACTCAGAAAGCTCACCACCATGGCATAAGCCAAGCCCTGGTGGAGTTTGTTGTTATCAGTCAAGGGTCCTTAATCCATCTTTTCTTTCACATACTCCTAATTGTGCCACTCCCTCCCTCTAAGGCCCTTAGTGGCTCCCCATTGCCATGTTCTTCAGGCTGATGTTCAAGGTCTTTCTGCGGCTGGCTGTGCTGCCCTTCCACTCGATCTCCCAACCATTCCCCACTTCCCCAGATCTCCGCGCCTCCCATTTTGCCCTGTGGGTTCCACTCTGTCTCTGTTCTTGCTGCTGCTTCTCTTCTGGGATGTTGTCTCCTCTCCTTTATCTGTGAGTTGTTTTTTTTCCTTATCAGTCATAAAAATCATGAAAGCTACCACTTACTGACCACCTGCCACGTGCCAGGGACTTTCCCACGGGTTGTGTCCCTTCATCTTCCCGACAACCTGACAGGCAGGTGTCACAATCCCACTTCATGGGCAAGTCCATTGAGGCCAAGCATGAAACCTTGGTCACACACCCAAGAGAAGCAGAGTGGAAATTTGAACCTGGGACCATATAGATCCAGAGCCCGAGCTCCCCGGGGAGGGGGGCCTGTGCCTTCCTGCTGCCGGCTCACCTTTCCTTGTTTGGCACAGGGTCTGTCACAGGGGGTGTGCCCAGTAAGTGTGCCCTGTGTAAGACCCCAGGCACGCTGCTGCGTCTGTCTGCACTGCCTTACATCAGAGACGCCCAGGGAGAGAGCAGGGAACCACAGCCAGGAGGCAGCCTTAGGTGAATACAGAAAACCTGGGCGTGAGGGGAGCCTGGCTACCTGAGACTCCACTGGCTCAGTGAGAACTGATGGCCACAGCTGGGACCCAGAGCCTCTGCTCTGTCTCCTGAGCACTTGGAGAAATATGCAGTTAGACCCTGACTAGCGGTAGTGACTTCATACCCAGACCATCAGACGCTCCCTCCGCACTCAGCTGGGCTAGCATTCTATTAATCGGAATTCAATAACGAGAAGTATTGGGAACTAGATACCAGGTTCTAGTCCTGACTCTGCAAAGATCTTGGGTGACCTTGGGCCGCAGTTTGACAGATAATTTTAACTGTAGCCCTGGTCCATGAGTGGGTCATGAAATCAGTTTTGAGGGTTGCATCTGGTGGTGCGCATGCGTGCATGCGTGCATGTGTGTGTGTATGCCGTGTGTGTGTGCTTGTGCATGTGTTAATATATCACAAGCAGTAAAGTGCTGCTTCAGCAAATTGTGCCTCTCTGGTAGATGTGTGTGTGTGTGTGTGTGTGTGTGTCTGTGTGCGTGCTGGGGGCTGGCTGGGTCCAGGTGTGAAATTTCTTAAATTCTGTGGGCTGCCATCAAAAAGATCTGAGAGACCCTTGCTCACAGACCTGCCTGGGTCTGAAGCTGCGGGCATCTGAGTGGCTTCCCTGTCTGAATCTTAATTGCACAACCCCCAAAAGGCACCCCTGGGGTCTGGTGCCCCTGGGCCCCCTCATCCTTCTCCTCAAGCATTAGATTGGAATGGGGCTTCTGGCCATGGATCTCCAAGCTCATGATGGCATGAGTCCTTGAACATTCTGGAACCACACAGCAGAGGAACTGGACATAAACACAGGTGTTTGGCTCCTGGCTGGGACACAGAGAACTAAGCCATGAGTTTAAGTCCTGGGGAGACAGCGTTCAAGGGCTTTGGCTTGAAGGTGGTAGCTCTGTGTTTTTCCTCACTGAGTGACCCCAGGCCTGTGATTCTAATTTTCCAAGCCTCAGTTTCTCAGCTGTCAAACAGGCTAATAATACCTTCCTCACTAGGCTGTTGGGAATATTTGATGACATGATGCACATAAATTACCTGTTGCAGTGCCCGGCAAACAATAGGCACTCAATAATGGCACCTATTGTGGGAGAGGACCACCAAACCCAAGCCCAAGAGTTTGATTGCAACCGGCTGGTTCTACACACAAGCACTAGAGGCCGAGGTTGGTGTCCAGGGCAGAAGCTGGCCCCAGGCTGCCCCGTGAAGTGCTTACCACATTCGATGTGGGTGTCGGTGATGTTGTCATCACAGGTGCGGTGACCCAATGGGGAGCACAGTGATCTCTCAGGCGGGCATAGCAGCACTTACAGGTGAGGCCGCACCTGTGGGCCTAGGGCAATGAGCCTTGCATCCGGTCAGAGGCTGCGCTTTTCTGCACCTCCAGCCTCTGTCTGCTCACTACTCCGGACCACCTGGTGTAGTGGCCAGCCCACCAACTAAATCCCTCCCACCTGCCCAGGCCAGCTATGTGCTCCTGCCAGGTGACCTCTGTCCCAGTGTCTCCAGCAGAGGCCACCATTCCTCTCCAGGGCTCCCGTGGAGTACCAGTCATTTGTCCACTCAAGCCGCCCACCAGGTCTTCACTGCCCACCTGGGCGAGGCCTGGGGACACAGAATAGCCATCACAACACGACATCAACCTCTCCCTCACGATGCTCAGTCGGGGAAGGAGACAGCCACTCCCCACCGTGGCAAGAATGAGATGCTCGATGAAGGAGTTTGCGTTGAACCAAGAGGCTACTGTCCAAGCAGGAAGGTGGTGGGTGGTGCTGCCACCAGCCTCCCTCCCCACAGAGTCTCTTGGTCCGGCACGGACGGCTGGACGCCATCTCTACCAAAGCAGCAAAGAGCGGTGCTGCTTGCACACGAAGGCCCCAGTTCACACATGCTCAGGCTTGTTGAGGTCACTGAGCCAGACCACCACACCAGGGGACCCTGTGACTCTAGCTCGACCTCCTAGCATCATGCATCTTCTCTGCTGGGATAGAAAGGGTTAGGAGTTTAGGTCTAGTGGAGCTGGGATAGCTCATCCCCCCCACCCCTGCCCCGGGTACCTGATGTGTTCTCGGGCTGCCCTCTGGCCTGGCAGGTGGAAGGCCTACTTCTGAATTACCCGTTGTTGCAAAAACAAATCCCCAGACTGGGTCCCAACTTTCAGGCTGGGGACCAGAAATCTGTGTTTGTAAACAAGCTCCCAGTTGCACCCAGATGTGCAAAGCAGTCAGGTGTGGGGAAAGCGGGAGGCGGGTCAGGTCACTAAAGATGAGCAAAACCCATCTGGTACACTCGCATATACCTGTGGGGACAGCCTGTTGACATCCACAGAGACTGGGATGACCTGTAGTCCTGGCCCTATTTTTGTACATTTCTAAATTCTAGATGGTGCCTCCAGGGGTAAAGGTGTAGGAGGTGTGCCCTCCTACACTGAGTTATAGGTGACTATAGGTGTGCCCTCCTATACTGAGTTATAGGTGACCATCCTAATCCACTTAACCCATGTACATTTCATAACTTCCCCTTTTAATTAAAAAAATTTACTTAAAACATTTTTCATTTTTGGGGGGCACCTGGGTGGCTCAGTCCGCTAAGCGTCTGACTCTTTATTTCTGCTCAGGTCATGATCTCGGGGTCATGAAATGGGACTCTGTGCTCAGTGGGGAGTCTGCTCCAGATTCTTTCCTCTCTCTCTGCCCCTCCCCTGAGCTCTCTCTCTCTCTCTCTCTGTCCCAAATAAATTAATAAATCTTTAAAACATATTTCATTTTTTATGATAGAATATTTTCTTAAAATGTGTTACCTCTCCACTGTTTAAACCAAGAACACCCCTGTAAGTTTGTTACTGACAAAGGCTCTCCTTACCCAACCTTTTACCCAGGCTCCTCTAAGCCCTTGTTTGACTGGGCTCTGTCCCTGAGTCTCGTCCCCAACGGCAAGAATTCTGTTAAGTCACTTTAGTGAGGATCATTAGAACATTGGGTCTCTAACGTTCTATTTTTCAGCTCTATTTTTCATGCCTCTTTTTCTTGTCTTGTAAGTTGTCTGTGCTCATAACAATTTAGTAGACTCTACTTTTGTGAACGGAAATGAAATATTTATGTCTTCTCCTTACCTGCTCCCTCCAACGTTCGGAAATTCTTAGTGAGTCTTCTTATTTCCATGGCAATATAATTATTTGCCTGAGTTCACTAAGAATCAGTTCTCCCTGCAACAGATCCTCAGTGGAAACATTGGTTATGTAACTGAGGCTCTGATGGGATGTCCTGTTTGAGAACGATGTGCATAGGATCAGATATGACCAGACAGTTTTAAGGACTTAAGGTTGACTTTATAGAACCAATGCTCATGAAGCCCTTTTGAAAAAAAAAAAAATTGTTCTAATCCCTGGCTTTATAGGGCTCCTAGCCTTGCAGATGAGTAAGGAAGGTAACTTTCTGGCAGACCAAGGGACCACAGGATATCTTGGGGACCTTGAAAGGAGAGGAAGTCACCCAAATCTATGGATACAGAAGGCAAAGTCTGGTGAAGATTTCCCAGACTTCCCAGCCTCCAGAGTTTTCTTAAGTGTCTAATCTGAGATTCCCTGTGAAAACTTCTAGGACAGAGCAAACTAAAAAAAGGGATATGTGGTCAAAATCTGTTTTTGTCATCCTTATGTAAATAACCATGCCCAGTTGGATGAGACCAGAATAATTCTGTAAACAAGATCAGCTGCGCTTAGATTATCTTTGGTCAGAAAGGGGGGCTGACTGCAGAGAGAAATTTCGTGTTTTAACGGAAAACAACAGCTCACCCTTGGGGTTCTCCAATATCTGACTATAATTCCCCAGATTGAAATTTCTAATTATTCTCCCACCTCCCTGGCTCATATCCCTGAGAACTGAAACTGCCGTTTTCCTGATGCCCTATAAACAGAAGCTGGATGACTTGAAAAAAAAATCTAGAGAACTCATGATAGATGGTGTCTGCTGTCATGTGAGCCACTCAGAAAGTTCACTGGAATGCCCGATGCCATTGCCAAAGACCTTCGAACTGCAAGCCGGCAAGGTCGTTGGATCATCATTGCTGTCCTCACTCCATCCTGTAGATGTCTCCAGCCTCACATCTAGAATTCTTCCAACTGGCTGCCTTCTGGTCTCAGAAACTGGGTTCCCCATGACTAATCTTTGTCTCTCCATTATATTCATAGAAACTCCCCTATCTGATGCCTGACTGCTCAGACCACCCAGCTGCTAGCTGCTAGGACCAGGTCCCAAGCGGTGGGTTATCTGATCCTTCATGAACAAAAGGCAGCAAAATAATAAAAGGACTCATGGTGTTCCGAGGAAAGATTGTCTCTTTCCTTGTTCAAGAAGAGGGACAGATGAAGACTCTCCTGGTCCAAATTGAGTCAGGCTCTTCTAAGACCTTTTTTGACTCAGCCACATCCTTAAGAGCAAGAATCTTGCCAAGGAGCTTTAGCCAAAACCCTCACTCACCCTCAATATCTGATCACTTTGATATCTGATCAGGTTCCTCACCCCTCATCATCCTCACGGTGATGTCTGATCAGCCAGGGCTGATTCTTTTGGCAAGAATCTTGTTTGGTCAGCTTAGCTGGAATCCGCCCCGCCCCCCCACCGACCCCCGCCACTTACTTCTGATGTATATTCTTTTAGTGATTTTCCAGGCCCACCTGCTCTGTGGTTGTAAATCCCCACGTGTCCATCCTGTATTCTGAACTGAGCCCCGTTGTATGTGAAGGCTCTTGTCTCCCATTGCAATCATTCCTGGTTAGAATCTACTTTTTTTTTTAAAGATTGTTATTTATTTGACAGACAGAGATCACAAGTAGGCAGAGAGGCAGGCAGAGAGAAGGGGGGGAAGCAGGCTCCCTGCTGAGCAGAGAGCCTGATGCCGGGCTTGATCCCAGGACCCTGGGATCATGACCTGAGCCGAAGGTAGAGGCTTTATCCCACTGAGACATCCAGGCACCCCAGTTAGAATCTACTTTTACCCCTTTAACTACTGCCCCCCCTCTGGGTTTCCTTTGCCTTTACCTTTTCCTGGAAGATTCCTGGTCATTGTGTGAATTCGTCTGCACTGATGTTTTCATTCTACTTCAGCTGCCCCATCCTTTCTCCAGCAAGGAGCTGGAGAGAAAGGGAGATGGATCTTCTAGCAAGAAAAATCACATCTCAGACTCATCAGTCCATCAACACCAAAATGATAGGTTCTGGGAATTGGCAAATAACTCATTTATCAGGTTTGAGACCCCTGAGGCAGAGAATCTGAAAATTGTTTGGTTGCCATGCCTAAAAACTCCTTGAATCATCAGTTCTAAACAGCTGATTTAATAAATCTGGAATGTTGCACAATTGGTTTCCTGCCAGACGCCAAGATTACTCAGGTTTCAAATAAACGTGTTGATTGTAAACCTACAACCTCTTATTATCTTCTCTAAGGATCTCTGTATCTGGACACGGTTGTGCTATCATACTGTGCATCCAGTCCAAGTTCTAACGCGTTTCAGCTTGCACACTTCCTTTCCATGAAGAACTCTCCATAGAAAACTCTCCATATTAAAAGCCTTCGAATATTTTATGCTTCGCAAAGTGTTGTCAAATCCATGATCCGATAGAACCTCCAAACACCCCATTTTACAGAGTGGGCAACTGAGGGATAGAGAGAAAAAGGTCCTGCTTGAGATCCCACCCAAGTTATTGGTGTCAGGACTTGAACCAGCTTCTCAGAAGCCAAAGTTTTGGGGAGTCTCCCCCTCATGGGAACAGGGACCTCTTGGGGGCTGGGACTGGCATTTCTTCATGAGCATCCACTGCCTTGCCTGGTGTCTGACACAATGGGGGCAGATCCCAGTGTGGACAGTATCCTAAGTGTGCTTCGCCATGGTTCCACTGAATCTTCATATTAACCTACAAAGGAAGTACAGCAAACATCCTATCCTGTATGTGAGGACACTGAGCCACGGGGAGGTCAAGGAGCTTGCCCCAGGAACCACAGCTGGTAAGAGTACAGAAGGGAATGAACCCCAGAGCCCGCCCTCTTCGCCCAGGAAAGCTGTGCTGAATCAGTATGGCGGCCCCCGGCTCTAAACGATGCCCAGACAAGGTTTCAGTTCAGACCTTGGCCAGCACGCCTGCTGACCCAGGAGGGATGGGTTTCCAGTCACTGGCACCGCAGGCTACCCTGGTCGCCCAAGCCACAGTGACAGCCACAATGAGGTGACTAAGGAGGGGTCGCTTCTCCACCGCCTTCCTGCCAATGCCATAGAGCTCCAATAAGCAGGCCTGGCTGAGCACGAGCTCTGGGGAGAAGGAAAGAAACAACAGTAAAATAATGATGGGGATGCTGCCACCAGGACCCACGACCACTGCTGCTAACAGTCCTTCAACAATGAGCCTGGCAGCGACTGCTCTGTGTTCCACAGGCTGGTCTCTAGGGTGCCAAGTGCCTTCCAGAGGTCTGTCATTCACCCCTGACAACACCTTATGAAGACAGTAGGATAATTCCCATTTTATAGATAAATAAATAGAGGCTCAAAGAGGTCCAGTGACTTGTGCCCAAGATCCTACAGACCCCAAAAGCTGGCAGACCTTCTATGTGGGACTCTGAGCCCACACTCTTGACCACTACATTAGAGCATTTTTCCTGCCAACTTTTCATGTAGTGCATTTCCCCACAGAGTCAAATTGTTCATCTTGTTTTATTCACCTTTCCATTTAACATGAGCCTTTTCACCCTGACCGCTTTGGTGTCAACAGGGAACTGCAGGCCAGAGTTGGTGAAGAAAAGTTTTCTCTACCCTCTTAGAAGGAGTCCATGGGGGCCTGCGAATTAAACTAATAAAAGACAGATTAACAGGAGAAAAGCCACATGATATTTATTCATATTGACATGCACAGGAGTTCACAGAAAAGAAGTGAAAATCTGAGTGATAAGACCCAGAGGATTCCTTTATAGCAGAGAGAGAGTTTGGACTTAAAGGAACATAACCTGTGGGGAAATGACTAAGAGCTATATGGGGGCAACTAATGGAAGAAAGGCTATTTTAGAAAAGTCTGTTTATGCAAACCAATCTGGGTGTTGACTCCCCAGCTTTGATGATAAGAGCTGCTGTTCTGTGCAAGTACAAGGTTGGGGGCAGTTTCCTCCAAAGGAAATTTGTGTCCTGCTTTGAGGCAGATAAGGGATGGACAGAGAACTCTTCTTGCATCTTTGCATTCTCAACTGTCTTCAGCTCAAAATAATTTGTATGCAAAGTGGCATATTCTGGGATGACATATTCTGATCCCTTTTGAGGCCTTGGAGCAAGAGTATCACAGAAGCTGGCTTAGAGTGGGGGGTCTCCTAGCTCCCGGACCAGCACTATGTGACCGCCTTCTTCCCCTGTGTGCTTGTGCTCCCCAAGAGCAGATCCTGTGTTCCTCCTCCCTCGTCTCCAGGACCTTCTATAGCATCAACCAGCTGGTGTCCCCTCATCCCCCACCTGGCTTGGGACTCACCAGAGAAGAGGACAAACAGTGCTGCTCACAGAGCACCTGACCTGCTCTCTCTCTAGCTCCTTCTAGTCCTTCAGAATTCATCCGGTTGAAGGCAGTCTCTGCATGGAGCCCAAGCATCCTCAGCACCTCTCCTGTGCTTGCTAGTTGACCCAACTATTGGTCCTGCGTTTCTTTCTCCAATAAGAGTTTTATTTCCATTGCTTTTTTTTTTTTTTTAAACAGTCACCTGTGGATGACAAGTGATACTGGTTTTCTCTATACCAGAATGGAATTAACTTCCTTCTTAAATACATTTATTTAGGTTAAGAAAGGTTAAAAAAAAAAAAGAAGAAGAAGAAGAAGGAAATTGAATTATTAAACCAGACATCTGGATGGTGGTGTGTGAAAGGTTGAAGTTTGGGAAGCAGGCTCCTGCCCCCTCCTACCTGGCAGAGAAAGAAGTGGGGGCTGAGAGCACAAGGCTTGCATGGAGTCATCTAGAAGGTGGGTCTCCAGTTTTCCAGCTCACTGAGCTGTGCTGGCACAGGAGGAACCAACCTTGGCATGAACGGGCTGGTCAGCCCCACAGTTGACCATGGGGACAGACTCTGCCTGCTCTGGATGCTAGCCATAGGGGGAGTGGGCAAGGGGGACCTGGGGATAGAGGTGACAGCCTGCACCCTTTTTGAAAGATGTTGCTGGGCCAGTTGAAGCCAAATGTCCAGCAGCACTTGGTAAAAATACAGGTTCCTGGGTCCCATCCTAGACTTAAAGAATCAGACCTCATGGGTCTGGGTTCTGGCCTAAGAACCTGCATTTTAAACACTCTCCTCCTGGGAATTCTTGTCCACTGTGAGGTTTCAGAACTTCCCCCCTTCGGAAGCCCACCTTCTGGGCTGGAGAGAGTGGCCCTGGGACACAGAGCTTGGCGTGGTCTGGCCTCGAGTGCCCAGCCTCTGTAGCTTCTTGTTGATTGAGTTACCTTGGGCAAGATATTTTACTTATCAGAGCCTGCTTCCTCCCCTATAAAAGAAGGTCAAAATACCTGGCTGGGGGGCAGGTGTAAGAGATCATGTGTAGAAGGTTCTTAGCACCGGGGAACCCTGAAAAATGGCATTTTTCCATCTCCCTCTTAAGAAGCCAGAAGCCACCTGGTTTAATTATTTCCTCTTCCTGCTGCTCTGTGGTTCTCAGACTTGGGGTTTTGGGGACCGAGGAGGCTCATGTACAGCAGGGATCCGTAGAGCCAGACCCTGGGGCAGACTCATCTTGGGGCTTCAGGGGAGAGGAGAGCCCCTCCCCTGGGCCAGCCTGGGCCCAGGGTAGGGGCTCCAAAAAGAGATAGCCGGCCTGGAGAATGATCTCTGACAGCAAGGTCTCCTGGGAGGAGGGGCGTGTCCTGGGCAGAGGGAAGGGCTGATTTCTGAGCGTTCTGAGGGAGGGGCTGGGAGGTGATAAACTAAGTCTTTCCAATCTAAGATAAACAAATGGCTGGATGAGTGATTAAGAAAACCGACAGAAAAGGCAAGCGGAGCATTGAGATAAGTTAGGGTGTGAGGGGGTTGATTTAGGTTGGGAGGACCCGGATCTTTCTCAGGGAGTGACTCCTGGAGGAGCTCTGGATGACCGAAGTGGGGATGGTCTACGGTCTTGCAAAGAGCCGGGGAAAGTCCATCCAGGAGAGGCCCCAAAGCAAGGCTTGGCCAGGAACCTAATGCAGAGAGAGGAAGGAACCTCTCCGCCTTGCCTTTTCTGACCTGCTTTGAGTTTTCACAGACTACTTTAAAATCTCTCCTTTATTTTAAGTGGAAAAAAAGAAAAAGAGGACCTCCTCCACCCCCGAGCTCTAGAGACAGCCAGGCCCTCACTCCCTGTTGTCCAGGCTGCCCCGGTGAGGTTGGCGCGGGGCTGTCCTCAGTAGTGAGCAAGGACACCTTGCACCCCAAGGGAACAGCCCCAAGCCCCCTCCAGGGGGCACTGACACAGGAGCCTCAGCCGCCCCCCAACCCCCTCACCCCTCCACCCTTCACCCCCTCACATCACAGCAACAGAGAGGACCTGTGAAAGGAGCATGGGTGTTTGGGAGAGGTTCCTACGGGGAAAACAGGCAGAGCTGTGGAGAAGGCAGCTGCCCCTCATGCCCCGGGCTGGGTCCCCTGCCCCCTGGAGGTGGCACCCTGGGTCCAGGTGGCCTGGGGATTCAGCCGGCGGTGGCATTAAGGGCTCCCACTGTGAGGGCTCTATGTGAGCCCTGCTGTGATGGGCTCCTCTCAGTACAGTATTACCCCCATCCCTCTCCCCAGGCTGCTTCCTGCCTGGCCACATCCCTCCTTACCTCCTCATCCTCTTACCCACTAAGGGGCACCCAGGGCCCTTATTCACCAACTTTCCCAGGAAAGAGTGTGGGAGGTAGGGTGAGACACAGCCCTGGAGCCAGAGCGAACTGGGTTCGAGTCCCGACTCTGCCACTTATCAGCAAGTGACTCACCCTCAAGTTTCAGTTTCTGCAGCTAGAAGATGCAATACCATGCCCCAGGGAGGGGTGGGGAGTGGGGGAGTGGGCACCCCAGGTGTTCAGTGTCGGCAGCTCTGTGCTGGTTCCACTCCTGCTCCTGTGGTTGTCCCTTTGTGAGTCTGACCCCCGAAGGGATGGGGAAGCACCGTGACTCGTGTCCTTCTGTCTGCCTCCTGCATCCAGGCTCCTTGAGAGATGGGCGTGGAGAACGGAAACTGCCGGTGAGTCTCTCCTTCCTTCATGTCTCTTACCCAATTCCAGGAACAATTCCAGGAACTGGAAATTGGCCCAGAATGAGAATGCATGGGAGCGAGTGGGGTCCTACCTTACTCTGAGGACTCAGTCGTGGCTGACCTGAGACCCCATGTGCCCATCCCACTTCTTGGTCCAAAGTCCCATGTCTTTACCAACCTGGGATTCATTCATTTATTCATCATTCATCATTCATTCATTCATTCATTCATAACAAACAACTGTTGATCACCAAGAAACTGTGACCACCAGGCCCTGCACCAGGTGCTTAGCTACAGGCACGGTCCTGCTCCTGACCCAGCCTTGGACTTGCCCACCCAAGGCCATCCTATCAACAACCCCAACCGCTCTCATTGTAGCCGTTACCCGCAACTCTGGGACATTGACCCGGTCTCCTCTCAAGAGTAAATAAAACCTGAGGAATCGACACCGACCAGAGTGATCCCATCACCTTGAGGCACTAGGGTTTGAGGTGGTCAGTCCTGCGGGTGGTGGTAGGGCTCATTGAAAACAGACACAACAGGGACCGCATGCTCTCTGCTGGATGTTATCATGTCCAGGTTTGGGGTCTGGACCACAGATTTGGAAGCTGGGAGGAGCCACCGGGGTGCGGGGTGCGGCGGGGGGCAAAGCAGCACGACCAAGGTGGTCCATGAGCTGGAGAGACACCGGTGCTGATGACATCACCAAGTCACCGAAAAGCCACCTTACCCCTGGACTTCTTGTCATATGAGGTCATTGCTGAAGCCCATCAGGTCACAGGAAGCTTCCTAACCAGTACAAATGGGACAGGGTGCCAGGGGGCCGAGTGGGGAGAGTCTGGGGTGGAATCCTGGCTTCGCTTTTTGCTGGTTGTGGGACCTCGGAGGTTGCTGTCCCCATTCTGAGCCTCAGGTTGTAAAACGAGGACAGTAACCATGCCTGCCGAGACTGATCTTGTCACCATCCCAGAGCCTGGCACACGGGAGTGCTAATGGACAAGCAGGGTCACCAGCTCTTGAATAAATGAACATTGTGCTCCAGGATCTTACTGACACGGCTTGCACTGTCACGTGGAAGGGAGAGAGGAATTGGGTGGAAAGAAGGGGGACATTGATTAACTATTTTTTCCTGATATGTCTTGATTTCAGATTTGGTCATTACATAACAACAAGAGCAAGAGTACTACAGGTAACATTAAAGAGGCATTATTGGGACACCTGGGCGGCTTGGTCGGTGAAGTGATGGACTCCTGGTTTCAGGTCAGGTCATGATCTCAGGGTCATAAGATCGAACCCGGAGACGGGCTCCATGCTTGGTATGGAGTCTGCTTGGGAGTCTCTCTCCCTCTGCCCCTCTCCTCTGCTCTCTCCCTAAAATAGATACATCTTTTTTTTTTTTTTAAATAAAGAGGCATTACCATGTGTGGGGCATGGTGCTGACAACTACATACACATAAATCTTGTTTAATCCTCTGACCTTGTCTTATTTTCTTCTAACTTTTGTCTATACTTTACATGCGTGGAAACCCAAGATTCCTTAGGTGAGGTCACATGGCAGTCAGGGGTATGACTAGTATTTGAACCCAGTGCCCATGGTTCTTAATTTCAATTACCTGCCTCACATGAACCACTGAACTTCATGTGGAAGTAGGAAACGTGCTTTGACAGTGGTTTCACTTATGTGTGTCACAGGCTAGAGGGCCAGTAGCTCCTGGTGCTCCAGCCCTGTTGCTGGGGACACAGCTAATTACATATAAATGACAGATCCTTACATGAAGAAACCGCCCGTCCATCCATTCACCCGTCCATCCATCCACCCATCACAAGTCAGTTTCCCCAGAAGCTGAGCCTGAGACAGGATTCTTGTGCAAGTGAGCGATTTATTGAGGGCATGCTCTCAGGAGAAACCTGTAAGGCAGCAAGGGAAACAGGCCAGACCAGGGTATGAAGCTAAGCAAAGAGTTGTTCCAGACGTCTGGCCTCAGCCTGCTTCCATGCCGCCTGGTGGTCCTGCAGGGAGGCTGGGGCTGGTCAGTTACATCCTTCTGGTATTACACTCTCTAGGCACTGGTTAGAAGTGAGCAGGGTGGGAGGGGTGGTAGCTCCCAGCAGACACGGAGGAGACAGACATGAGCACACAGCAGCCAAACATCTGGGGATGTTGGGGAAAGGGCCAGGTGTGGATCTGGGTGGGGTACCAGCAGCATCTACCACAACCTCCATCCATCCATCATGGGCTCATTTGTCTATGAGCATTAATCGAGCCCATTTGCTATTTCAGGGAGCAGAGGAAACAAAGATGAGAGACAAAGCCCCTGTCCTCCAGGAGCTCTAGTCCAGTGGGAGGGGATCAGAAAAGGCCAGATGTTATATTCCACTTAAGATCAAACCTGGTAGATTACAGACCCATAAAGTGCTATGTGGGTTTGGAGGACAGAACAAGCCCTCAGAGCCAAGGAGGAGTTAGCCAGGGGAGGCTTCTGTTGCAAGTGGCCCTGGGACCCTGAGGAGCCTCGGTGGGGCTTGGTCACCTGGGGATGGCAGGAGGAGAGCTCCGCCAAAGTTCCAGCCTGAGAAAGCTCCTGGAAGCAGGAGAGGACACACCAGGTGTGCGTGCGGACCTGAGTCTGGAGCAAGAGGACCAGGCAGCTTCATCTGGCCTTTAGCTCCAGAGGGATTCATGGAGTTCCTTCTGGATCCTGGGTACGACTTTGGGTGCACAGATGCAACAAGTCCAAAATGGTCATGGGTGCTTCCCACAAGGACCGCCCAGCCTAGTTTGGGAGAGCGACATAGTGGTGGACAATGCGGGTCCCAAACTCTGTGAGAGGTCCTCCCTGGGGCGGGGGCAGTGGGGGGCTTTGGATTTTAAGAAGTAGAGCCATGTGGACAGAAGGATCAGCATTGCCCTTCAGAGAGGCCATCCCAGCTGCAGCTTGGACAGTGTGTTGGACAGGGGGAGACTCAGGCTGTCAAGTGGCAGTGGCAGTGGCAGGGAGGACCCGCCACACCAGGGCCCCCAAGTCCCCACCCCTAACACCTGCATCTTCAGCCCAAACACCATCCCTAGGAGGCTTCCTGGACTTGGCTTCTTCTCAGATCTTAATCCATGCTCAGAAGGAGCGTCTGCCTCAGCCGGAAAGATTTGGAAGGTCCAAGAACAAGAAGGAGGGTGAGGCGTGGTTGAGACCCTCCCAGGCCAGTGGAGGGGGGGTCTGACGCTGGGGCAGGGGTGGAGTTCCAGAGCCGGAGATGCTGAGGAACGGAGGAGGGAGTGCAGGGCAGCAGGCTGGGCTACTCCTAGCACGTGGGGGTCTGGCCTTTGCAGCGGGGACGCCAGTAGTAACGCAGGTGCTTCTGATAGGTCTCCAGGTTCTGCTTCAGGCAGAGGGCCACCGTCTTGTCACAGGCGCACAGCTGCTGCTCGCACCAGCTCGCCTTGTCCGCTGCAGGTGGAGGAGAACAGAGCTCAGTGTCTATTCCTTCCCGAGGCAGAGCCCAAGGTGGCCTTAAGGTGCCTGGAGGGAGTCTCTGAAGGCAGCCCTGTCTTTGCTCTGCTATAGTACCCTGCCAAGCTGCTTGGGCTCTAGCCGCGTGACCGTGGGCACGTGCGGTGGCCTCCCTGGGTGCCTTACTCCTTTATTCATTTAGTCATCCGTTTACTAGACAATTGAGCCCCCATCCTGTGGCAGGCCCTAGGGGGATAGGACGGACCGAACTGATGCATAGGGTTTACACTCCTGGGGGCGCAGCAGATATTTGGGAAACACAGAAATGGGGATCATAGCCTGTTCCTCGCGGAAGTAAGGGATGACGCAGGGTCTACAAGACAGTAAAATGGGGGAAGGTGACTCAGCACCAAGAGCCATTTGAGCTGAGGTGGGAGGGGTCTGCTCCCCCTGCGGAAAGCCATGATGGCCGAGGGGGTGTGCTCCAGGCAGAGGGGACAGCATGTGCGGAGACTAAGGCTGAACGGACCTTGGTGCATCAGTTTCACTATCTGTCCTTGGGATGAAGGTAAGGGCTGGCCTTGGGGCTGCTGAGAGTACAGGAGAAGCAAAGCGCTCAGCACACAGTAGGTGCTCAATAAATGTTGGCTATTATTATTGCTATTATCATTATTGAAAGATTTTATTTATTTATTTGAGAGAGAGAATAGAGTGACAGTGAGCATGAGGGGGAGGAGGGGCAGAGGGAGAGGGACAAGCAGACTACCCGCTGAGCAGGGAGCCCGACATGAGGGTTGATTCCAGACCCCGAGACCATGACCTGAGCCAAAGGCAGATGCTTAACTTACTGAGCCACCGAAACACCCCTGTTGCTATTATTAAGCCTTCAATGAATAGGCAGTGATGTGATGAGCCCACTTGATTCCCGGCCCTGGGAGCTGCCCGCTGTCTCCAGGCAGGGGCCCAGGGCTGGGGGGGACCCGAGGTCTAGCCCAGGCTCTGTCACCTGCAGCTGGGTGACCCTGGACAAACACCTCTTCCCTCTGGCCTCACATTCCTTGTCTGTAAAATGGAGATCATCAGGGTGATGCTGCTCGTGGCCGGGCTGCTCTGAGGAACAGTAACGATGTAAGTTGTAACAATGATACCGTACTTAGCCCAAGTGATTGATCTGAGCACGCGCCTGGCAGCAGACCTGTGTGAGGCTCATTCCGTCTGCTCTCATTTTAGCTCTGGAATTACCTTTAGGGAGTAGAATGCTCTTATCATCCTGAGTTTAAGGATGAGAATACTGATGCTCCGAGGGGTTAAGCAATGTGTTCAAGGTCACACAGCTGGTTGATTGTGGCTCTGGGATCCAAGCTGAGGTCCGCCGCCCTTCCAGATCCAGCGCCCATTGGACCTCTCCCTACTCCCCGCCCCATTCCTCCAGAGCCCCGCTACTGTTGCTGGACATACGAGAAAGACAGCTTGAGTGGCTTGTGTACTGTCACACAGCACGTGAAGGCAGTAAGCGCCAGACCTCCCTTCCTCAGCCTCTAACTCCAAACCCGAGACCCCAGGCACTCACGGCACTGGATGTCCCCGTGGGAGAAGGTGTAGTTGTAGTGGTCTGTGTGGACACGGCACTGGTGCTGCCTCAGGTGAGCATAGCAGCAGTCATGGTTCTGACAGCACCTGGAGAGAGAGGACAGGAGGAGGGTCAGGCAGGGAGCACGGCTGCATGAGGGGGGAAACTGAGCGCACGCTATGGAGAGTGCACTAGCTAAGGCCTACTGAAGGCTTCCTGTGAGCCAGGCACGTGTTTCGTGTGTGAATACTCTCTTCATCTTCACTACTACCCTGTGATGGGGGCACTAGTATGATCCCCATTTGACAAATGAAGAAACAGACTCAAGGAGGTCAAGCCACATGCCCAGGGCCACACAGCCTGTAAGTGGTGGATGAGGGAAGTGACCCTGGGTCTGGGTGGCTCTCCTCCCTCCTGGCCGATTCCTCCTGGTGAAGATTGCACGAGACAGTGGCAAAAAAGAAGTAGGAATTTTTTTGAAAAAACAGCATGCAGTGGCAGCAGGGAGTACGTGTGGGTATTCTAACCAGGTCGGGGTTGGAAGGGCAGGGAGCCTTCAGAGACTCTGCAGAACCAGCCAGAAGGCAAGCTCCAGGAGGGCCTGGACGGTACCGGGCCTCACCAGGGTTGCTAGAACAGACCACAGAATGAATTCATGGAATGAATACATGGGAGAACAGGAAAGGGGAGAATCCCGGGGTGCGGGCAGGACAGGACGGCCACCACCGCCCTGCCTGTGAAGGGATTACCTGTCTGTGGCATCTTTGGGTTGACCTTTGCCCCCAGGTCCACAGTGACAGCCATAGGACCAGTAGGAGATGAGGGGTGTCATCCTGGTCATCTGTTTGATCATCGTGTTCAGGTTCAAGATCCCGCCCTGGGTTGGAATCACACCTGCCAAAAAGCCCAGCAACAAAGAGGACATGAACGTCAGAGGTGGCCAGCGGACCACAGGCCTGGCACTTGTGCCCGGTTGGACCAAACCAGTGACCTTGGATAATAAAATGACAACAGCCCCTATGCACTATGGCTGTTAAAAATACAGCAATGGTGAGTGCTTATTATGTTTTTTGTTTTGTTTTGTTTTGTTTTAAAGAGAGAGGGAGAGCTCGAGCAGGGGGTAGGGGCAGAGGGAGAGGCAGAGGGAGAAGCAGGCTTCCTGCTGAGCAAGGAGCCCAAAGCAGGACTTGATCCCAGGACCCTGGGATGCTTAACCGACTGAGCCAACCAGGTGCTCATGTAGTCATTTACTGACTTCATTCAGCCTGTGAGATAAATACTCATCCTCCCCACCCAATAAATACTCTTTTTATTTTGGTACTTTCTAGAGGTACAGAAAAGTTGCAAGGAGTTACAGAGCGATCTTATACACCCCTCGCCTACTTCCCTTTGAAGTTATGATCAGCTTACGTAATTACGGTATACTTTTGGGAACTAAGAAACTGTACAACAAGAGCTATGCTTAATGCCCACTTTATGGATGAGCAGCTCCAGCCTCATACTGGGTCACAGTGGCCAGTACATGGAGGAGCTAGGACTGAAACCCCGGGCGGCTTGGCACCATTTCCTGCTTCTGCACTGAGTTTCCAGTCTGTAACAGGAAGACTCACCCTTCTCCCTGCACCCCGCCTTGCACACCCTCTCCCCTACCTCCCTTAGAGAAAGCTACAGAAAAAAGCACTCCCGTGGCTCACCTGGGAGTGAGCCCTAAATTGGGAGAGGGGGAGGTGGGAAGAGGGGATTTGGGAGGGGATCGTGCAATGGGCCAAGGGTGAGATCCCCAGCAGGTTGCCTTGGGCTGCAGCTAAAAGTGACCGGGGGTGTCTGGTACTTGCAGGTCCGTTCTGTCCCCGGGTGTCCCCTCAATGTACAGGAACCCATGTTGTTACTCCTGTTTGACACGGTGGCTCCAACTGGACACCCTTGCTAAGCCTTGAGGGGACTAATGATCCATCCCCCATCCCAGGCCCACCGGAAGCCCAGTTTCTGTGCTAAGGAAACCAGAGGCAAGCCACAGCGGACTTACCACCCACCTTGTGCATGAACCAGGGACCTGAATTCAGAATCTTGCCTTTCTGGTCTACCTCATCCCTCTTTCTGCCCCAAGTCTGGCTCTTTCCATGTCATTAGCAATACACAAACTCACACTTGAATGACGTAGTTTTCCTTGTCAGGCAAGCTGTAAGTTGAGCTTTGGTTCAGAATGCTTTGGTATGGTAGTCTTATTTCTTATAATTTTAGAGTCAGGAGAAACCAGCTCTGAGACCCCGAGGAGCTCCATGTGGGGTCATGAGGCCTTTGGTGAACTGGCTTAGCTTGTCAGTAATTCCTGTCCTGGCAGTCTTTCTATCCTTTGCTGCCACCAAGGGGGATGAGCGCCCTTCCCCCAAGAGTTACACGGCTATCAGCTCATCACACACGTGCCGTGGGTGAAGCTATTGTTTGCTCATTATTAATCCCACTTGCTAAACCCTTTGGATACATTTTCTCTTCAAAGTCCTAACAACCTTATGAAGAGGGTGTTATTGTGTCCATTTTATAGGTGAGGACATAGAGAGGTGGGGTGACTTGGCCAAGGTCATCCTGCCAGGAGACAGCATTTGAATGCAGGCTCGCCTGTGTATTTTCTCTCTCCAGTGTATTGCTTTTTTATGTCTGAGAGATGAGTTCCTGTAGCTTGACTGCAATTTCCCCCGATGGTTTTTGCTGTAGCCCTGGAGATGTGTTCCTCTAAAAAAATTTAGTAGTCCCAGGATTATATAAAGCCCCACTTTAAAGTACAAATCCTTTCTAACACTGGATACTTGGATGGATTGAGAAACAAAAACACCAATTTGCTAGCAAGCACATTTTTACATGATCTGTGCAAGATTGAATGGAAACCGCCCCATCTCCCACCACCATTAACAGGACCCTCTTCCCAGGTTCAAAGGAGACAATGAACATGAAAGAAAGGGTTCTAAAAGTACATGGTGCTGTGAGTAAGTGAAAGATCATTATTAACTGGCCAAGGTGACAAAGGGGAGCAGGGTGAAGTGGGGAGATCCTTTTCTGTAACTTGTGTCCAAAGTCCTGCAGGCACCTGCTTAGCCAGCCCCAGTGTCTGAGCCTCATGGCAGACCAGAGGCATGCTGCACGGCATGGCAGCCCAGAGCTCCCCGGCCAAAGCCAGCGTTCTAGGGGACCAGCCACTGCTGCTGGCTCCTTGCAGGGGCAGAAGGGTTGAGGACTGGGGGCCAGCACAGGGGATCAGAGCAGAGGCTCAGTTGAGGAAGAAGATACAGCGCCCACTCATGTCCCACCTTCCCTTCCCAGCTCACCAGCAAACACCAGCAGTGTGCACAGCAGGGGAAGCTCCATGGTCCCAGCACAGAGCAGTGGATGCAGCTGCTGGAAGTACCTTTCTATACAGGCAGACTTTTATATCAGAGTTGCCCTACCCGGCAGAGCCCACCCCTGTCCTTCCCAGCTCTGGCATCCGGCACACTCTCTCCATTTCCTGTTTTTAGCAACGGGGAATTTTATGGTTTTTATTTTTAATACCAGTTTTTTTTTTAAAACTTTTGATTGCAAAATGAACACATTCAGTGAAGGAGACCTGAAAATCATAGACAAAACAATTTAAAATCGCTTGTGAATCCGGTATACACCATTCCCTTTTTTGGGGGGGGATTGAAATCTATTTGACATATAACATTGTATAAATTTCAGGTGTATAACATGTTGAGTGGATACATTCATATATTACACCATGACTGCCCATTTAGCAATAATTAGTACCTCCGTCACGTCACAGAATTATAATTTCTTTTTAGTGGTTGGAAAAAAGATCTAATCTCTTAGCAAGTTGAGTGATTACAATGCAATATTGTTGTCTGTATTCTATAGACTGTGCATTTGATCTCTAGGACTTATTTACTACTTGTTGCAAGCTTTTGCTTGTAACATTACCTGTCCTATTTTCGCTCCTCCCTGTCTCCTGGTAACCACCATTTTATGCTCTGTTTTTATGAAGTTGTGTGTTTTTTTTTTTTAAGTAGTTTCCATGCCTCATGTGGCCTTGAACTACTAACCCTGGATTTGAGATTGAGAATTTCATGCTTTACTGCCTGAGTCAACCAGGTGCCCCCTGCATTTGGCTTTTTCAGACTCCACAGATAAGTGAGATCAAACAGTATTTGTCTTTCTCTCTCTGACTTATCTCACTTAGCATAATGTCCTCAAGGTCCATTCATGTTGTCACAAATGGCTGGATGGCCTTCTTTTCACGGCGAAATCCTACCTCATCTTGGTATCTCTACCCCATCAACTTCATTCACCCACTGAGAGGCTCCTGAGTTATTTCTACCATTAACCTTTTGTGTCTGTTCTTCTGGTTCTATGGCTCTACAGACCTTTCCACACTTTTCCCTTTCCAGATTAGAAAAATGTTACAAGTAGTCCTTTGTCTTTTCATTGACCCATATAGCTTGAACCTATTTCTATGTCATTAAGGATTCTTCGGTGGTAACAGTTGGCAAGGCAACTCTGTATTCCTTTACACATCTCTGCTGTACATTTAATGAATCCCCTATTGATGGATATATGGGTTGTTTCCCCTCATTTATTTTTGTAATACTATTCTAGTCCATACAGGGGTACAGTGAGAGACATCTTGGAGGCTAGATCTCAGGTCGTGTCCAGAATTAATTCGGAGGATCTGTTCCTAAAGTGAACTTGAGCGTCACAGCATGGGTACAATTTGAAGGCAGTTGATGGGTGTTGACATTTTACTCTGCGGGTCTGCCTCCGTTTGTGTAGAAGAATCCTAACATGGCCGATGGTATGGACTCAGCCTAGCTAGAGTGCAGGTGCTGGTGGCAGGCGTTCTAGAGATGGTCTCCCACAAACACTCCACTGGTAACCTTTCAAGTTTTAATAGAGGGTCCACCGGTAGTAGAGATTCGTTTTCTCCCATGCCTGTTAAATGGTTCTCAAGGACATAGTCCGCAGACTGACCTTGCTGCCAATTCACCCAAAAAAGTGTGCCAGTAAGAGTCACTGCTGAGAGTTCTTTCTCGAGTCTAAATTTTTTCCTTTGTTCCTTGACTCAGTCACCAACCAACCACTTCATCTGTGAGAAAATAATCTTCATGCAAAATAAGCAAGCAGTAAGCTCACCATATGTCCCGGCATTTTCTGCGACATGCCTTCTTGTCATGGGCTCTGTGGTCATTCCCTTACACTGCTCTCAGTGTGGGACTTCACCATACTGTCCTCCAGATACGGGCTCCTGATGGGGTTGTGGGTACCTCTCAGAATCCCAGCTTCTCCCGATCTAGTTATCATTTGGGTAGGAGCAAAACCAGCAAGGACCACAGGTACTTTGTTGATTCCAGAGGCTTTTCCCTAATGGGAGAGAAGACATACCATTAATGCTACAAAGAGGCCTCAGAACCACTGTCCCTGACATGCCCTGATACCCCAGGGCACACCTGAAAGGCTAGGTTTGGTGCCAGAGGGACCTGCTTCAAATTCTGGCTCCTTCTCTTACCAACACTGGCACTCTGAGCCAACTGCTCCCCCTACATGGAGCAATTGGTTTCCTCATTCGCTGGTGGGGACAATATGAGGACAATAGTCCCTCCCTTCTCTGATCCCCATGGGGTTTAGAGACCATGTGCATCCAGCACACTGTACCGGGCCCCACCTGTGGAAAGAAAGCCGCCACAGAGACCACAGCTCGGGCCATGTAGCATTTCATGGAAGTGAAGAGGGTGGGAGGTGGTTTTCAAATCCAGACCACCTGGGTTAAGGCTAAACTCCCTGGAGCTCCAGCTGCCTCACCTGGAGCATCATGTCTTCCTTTTCCTCATGTGTAAAATGGGAACAATGACAGTACCTACTTCACGGGCCTGTTGCAGGAATTAAACAACATGGTAGGTGAATGGGGCTTGGTCCAAAGCTGGAGATCAACAGATGGTAGTTATGATGGTTTCCACCATCACCACCATCTTTATCAGTACCATTCCTGCTTCAATGAACAGAAAACAACTTGCCTTTTCTTCTGTGTTGTCAAATCTGCCTTAGTCCTATCCACTGTTCCTTTCCTCTGAGTGTATTTGTTTTTTGCTAGAAATTTGATCTGGGTTTAAAAAAAAAATCTATGATTCTACTTACCCCACTCAAGCTTTCCTGTCTTAAGCACAAGGACTATTGTTATTATAAGTGTTCTAATAGGTCTATCTACTAACTCTGTCATTGGGGTCATTTCTGGGTCTGTTTTTATTGATTGTTTTTTTCCTTATTATGATTTTCAGGTCACCACCCCCCACTCATTATTATGGTTAACACTGGGATGTTAAAGCTTTGTCTATGTTTAAAGGGTATTTGCTTTATTTTGTTTTAAGATTTTATTTATTTATTTGACAGAGAGAGAAATCACAAGTAGGCAGAGTAGTAGGCTCTCTCCCCCTGAGAAAGGGGGAAAGCAGGCTCCCTGTCGAGCAGAGAGCCCAACACGGAGCTTGATCCCAGGACCCTGAGATCATGACCCGACTGAAGGCAGAGGCTTAACCCACTGAGCCACCCAGGTGCCCCAAAGGGTATTTGCTTTAAAATAGATATCCAGAAGTGGAATTGCTGGGATGGAACAGAGCAAGGTTTTAAGCCTCTTCCATTCTCTAAAGTCTGTAGGAATTTAGAAACTCTCTTGCTTCTGTCCCCATCGGCACATATGAGTTTCCACTGGGCCTGGTCATTCCTTGGGACTTGTTAGCAAGTTCTGTGTGCTTTTACTTCCCTGGAAATGGTAGGAAAAACACTTGATGATACCATTAGACTGCAACCCGTCAAGATCTCCTGGTGGCGGGTGGAAAGGAGCAGGAGGGCCTTAGATGCTGGCGTGCAAATTCTGTTAGGCATATTTACCATTGGCTGAGATTCTACTGTGTGTTGGGCACTGGGTTGCTGTCTCATTTAATTTTCACAACAGCACCTTGAGGAAGATACTGCTATTCCCATTTTATAGGTGAGGAAAGTGAGGCTCAGAGAGGTTAGAAAGTTGTCTAGGGTCACATAGCTGGTACACAGGGAATTTGGGTCTGAACACAGATCTGCCAGAGTCACCCTTATTGTGAGCTGGGCACTGCTCTAAATGGTTCACACATCATAACATAAGGGTAGATACTGCCCTAATCTCCATGTTACAGATGAACTATTCGACCCAGGGCCTCCACCATACTTTCTTGCCCTCCCCACGCTGATGGAGGTGGAAGTGAGAATTGGCCTGAGTCTGGAAACTGGCTTCCCCAACCTCACTGCAGAAGAGAAGAAGGTAGACCCCATATCCCCAAGGGGGACGCCTGTCCTTTTAGCCAGTGATGGAATCCTCCCCTTGACCCATCCCTCGCTTCAAAGCTCCACTCACTGCCACAGTCCCATGGCCTGGGTTCCATCCACCAGAACATGCAGAAGGCATCAAAGAGGAAGCTCAGAGTTACTGAAGGTTTGCAGGAAAGGGTGCTTCCCTGGAGGCTCTGAGCTTTGTCTCTGATCTCCTGTGTTGGCTGGGTGTTGGTTACCTTGGCGTGCTCCCATTGTGAAAATTCCTTCGACATCTTTGCAATCAGACTGCTGCGGCTTTGAACTCCAGCTTAACAAAGGCATTACCTTGATTCCACGACTTCATCTCTCTGAGCCTCAGCTTTCCCATCTGAGAAATGGGGCCAGCAATGTATCCCCTGCTGGCTTGCTGTCATGAGTCCAGGTGGAATGACGGGGAATACAGGTACACAGGCAGTGATCGGGAAATGTATGGCGCCTGGTGACCCTTCCTCCTAGGAAGAAATAATCTAAAGTTCTGACCAAAGCAAGGAGCTGGGCAAACTGGCCTCCCCACATGTTTCAGACCCAGAGTCTCTTGTTTCTAAATGACCCAGGGCTGGTCACACATAGCAGGGGAATTTCCACGTTGACCTCTCAGTTCGTTCAGAGTGACCTAAATTCAGACTAGTGGCCATGGAATGTACTTTCAGAATCACTTGAAATCCCCACAGCCAGCAGCTTTGTGGTGGTCATTGCCAGAAGGTTCTTCTGTTCCCAGCCCCAGCCTTGGCCCTGATGCCTTCCTCCAGCACCACCCCAACCTGGGAGGTGGCAGAGCCTGGGCATTCAGAAGGAAGTGGGGCCAGACCGCCTGGCCTGATGTGGATTCTCACTGCTCATCTGTTTCCTCATCTGTTAAATGAGGTGGAGGGAAAGGAGAAAGGGCCCCATCAGGGTTTCTGGAAGGATTCCAAGGGGCATATGTGGTGCTTGGCTCATACACTGTAAGCTCTCCATAATGACAGCCAGTGTTGTTATTGATATTAGCTTACGGGAGGCAAAGATCACACTTCCAAGAAATTCTGTGGGAAACCAGCAAATGGCTCCATTTGATAGGCATTTCCTGAGTACCTACTACATGCTAGCTGCCAGCATGCACAGAACGCTGGGTAGGATGCAGAGAGGAAGGAGTAAGGCAGATCCCCACTAGGAACTCATGATGTCCTCAGAGCAACCAGACACTTTGGAGCTGGTTGGAACCTGGGCTGTGCCAACCCCTGGTGCCCCAACTCTGGGTGGGGATAGAGATCTCCTACCAATTTACATGAGATGATTTGGATGGAGGTGATTTGATCTGCCTGAGGAGTCAGAATGGGGGGATGACTGTGGATACCAAGATATTTGTTTGGGGGATTTGGCTGGAGCCCCATGGAGAGGGCCATATAGAAGTTTCAGGCCTAGGCTACGGTCATGGGTGGGTCCCAGGGGACAGAGGAGAGCAGACATGGCACAGTGTGGAGCTGGAGGCATGTCCCCTCCTGAGCAGAGCAAGAGTGGCTCTGAGGCTGGAAGGTGGGATGGTCCCAATGAGTGTCTGAGAGCCTGCAGCTTTGGGGTGCTGAGACCTCCATGAACAGCTGTGGAGGTCACATGGGGGAGCAGAAGAGAAGACTAGGAGAAGCCTGGGGCTCCCAAGGCTCCTACAGAGACTTCCAGAAATAACAGCAAGACTTTATTTGGGAATTAGGAGCTCAAGGGGGTTCTGACTTACATGGGCTAGATAATAAGCCAGAGGCATTTCTTACTGTTAATATGACCCACAGGCCCTGTGAGCCCTGGTAAAAGGGTTAGCTTAGAGGGATACACCATTAACTCCGTGGAAAATAACAATGCTTTGCCTTGCACAAAGCCTTTGCTCTCACTCCCTCCTCAAAGCACAATTTAGAAGCTGGTACTATTTGCTCCCTTCCAGAGGGGTTAGTGGGACTTTAAAGGGTCAAACCACTCAAACAGAGGGCTAATCAGACCCAATGTCACTCCCAAGTCTGGTTTTTCTAGTGGGCTGTAGCTGTGGGCCATGTGGACAATGGCTGAATGGTGTCCTCCCTCAATTTACATATTGAAATCCTAGTCCCCGGTACCTCAGAATGTGGCCATATTTGGAGAGAGTCTTTAAAGATGTAATTAAGTTAAAATGAAGTCATTAGGATAGGTCCTAATTCAATATGACTCCTTTTAAGAAGGGCAGCTTGGGACAGGGACAGGTATCGAGGAACGACCATGTGAGGACCCAGGGAGAAGATGACCATCTGTGAACCAAGGACAGAGACTTCAGAAGGAACGAACCCAGCTGACACCTTGATCTGCGTCTTCCAGCCTCTGGAAGTATAAGAAAATAAATGTTGCTGAAGCCACCCACCCTGTGGGATTTGTGATGGCAGCTGGAGCAGACTAACACAGGTGTTAAGGGAGCCCAGAGAGAAGAGATGTCCTGGTAGGCTCCCTGGAAGAGGTGAGCTTCTATTAGTCATCATCCTCTTTCTTCTGCTTGCTCCCCTTCTCCACCCCCAGTGTACACACACAAACAATGCCTGCAGTGCAGGGATCTGATCTGAGGGACTGGCGTGGTCCTCCAGACACTGCCTGTAGACGTGCCTTCCCTGACTCATAAGGCCCTCCAGTTTATTGCCTCAAGTGTCCGCCTCCATGAAATGGGAGCAATGTCCTTTGATGCCTCACTTCCTCCACAGTCAACTGCCTAATGATTAGGGATGACTTGGCAAAGCAATCATTATAGATATGGATATATAAAACATTTTTGTTATAAATGTAGAAGCCGTCTGTTTTTTCTTAGACACGTTCTTTGTTTCTTTTAAAATCAACTTTACTGAGGTACGATTCACATAGAATAAAATGTACCAATAAATGTGTCAAGTTCAATGAGATGTGTCAATGTACAATTGTTTCTTTTAAAATCAGCTTTACTGAGGTATGATTTACATAGAATAAAATGTACCAATAAATGTGTCAAGTTCAATGAGTTCTGAAAGATGTGCACACCTGTAGAACCACACCCCCAGCCACCACAGGAAACACTTCCATTCCCCAAGAGAGTTCCCTCGGGCCCCCCTCGAGGTTGTGCTGTCCCATGGAATAGGGGTTCCCTCTTTTCAACCGCGGAGCTGGTATCCCATTGTATGACTGTATCACATGTATGTATCCCATTGTATGACTGTATCACATGTATGTATCCCATTGTATGACTGTATATGTATATGTGTATGTATCACATACAAAATCCTTTTTCTGATTGGTGAACACTTGGATCATTTATAATTGGGAGCTGTTATGAATATTTGCGTATATGTCTTTGTATGAACACATGCTTCCTTTTCTCTTGGGTAAAAAAGCCAGAGGTGGAATGACCAGGTCATATGGTAGGTGTATGTCTAATTTGGTAAGAAAGTGCCCAACTGTTTTTCAGAGTGGCCATACCATTTTACATTCCTTCCACAAGTATGTGAAAGTTCAGTTACTTCATATCATCCCCCAAATTTGGTATGGTCAGTCTTTTATCTTTTAGGCACTCTCATAAATGTGTAGTAGAATTTCATGTGGTATTAACTTTCATTTCCCTCATGCCTCATGAGCCTGAATACCTTTTGTATATGCTCATTTGTCAACTATTATCTTCCTTGGCAAAGAGTCTGTGCAAATCATCTACTCATTTTAAAAAATCGTGGTCTTTTCTTATTATTGAGTTTTGAGAGCTCTTTATATATTCTGGATATAAGTCCTTAATCAAATTTTTGCAATATTTTCTTCCGGTCTGTGACTTATCTTTCCATGCTCTTAAGAGCCTCTTTTAAAAAACAGAAATTGAATTTTCAAGAAGTTCAGTTTATTGGGTTTATTTTCCCTCTTATATGTTGTTCTTCTGATGTTGTAATAAGAAATCTGACTCCTCTGACACAAAGATTTTCTCCTATGTTTCATCTAGAAATTTTATAAGCTTAGGTTTTTACATTTAGGTCTATGATCCATTTTTAAATATTTATTTTTATAAAAATTTTATTAATATATACAAAACTAACATTTGGTATCCTCACCATTTCCAAGTGTACAAGTTAATGGTACCAAGGACATTCACACTCTTGCAGCCATCATCACTGTCCGGCCACAGAATGCCTTTCATCTTGCAAAACAAACCCTGCACCCTTTAAACATTAACTCCCCAGCCCTTCCTCTCCCTAGTCCCTGGCCACCAACATTCTACTTTCTGTCTCTATGAATCTGGCTATTCTGGGGAATGTCATAGAAGTAGAATCATATAGTGTTTGTCCTTTTCGTGACTAGCTTGTTTTACCTAACGTAATGTCCTCAAGTTTTACCCAATGGTATGAATCAGAATTTCCCTCCTTGTTAAAGCTGAATAATATGATCCATTAAAAAATGCCTTTAGGGCGCCTGGATGGCTCAGTGGGTTAAGCCTCTGCCTTCCGCTCAGGTCATGATCTCAGGGTCCTGGGATCGAGTTTCACGTCGGGCTCTCTGCTCAGCAGGGAACCTGCTTCCTCCTCTCTCTCTGCCTACCTCTCTGCCTACTTTTGATCTCCCTCTGTTTGTCAAATAAATAAATAAAATCTTAAAAAAATGCCTTTATCGAAATATAATTTCGGTCCCATACCATTCATTCATATCAAGTATACACTTTGGTGTATATTTTCTCTATATTCAGTTATGTAACCATTACCACAATCTAATTTACCACATCCCCCCAAAAAACCTCTAACACCCTCGGTCTCACACTCCCTCCCCACCAACCCCCACCCTACCCCTCACCCCCAGCCCTAGGCAACCATGAATTTACTTTGTGTCTCTACAGATTTGCCTATTCTGGACATTTTATGTAAATGAAATGATATAATATGTGGCCTTTTGTAACTGGCTTCTTTAATTTCACATACTTTTTCAAGGTTCTTCCATGTTAGAACATGTATCATCAATATTTTTTTTCCTTTTCGTTGTTGAATAATAGTCCATAGTACAGATAAGACACATTTTATGTGTCAGTCCATCAACTGATGGACATTTAGGTTTTTGCGACTTTTTCGTTATTATGAATAATGCTGCTATGAACATCTGTGTGCAATTTTTTTTGTGTGTGGATGGGTGTTTTCTTTTCTCTTTGGTATATAACCAAGAGTGGCATTGCTGGGTCACATGGTGACTCCACATTTAGTGCTTTGAGAACCCCTGAAGTGTTTTCCCAAAGTGGCTGCTCTGTTTCACATTCCCAGAGGCAATGTATGCGGGTTCCAATTTCTCCACATCCTCACTATTGCTTGCCATCATTTGTCTTTTTTATTATAGCCATTTAGCGGATGTGAAGTGGTATCACATTATGGTTTTTATTTGCATTTCCCTACTGACTAGTGATGTTGAGCATCTTTTCATGGGATTCTTGGCCATTTGTTTCCTTCTTGGGGAGAAATGTTTATTCAAAGCCTTTGCCTATTTTCAAATTGGGTTGTTATTTCTCTATTGCTGAGTTGTAAGAGTTCTTTTTATATTCTGGACACAAGTCCCTTATTAGGGATGTGCACATATTTTCTCCTATTCTGTGGGTTGTCCTTTTACTTTCTCGATAGCATACTTTGCAGGGAAAGGTTTTAATTTTAATGAACTTCAGTTTATCTTTTTTCCCCACTGTACTTTCGTTGTAGTATGTAAAACGTCATCCAACCCAAAGCCACAAAGTGTTAATCCTATGTTTTCTTCTAAGAATTTTGTTTAGAAATTCTTAAGATTAGATTGATTAGAAATTCTTAAAATTCTAAGAATGTTCTGTTTAGATCTGTCATCCATTTGGAGTTAACTTCTGTGTATGGTGTGAGGAAAGGATCCAACTCCATTCTTTTGCATGTGGATATCCAGTTGTCTCTGCACCATCTGTGGAAGGCTTTCCCTATTGAATTGTCTTGGCACCCTTGTTGGACTATAATCCATTCTCATAAATTTTTGTATAGAATGAGAGGTATGAATGGACATTCTTTTTCTCTTTCCCCTTCCTTCCTTCCTTCCTTCCTTCCTTCCTTCCTTCCTTCCTTCCTTCCTTCCTTCATCTCTCTCTCTCTTTCTTTTTTTTTTTTTAAGATTTTATTTATTTATTTTAGAGAGAATGAGTGAGAGAGAGCATGAGAGAAGAGAAGGTCAGAGGGAGAAGCAGACTCCCCAAGGAGCTGGGAGCCTGATGTGGGACTCGATCCTGGAAGTCCGGGATCATGACCTGAGCCGAAGGCAGTTGCTCAACCAACTGAGCAACCCAGGCGCCCCTCTCTTTCTTATTGATAGTTAATTATTCTAGCACTATTATTGAAAATCTATTCTTCCTCCATAGAATTGCCTTTGCATCTTTGTTGAAAATAAATTTTCCAGGGGTGTCTGGGTGGCTCATCATTTAAGTGACCAACTCTCGATTTTGGCTCAGGTCATGGTCTTGGGGTCTGGGGATTGAGCCCTGTGTCAGGCTCCATGCTCAATGGAGTCTGTTTGGGATTCTCTCTCCTTCTCTCCCTCTGCACCCCCTACCCCACTCATGCTCTCTCGCTCTCTCTCAAATAAGTAAAATCTTAAAATGTTTTTTCCATAATTGTGTAGCTTTGATTTTGCATCCTCTATTTTGTTCCATTGGTCTCATTGTCTATTTTTATACCAATGCACACTGCCTTGATTATATGATGTTATGAACCTAAAATCAGATGATATAAGTCCAACAACCTTGTTCTTCATTTCAAAGTTGTTTTGATATTCTAAAGGTTTTTAAATTTTCATTTGAATTTTAGGACCAGCTAAGCAATTTCTATAAGAAAGGCCTATAGTATTTTAATTGGGAGTGCGTTGGCTCTATAGAGCAAAGGGGGAGAACTGATATCTTAACAACATGCAGTCTTCTGATTCATGAACATGGTATATCCCTGCATTTATTTTTGTCTTCCTTGATTTTCCTGAACATTGTTTTATAGTTTTCAGTGTACATGTTTTCCATGCATTTTATCAAATTTATCCCTAAGTATTTCATATTTTTGGATATTATTATGTGTTTTTCAATTTCAATTTCCAGTTGTTCATTACTAATATATAGAAGTACAACTAACTTTCTTACATTTTCATCTTCTATTACATAATGTTCTAAGCTCATTTATTAGTTCTAGTAGCTTTTTAAAGATTCTATAGTGTTTTTTACATGGACTACCATGTTTATGCCAGTAGAGACATACTTACTTCTTCCTTTCCAATCTGAATGTCTTTTATTTCTTTTCTTGCCTGGCTAAAACCACCAGTACAATGTTGAGTAGAAATGGTGAGAGTAGATATCCTCACTTTGTTCCTAATCTTTGGGGGAAGAGCAACCAGTCATTCACCATTAGGTATGATGTTAGTTACAAAGGCTTTTTGTATATGTTCTTTTTCAAGCTAATAATGTTCCCTTCTATTTCAGTTTGCTGACTTTTTTTTTTTTAATCAGGAATGGCTGTCAGATTTTGTCAAATGGGCTGTTTCTTTGTATTTATTAAAGAGATCATATAGTCTTTCTTCTTTAGTCTGTTAATATGGTTAATGACATTGATAGATTTTTAATGTAAAACCAATCTTCATTTCTGGGATAAACCCCACTTTCTCATAGTCTTTTTTCCTTCTTTATATTGTCAGACTCTTTGCTAATATTTTGTTAAGAATTTATGCATCTAGGGACCCCTGGGGGGCTCAGTTGGCTATAAGTCTAGCTCTTGATCTCAGCTCAGGTCTTGATCTCAGAGTCATCAGTTCAAGCCCCATGTTGGGCTTGAAGCCCCAAAGAATTTTTTCATGTATCTTCATGAGGGATATTAATCTGTAGTTTTCTCTTCTTGTAATGTCTGTATCTGGTTTTGGTATCAGAATAATCCTGGTTATCAGAATAAGTTAAGTGGAAACATTTCCTCCACTTAAATTCCCTGAATTTGTTTGAAATTGTTTGAAGAATTTGAAGAGTTTGAAGAATTTGTTTGAAATTGGTAATTATGAGCTGCATTTTGCCTCCTCCCCCCATTCATATGTTGATGCTAACCCCCAATATCTCAGAACATGACTGTATTTGGATATATGGCTTTAAATGGGTGATTAAGTTAACATAAGGTCATTAAGTGATCCCTCATCCAATTATCTCTGTTTTTTAAAAGATTTATTTATTTATTTATGAGAGAGAGACAGAATGGGAGAGGGGCAGAGGGTGAGGGAGAGAATCTCAAGCAGACTCCCTGCTGAGTGTGGAGCCCAGCGCAGGGCTGGATCTCACCATCCTGAGATCATGAACTGAGCTGAAATCAAGTCAGACACTTAAATGACTGGGCCACCCAGTCTCCCCTAGACTGGTATATCTATAAGAAGAGGAAATTTGAGGGCACCTGGGTGGCTCAGTGGGTTAGGTCTCTCTGCCTTCTGCTCAGGTCATGATCTCAAGGTCCCAGGATGAGCCCTGCACTGGGCTTTCTGCCCAGCAGGGAGCCTACTTCCTCCTTTCTACCTGCTTCTCTGCCTACTTGTGATTTCTGTCAAATAAATAAATAAAATATTAAAGAACATTAAAAAATGAAGAAGAGGAAATTTGGACATACAAAGAGACAAGAGGGATGTACCTGTACAGAGGAAAGACCTTGTGAGGACACAGAAAGCAGATGGCCACCTGTAGGTCAAAGAGAGACGCCCTCAGAAAGAAACCAACCCTGCCAGTGCCTTGATCTTGGACTTCTAGATGCAAGAACTATTAGAAAACAAATTTCTTTTACTTAAGCCACTCAGTCTATGGTAGTTTGCTATAGTAGCTCTAGTGGTCTCATAAAACTTGTATTATTTCTTCTTTATGTAGTTGGTCAAATTTACCAGTGAAGTTATATGAACCTGGAGTTTATTTATGGAAATTTTTAAAAATTTATTTATTTATTTATTTATTTATTTATTTGACAGAGAGAGAGAGCTAGAGAAGGAACACAGCAGAGGGAGTAGGAGAGGGAGAAGCAGGCCCCCCATAGAGCTTGATTCGGGGCTTGATCCCAGAACCCTGGGATCATGACCCGAGCCAAAGGCAGATGCTTAACGACTGAGCTACCCAGGTGCCCCTATGAAAATGTTTTAGTCTATGTATTTAATTTCTTTATTAGATATTGGGATATTTCCATATGTGTGAGCTTGTGTCTTTCAAGGAAATGGCCTTTCTATCTTGGTTATTGAATATATTGTCTTGCATTCATTTTTTTTTTAAGATTTTATTTATTTGACAGAGAGAGATCACAGGTAGGCAGAGGGGCAGGCAGAGTGGGAGGGGGGGAAGCAGGCTCCCCACCGAGGAGAGAGCCCGATGCGAGGCTCGATCCCAAGACCCTGGGATCATGACCTGAGCCAAAGGCAGAGGCTTTAACCCGCTGAGCCACCCAGGCGCCCCTCTTGCATTCATTTTAATTAAAAAACACAAATAAGAAAACAAAGCCACCAGTTATCCTACTGTCTAAAAATAACCATTACTCATGTTTTGCTGTATATTCTATAGATAATTTTTATATATGGGCACACCAACTTCCTTATTTCCCCCTGCCCCCACCTTTTTTTTTTTTTAAATAAAACTGCTATTACTCTTAATACCCAGGGTTTTTGTTTTTTGTGTCACCAAATTTTGAAGACACAATTATAGATAGATGTCTACTAATGTGCTTAACTCATCCCCTAACTTACATTTGTTCTGATTTGTGGAGAGAGCATCACAAAGAATGCCACAGTCAGTACTCTCTGCATTGTTGCTGGGAACAACTCAGGTGTGCATCTTGGTTTACAGGCATAGAAGTGGAATTACTGGGTTGGCCGGTTTATTCCTGACTTGGTGAGTACCCTATGCTTCAGGGGAAGTAAGGGGAGGGAAGAAGCCATCCCATCCCCTCACCCCATCCCCCAGGGACTCACTATTTCTAGAGAACAGCCCAACCAGCACAGCCAGTGGGGAATGTGAAATGGGAAAATGGCAAAAAGGCAGTTCAGAGGCTCTCAGGAGTCCCCCGCTCTGGCTGTGGCCTCTTGCATAGATCAGCAGGTTGGAGCTGTATCTTCAGTGTGTGGACTGTACTGGGCCTTATTTCTTGGTTCTTGTTTCCTTCCTTGAGTGAATGATATCATTAAGAGGTGTTTGCAAAAAAGCTTTGTGCAGACATTCGAAGACAAAGACCAGCTTCATCCTCCTGTCTTGCTTCGTCCTTAGGGATCTCCCAGTCTGCTGGGGCCGATGCAGCCCCGTCCCATGAGGAACCCCCAGACATTTTGATAAAGTTATAGTCCCCTGTTCTCTGGGATTCTCAGGCCAAGGGAAGGGTCAAGATCCACAAGTCCAAACACGTACAGGTACCTACAAAGGAATGAGTAAGCAAGTGCGTAGTAGTACCTTCCGTGCAGGGACACGTGAATGTGTGCAGTGGGGTTTCTGTAGAGTAACTTTCCCGGAAAGAGGAGGCCTGGCATCCACAGAGAGGAAGTGGGCCAGGGGAGGTGGAGGCCGGGAGAAGGGGAATGAAGGCCACCTGGTTTGGCAGAACCAGAAGAGGAAGTTGGAAAAGCGACAGGTGGGAAGGGAAGCCCCAGGGGATTACTTCTGTCCCTTGTCAGCAAGTTTGGGGATGCTGGGGGACACAGGCTGATGTGAAGGTAGGGGAGGTTGTATGGGCTAATTTCCAAGAGTACTCTTCTCTCCCTCTTCCTTGTTCCCCTTCCCAACATCTCAGCTCACCTCAAGGGCTGGAGAACAGGCCTCTGCTCGGTAGCAGTCAGATCTTTACCTGGGCTCTTGCCACATGTCCCGGATGACTGGACACCTGTCCGCGTGATCCTGACTCGGTGAGGCCCGGTTATACACATTCTATAGCTGCGGACTCAGAAGTCAGGGTAGGGAACTCTCCTGCTGGGCTCTTGGAGCCAAGAAGAGGGGGTGCTGAGTTTGAAGCCCCTGTCGGTACAACTGTCCAAACCTTTGGGGGCTCCAGGGCTCCAGCCCCATTCTGTTTCTCTCCTGTCCCTCTCCTCCCACACACCTGCCACCCCCACGAGAGGCGAATGGCAGCAACTCACAGGCCACCAGACTTTCAGCTGGAGACAGCTATGTCCCCAAGGGTACCTCTAGAAATGTCTGGAGACAGTTTTGGTTTTTACAACTTGGTAAGGTTCAGGGAGAGGAGCCCCTGCTGGGTCTCATGGTGGAGGTCAGGGACGCTGCCCAGCACTCTGGATGCCCAGGACGGCCCCCACCACAGAAACGCATCAGGCCACGTGTGCCCCGGTGGTGCTGTGGTGCAGAAGACGGCTCCCAGGGCAGATGGGCTCACCCTTTCAGATGCCAGCTGGGGGCTTCCTCCAGTCTTTCTCCAGTCTCCGCAGACATGCTGGCAGGTGTGGGTAGAGGGTTCCCTACAGATTCTGGACCAGCACCCTTCCAGCTGTGCACGGATGCTTTACAGACATGGGCATAGCCACACGGAGAGCCCCTGACGGAGACTTCCTCTTTGACCAAACCCTGCTCGGGCTCCCTTGAGCTCTTCTTCAAAAAGGGCTGGACTTTTGGACTCCTGTGTTCGTCTCTGCACTGACCTGCATTCTCTGCATTCAATGTTAAAAAGTTTAAAGGATTTTGCATTTAGGTTCTTTATAGGTTTCTAGTTCTTTTTTTTTTTAAGATTTTATTTATTTATTTGACAGAGAGAGATCACAAGTAGGCAGAGACACAGGCAGAGAAAGAGGAAGGGAAGCAGGCTTCCTGCTGAGCAAAAAGCCCGATGTGGGGCTCGATCCCAGGACCC
Source organism: Lontra canadensis (assembly GCF_010015895.1). Taxonomy (NCBI): domain Eukaryota; kingdom Metazoa; phylum Chordata; class Mammalia; order Carnivora; family Mustelidae; genus Lontra; species Lontra canadensis. The sequence continues at coordinate 14,086,538 of NW_022631019.1, forward strand.
TGAGATCGTGACCTGAGCCAAAGGCAGAGGCTTAACCCACTGAGCCACCCAGGCGCCCCACAATTCCCCTTTTCTTTGTTGAATTTGAAGTCAGACATAGTCTGTCCCCCACTGCAGTGGCCCCACTTCTCTCCAGTGTCCCCTTGTGTCAAACCCCCTGCCCTGCGCTTTAACAAATGTAACTGAATGGTTTTTTGTTTCATATCCGTTTCAGGTGGGACCAGGGAAACCTCCGGGTGATTTTCCTTCCAGATGTGCAAGGAGGGACCAGCTCCTGGGCAGGTGTGCAAACCCCCACCTGCACCTTCCCTAGGGCAGGGACCATACCAGGCAGCTGTGGGCAGGGCGGTGGCTGTGGGAGGGAGGAGGTGGAGTCTCCTTTTTCTAGGGCAGTGTCACCAGCCTCCTGCCCAGGGGCACTGCCCCAGAGCTACCCTGCCAGTGTGTGTGGCTGTGTGAAGCTGGGGCCTGTCCCCGGAGCCTTCAGAGAGATCACAGACCTTACAAGCCCTATGTTGCTGGACCCCCAGAACACAGAACATGGCAGGTGGGGCACAGGCCAACCCCAGAGTGTTCAGGAAGAAGGTGCTGGTTAGGCATCCCTCTGGGTGGAGGGGCCCAAGCCTCAGGGCCTCTTCTCCTTGGAGAACCTCCAGGTATGTGCCTACTACCCTGGGATGAAATCCTCCATGGGGAGCAGCAGGGATGGGGCCGGGGAACTGGTGCCTAGAGTTCATTTCTCCAGAAAGAAGAGCTCTAAGTCTCTGAGTGATGGCTGAGATATGTCACTGCATTTGCAGCACCAGAAGGGCCTTGGGATCATCTAGTCAATGCTCACGAGGCACTTGAGGCCCAGAGAGGGTAAGAGATCTACCCGAGGTCACACAGCAATTTGGAAGAATAGCCAGGACTAGAATCGAGGGACCCAGGTCTCTCGGCTTCAAGTGCAAGACCCAGCCAGCAGGTTGGGTCATGTGACTTCCTGGAGTGTGTATGGAAAGGGGGTTGGTTCTGATCCGTGACAGTGGCCCGACCCCATGAGACAGTGAGCTTCCTGTCTTGGAAGCCGGTGCAGGAAGGGTACTCCTACTCAGGGTAAGAAGGAAGGAGGCTCCTGGTGCCTCCTGGCTCTGCTATCCTGGGGACCGTCCTTTCAGCAGATGCTGGGAAGGTGGGGAGTGCTCCCCACAGAGCCTGGGTAGCAGGAACAGAGGCCTGAAGGGGCAGCATTGATGGGGCCTCTAATGAGGCCCGGGAGGGAGCAGCAGGCCCGGGGCTGCAGGAGAGTGGAAGGGATGGACCCAGGACTTGGAATTTTCTCCTCTCTCAGATCTAGCTTGGGTATGAAGAAGTTCTTCACCATGGTCATCTTGGCTGGCAGCGGTGAGTAAAGGCTCTGGGGAGACTCCTCTTTCTCTCCTGCTTCCAGACTTTCTCCTGCGACCTTGGGCACCTAGGTTCTCGAGCCACCGGCTGGCAACAAGCCTGTGGCCTGGGCTGCCTGTTTGGGCCACCGGGGAGCCCTTCATTGTCCTGGGGCTGTTTGCTCCCCTGGCCAGCTGTCAACACACCAGGGGCCCTTGGCTTGGCATTTACGAGCCTGCAAGGCGGCAGGGCCCAGAGCTGAGCAAGCGTCATAAAACGGTTGTGTTTGCTTAGGGCGTCTGGCCGCCCCGGGACAGCCTGGGTGTTTGTGTACATGTGTACTTTAGACAAGAGCTAATGAGTTTGTGTGTGGCTGTAAGCATGTCTATCTCTGCGTGCAGAGGTGTGTCTCAGCACATGTCAGGAAAACGTGTAGGTGTATGTAAATTGGGACACCTGGACCGGCATGCGGTGTGTGTAGCAGGTATCTGTGGACACACAAGCCACTGGGGGCAGGGCCTGGGGGCCCCTCCTTTCCTGGGACTGCTGTTCCCAGGTGCACAGCCTGGGGACAGCTGAGGCTCCTGACACAAATCTGGCCCCACACACAACCGGGTGTCTTGGGAAGATGGGAGGTGGCCGGACCCCTCGCTGACTTCTCCTCCAGCCTGTTATACAGCATCCAAATGCAGCCTGGTTTGAGGGAAAGAAAGAGACACCAGGTACAAAATAGGGTTCAAAGCGGCCAGATGTGAGAAAGGGGGGGCTCGAATCAGCTGCTAACGTGATTGTTGTGTAGAAAACAAGTGTCTTCCTTGAGCCCCAAGCGCTGGCCAGGGACCGCTCCCGCCTGACCGAGCGTGGACTCCGTCTCTTCTGCTTGGAGCGCGCGTGTGGGGTGTAGGGGCCACATGTGTGCGTGTGTACAGGCGTGAGCCCGAGTGTGTGAGGCGTATGTGTGATCATGGGTGTGTTTGCGGGTGTGAGGCGTGTGAGTGTGTGAGGCGTTTGCAGGTGAGTGTGAGCATGACTGTGTACGTAGCAGTGTGTATCCGTGTGGGGGATGTCTGTGAGTGTGTCACGGGTGTGTGCTTCAGCACACGTGTAGTGTGTAGGGGCGAGTGTGAGCGTGCCTCTCTCCTGAGGGTGCTGTGTGTGAGGCGGGGGAATGTGTGCAACTGAGGTGTGTTTCTACGTGCACTATGCGTGGCTGGGTGACTTGTGTGTCTGAGTGTGAGGTCGCTGGGCGTGACCATGTGACCGTGTATGAGGTACGTGTGGGTGAGTGTGTGTTTGTGGGTAGTGTGTTCCTCAGAGTGTGGTGCATGGAGGAGAGTCTGAAGTATGTGTGTGTCCGTGGGAGTGTAACGGGGTGTGTCCCCGTGCATGAGGTGTGGAGGGCTCTTGTGATAACGCCCACCTCGTATGGAGCTGCTGGTCAGGGCGCCCCGGGGAGGGAAGCTGCTCCAGCCCCCAACCCCAGGGTAACACCTGCGAGGCCAGATTGCGGTGGCAGGAGGCGGGGGCTTCAGGCCAGGTAGCCAGGAGGCCAGGACCCCACAGGGCACCCTGCAGGAGTGTGGCGTTCTCCCTAGCTTGGGCCATGGTGTCAAAGAGCTTATGCAACCTGCTTGTGGTGCTGCAGCACTCAGGGAGAAACCTGTTTGCAAACCCTCAGGTGTCTGGGTTTTACTTCCAAGGTCAGATTCAAGATCTGACTCCCCGTGCTGCTCAGCACGCCCACCCTGCTCCAGCAGCAGGAGGAAGGGTTGGGGGACAGAGCTAGCGTCCTGTTCCTCCCTCCCCTCACCAACACCCTCACACCCTTGTGCAGCTCAGGGATGGGCTCAGGCCCACGGGACATGGGGTCCTGCCTCTCCCTGCCCCCAATCCCGCTGACATGTATACTTTGCTCTGCACCATCCTCTTAAAGCCACTTGTCCCAACTCCTTCCCCATTTCCTCTCTCCTTTGCTCCTTATTTTCTGTAATGACAAAAATCACCCAGCCAGCAGACAGGGAGGCTCAGGAAGAGCAGGGGTCCCCCCAAGCCTACGAAATGGGGCTGCAGTGGCTCTCCTGCCTGTGTGCGGGGCGGCCTCCCCCGAGGAAAGATTTAAGCACCTGGCTTGGGATTGACTCAGCAGAGAGCGGTGAGCGTTGAGAGATGCTGAGTCAGCACAGGCCCAGGGCCCAGGAGTCCGGGAGCAGGGGAGGGGAGGGGAGAGTCTGCCAGGGTGCGGGGAAGCTGCTGAGTTTGCTGGTGCGGGAAGGGGTCCTTGTGCTACTGCTTCCTGTGAGACACAGACCAAAGGAGAAAGTGTGTGTGTGTCTGTCTGTCTGTCTGTGTCTGTCCATCTGTCTTTGCTGAACGGCCAGAATGCTGAATTGTCTCTGGCTTCATCGTGACTGGCACCAGCCCCAGGACTGTGGCAGGGACACTGAGTCTTTGCTGGAGGCAGAGAAACCAGACAAAGCCCAGGGCCCAGAACCAAAGCCCCGTGTTCAGGGGAGCACATGGCATTTGTGAAGCCCGTTACAGTGAGTGGCTGGGCATTGGGGTCTCACTGCCCGGGTCCAAGTTCTATCCCTACCGTTTTTGATAATGTTCTCAGGCAAGCTGCTGGGTGCTCTGGGCTTCAGTCTCCACATCTATAAAGTGGAGATAATAACACCACTCAGTGAGTTAATGCATGGGAGCGGCTTAGGACAGAGCCTGGCACAGAGCCCTCAGCAAATAGCAACAATGATTACTTTCTAAGGGCCCTAGTGCCTCACGGTTGTTTGTTTGTTTGTTTTAAGATTTCATTTATCTAGGGGCACCTGGGTGGCTCAGTGGGTTAAAGCCTCTGCCTTCGGCTCAGGTCATGATCCCAGGGTCCTGGGATCCAGCCCCACATCGGGCCCTCTGCTCAGCGGGGAGCCTGCTTCCTCCTCTCTCTCTGCCTACTTGTGATCTCTGTCTGTCAAATAAATAAATAAAATCTTAAAAGAAAAAGATTTCATTTATCTATTTGAAACAGAGAGTATGAGCAGGGAGAGAGGGGCAGAGGGGGAGGGAGCAAGCAGACTCCCTGTTGAGTGGGGACCCCAACAAGATGTAGCACCTGATCCCAGGACCCCAGGATCATGACCTGAGCCAGAGGCAGACACCTAACAGACTGAGCCACCCAGGAACCGCGTCTCACAGCTTTTTATACACGGCTTCCCTTCCTGCCTGTGCTCACCTTCCATCCCGTCCCCCTTCCCTGGCCCTGGGGTGTGGGGAGGACAGTCACTCAGATGGGGCAGGGGTGGGCACCCACCAGGCAAGACACTCACAGCACCCCTTGATTTTCTTGCAGTCCTGCCTGAGGCCCACAGCAGCCTGCTTAACTTGAAGTCCATGGTGGAAGCCATCACGGGGAGGAACGCCATCCTGTCCTTTGTGGGCTACGGCTGCTACTGTGGGCTGGGAGGGCACGGGCTGCCCATGGACGAGGTGGACTGGTAGGTCCCGGAGCGCCTGCACTGCTGTTGTGTCAGGACAGGGAGGGGAGACAGTGAGGGTAGGACTGGTCTCCGTCTCTGAGAGATGGGAGAGGACTCTTTCCCCAAATGATGAGGCTGGTTCAATGAGTTAGTGACCTTGACCCATGCCTTCCTCAAATATCTTGGATGCTTTCTACTGTCCTTCTCCAAGTCTTGCGCTTGGGAGGCATCTGAACTTGCACTCTTGCCAGGAAGGAAACATTGACCTGCCCCCAAAGCACATGGGAGCAACGAACACACAGCTCACACTCAGCAAAAGCAAGGGCTGTGACCCCTCTCGCCCCCATCACCCTGGGGGGCTCTAATGGAGGGCTGAGCTTCTTCCATCAGACTGCTGACTGAAGCCATGGTTACTTTCTGCTCCTATCTCCCCAGAAGCAGCCAGCACTAAGTCTGGTATCATGGGGGGCAGGAGAGGGGGGGGGGAGACTTGATAAATGCATGTTGACTAATTGCCTTCCTCCACCAGAGGGGATGGAGTTGGCCACACTAGATTTGCTTCCTGTCCCTGCAGACTTTGTCTCTCCCTGGCCATCCTGCATAGTCAGGCATGGCCCCTTCTTATAGCAAGGCAGGCTCCTTGGATACTGACTGAGCCCTGATCCTCTTTCTCATCCTGAAGGCATTGCCAGAGAGCCTGATGCTTCCTGCCTCCTGCAGCTGCACTCAGGGCTCTCAGGGGGAAAGGTGGGAGGCAGGATCATGGGCAAGAAACTGGGGCACTGGCCAGGCTCTGCCAGGCTGTGTGACTTCAGTCATGTGACTGCCCCCTCTGGGCCAGAGTCTGCAGGTCTGATCTGTAAGGAACTGGTACAGAGAGTTGGGATCTCTGACAGTGGGAGACAGGCCAAGCCTGGCTACATCACCTGCTATCTTCCACCTGCCCCTAGGTGCTGCCACGCCCATGACTGCTGCTACCAGAAGCTCTTTGACCTGGGCTGTCACCCCTATGTGGACCACTATGAGCACACCATCGAGAATAATACTGAGGTCATCTGCAGTGAGTTCTCCCCCTGCCATTCCCTCCTCCCCAACCTAGGAGAAGGGCTTAGATTGCCAGTCCCTCCCCCCACCACCCTGTGCACGCAGTTGCCAGGCAACAGACAGGGTGCCCAGTTAAATTTGAGTCTCAGATAAACAATGAAAACTATTTTCACATCATTATATCCTAAATATTGCATGGGACATACTGATACTAAAAAATTCAATGTTAGCGTAAAATCAATTACTGTTAGTATAAAATTAAGAATTAGCATAAGTATATCCCATGTAATATCTGGGACTTACTTATACTAAAATATTTACTGTTTGTCTGAAATTCAAATTACCCAGGCCTCTTGTTTTTGTTCGTTAAATCTGAGAACCCCAGCCATGGTCCTCATCCTGATATGCTCAGCCTGAACGAGCACCCTCATTCCCTGATCCTTGATTCCTCAGCTTCTCGGGCTTTAAGGAGCGGTTCTAAGTCAGTGGGTCTGGGTGAGGGCCCAGAAATCTGTTTTTAACCAGATCCTCTGGTCATGGTGAGACTTTGTGACATGCTGACCTGGGTTCAAACCTGGATTCTGCCAGAACCTCCTGCTGGGTGTAACCCTACCCAAGGTGTTCCCTTACCTGGCCTCAATCTCTCCATGAGTCCTTGAAAGAGTTTGGAGCAGAACAGTCCTATCCCCTTCTAATTCTGTCTTTGGGACCCTGCTGGAAGGTGGCCTCATCCTAGGATGCTCAGTGTTTCCAGGATTTAAGCGATGAGAACCAGGCCTGGCAACATTTCCTCCCTTGCCATGGACTTTCCAGGCCATTGCTCAGTTGAGGGATGTGGCATCCAAGTTAATGGCTCAAGTGTCCCTGCCCTCTTTCCCCTTAGGTAGAAGGTGCCTCCCGGCCCAGCCCCATAGGCAGCCCTGGGGTTCCCTTTGTCTCCTTGGCTTAACCAGGTTCTGCTCATTATTCTTCAAGCTCACCAGCAAGCCCAGATTTGCAAAGAAACCCCAAGTCTCCTGTTCTCTGGTGGGGAACTGGGCCCAGGTGGGGCTCTCTGGGAGCCCAGGACCCTGAGGTCCCCGTATTCTGCTATTCAAACAGTGGAGTGGCAGGGCTGGCTTGGGAGAGTGGGGTGGTCCCTCATTAAAGCATTTTAGGGATCCCCAAAGGCGATGGACTAACCCAAGCAGTGGTTTTCACGTTGGGTTCTGGGGGCTCCTGGGGTCACAGGGAGTCAGGTGATGGGGGTCCTCTAAGTGGTCCAGCTGGCCCCGTTAGCCCATCTGATAGCCGAAGTGCTTCTCTTTAGGCCATTTGATACATTAGCCTCCTGCAAAGAGTTTCATTTAAGAGCAAGGATTCTGCTGATGCAAAGTTTGAGAAGTATGCACACCACTGAGTGGGGGGCCGTTCTCAAAGAGGGTCCCTGACCCGGCCACATCGCTATCACCTAGGAACTTGCTAGAAATGCAGATTGTCGGGCCCCACGCAGACCAACTGAACCCGAAGCCATGGGGCCTGGGCCCAGCAGTCTCTGTTTCCATAAGCCCCTGGCAGATCCCCAGGCAGCCCTCAGGTCGAGAAGGGCCAGGGTGGAGGGTTTCCGGGCGCCCACAACACTGGCAGTAGCGGTGGCAGTGGGAGCAGTGACTAGGTCTTAAGCCTTTGCCCGTGGGTGGCCCCGCGCCAGGTTCTTTAGGAAGCCGGCCTTCCATCGAGGCTCCTTACCACCAGCTCCCTCCAAGGGCGGGGGTCCTGCGATTCCGTGATGGGAGAGAGGAGGCCCCGGGGCGGGGAGTTCCTGACCCCTGAGTGTTTGTCCCAGCTCTGCCTTAGATTGGCTGGGTGACTTAGGTAAACCAGCCCCCCCTTTTCTGTGCCTGCCTCAGTTTCCCCAACTATAAAGTGGCCCATTCTACTTCAGGGCTTCTCCAATTGAAGCGCGCCCCAGAGCCACCAGCAGGGCGGTGGACACAGACAGCGGGGCCCGCTGAGCCGCGGGCCTGGGGTGAACCCCCCCCCCCAGTGAGGCTCTGCTGCCCCCCCCATGGGAGCACCTTCTGAGGCCCACTGGAACCTCTGCCCCGCGCAGGTGAGGTCAATGAGACGGAGTGCGACAAGCAGACGTGCGAATGTGACAAGAGTGTGGTTCTGTGTCTCCGGAACCAGATGTACAACGAGAAATATCGAAACTACCTCAACATCTACTGTCAGGGCCCCACGCCCAACTGCAGCATCTACGAGCCGCCGCCCGAGGAGATGGCCTGGAGACACACCGCCCCCACTCCCCCTGCACCTCCCTAGTGCCCTCTGGGGACAAGACAGACTGAGCAGGGGGAGCTGGGGCGGGGGGAGACTGGTAGCCCGGGGACTGCCTGGCTGCTTCTCCCAGGAGCCCCTCTGTGAGACTGGCTCCCGAGGACTCGGGAAGGCCTGGGCTCTGACTGTGGCCCCCAGGCTGGTCCAGCCCGGCCCTGGGCGTGGCCATGTTCCACCACTGGTCCTAGACTTGGCAGAGAACGTGCAGCTTGTTGGGGCTTCTCCTGAGTGTGGAAGGCAAGGCCTGAGAGAGAGGAGGTCCCCTGAGTGGGGCCTCTGCTCCTGGCCTTAGCCTGACTTGCTTGGCCTGACCCTCCAGGTTGGACCCTGGGGACTTAGAGACTAAGAGTCTTAGCTGCCGGCACAACCTCAGAGCTTGGTGTGTTCTCAGACAGGTTGCCAGACCGACGGTGGGCTGGCCCCAAGGCCTGGGCTCTGAGGGCCTCCTGGATGCCCCTAGGAGAACTCAGGGTGACCCTTGCTTTCTCCCTGGAGCCCCAGGGTAGGTGGCCCAGAGTCAGAGGTCGCCTGGACATCAGAGGGTGACCACAGTGCTTAGTGTCTCAGCCCCAAAGTCTGGCCTCAGAGCAGTCTCCAGGGCTCCGACAGAACCCACATTCCTAGTGTCACTCCCCTCAGTGCAGGGTGACCCAGATGGGGGCACCGATATGTCCCCAAGAACTCACAGTTGATGAGTCCTCCCTGATGAGTCCTCCCTGATGAGCCAGGCCTGCCATATGGCATGGCCCAGAGGAGCTCCCAACCCCAGGCTCTTGGGACCCTGGCAGACGTGGAGGCGACAGGGCTGTCCCCCCATTCCCATACCTCCCCTCCTGCAGCAGCCAGGCCAGTGGGTGGAGAGATCCCAAACCCTTCTCTCCCTGCCAGGGAGAGATGAGGCTGCACCCTGGGGGTCAGAAGTCCTCTCAATGGGGAGGAGGCTGAGGGTGGGGACCCACCTCCTTGAAAGGGGAAACAAAGGCAGGAGGGACCACGTCAGGTAGGAGGCTGTGGGGAAGATTCAGGAAGGCTGTGGGAGGGAGGAGGGAGGCCGTGGGAGGGAGCAGCATGCAGAGGGATGGGAGGGGAGAAAGTGGGAGAGAGGTAGGGTCCAGAGGCATCCAGACCTGAATGGTCTGGGCAGGAGAAACGGGGTAAAGGAGCCTGGGTTGCAGGACCCTCCTTGGGCCCAGGTTCCCATTGAGCCCGTGGGATTGAGGGCCAAGGTGGAGGAGGGTCAGCCTCGGTGGGGGTGGGGGGGGAGGGTGCCGCTTTCTTGACTCTGCGCCAGCACTGCTGTTTCTCCAGGTGGACCCTCCCCGTCCTGCCCGCCTCACCTCCTGACCTCAGCGGCCTCCAAATAGCCAGCATGCTCTGCCTCACCCCGATGACCCCCTGGCCCAGCATTGTGACTCACCTGGACACCAAGAGCAGTCACCAGGAGCTCGCCCTGCCCTGCCAGCACCCTGTAGGCCGCTGTCAGCAGGAATGGCCAAGAAAGCCGGAGGCAAGAGAGGCATGGGGGTAGGGAGAGAATGCCCACCCCCCAAACAGCAGGATGGGGCAGACGCCTTGCCCAGCGGCACCTTCTAGAACACTGGCCTCGGAGACTGAGGATGAAGCCGTTGGCATCAGCTGTCACTCTGTGTGAGAGGAGGCCCTTCCACCGCCCACCTCCCTCTGACGTGGTGGCTGTGGTCTGCCCTGAGCCTCATTGCTGACGTCTTCCAGCTAACGAATACCCTCTCCCGGCTGTCTTGGGAGGGCCTGTTATCTCTGACCCGAAGCCCCCACCAAGCCAGGGGTGGGACCACGATGGGGCACCCAGTGTCCCCGCTGGACTTGGGGTCTGCAGAAGCCTCCGCCCCTCCCCCGTGGGGCCCTAGGTATCGGCTGTGCCTCTCCACCTTGCACACCCCTCCACCCCAGAGAGTCCGGGCCCATGTGTTGGGACTAGGTTCTGCTGGCCAACAGTCTTGCCTGCCCCACCCCCCACCTTGCCCCCGCCTGTTCAGGATGCTGCACCCCAGAGACACTCCTTAGGACTCAGCACACTCTCCTCAGTCTAATAAAGTCCTCCTGCCTCAGCTTCCCCCTGCTGGTCCTTTCCTCCTTGGCTGGGTGCGCACTGGCCGGGCATCAGGGGAGGGCACCGAGACTCCCTCCAGGGTTTGCAGCTCTGGGGAAAGCAGGTGCCCTGACACCCAGCATCTGGCACGGCCTGTCCCCTTCCTGCCCCGGGGCCTGGATGCAGTGGTCCCCCTCTAGCAGAGAGGCGAGTGTCAGGAAGGCTGGAGAGTGGTGTGTTGCAAGGGTTGGACAATGATAACTGTTGGGCTGGGTGCTTGTCAGGCATCAATCTCTACCCCGTCCTTTACTGTTGAACATCTGAGGCCCAGAGAGGGAAAGTAACTTGTCCAAAGTCACACAGGTTGTCAGTGATGGGGCTGGGTCTGACTCCTCGGGATCGACTTTTTTTTTTTAAAGATTTATTTTCTTTATGTATTTATTTGGGGGGGTGCAGAGAGAGAGAGATAAGCAGACTCAGAGCTGAGTACAGAGCCCAACTTGGGGCTCTATCACATGACCCTGGGATCATGACTTGAGGCCAAAACCAAGAGTAGGACACTTAACTGATAAAGCCAGCCAGACACCCTACAACTGACTTTTAACTGCCCTTCCTTGCACTTTCTTAATGATGACCTGGGCAGCTGGGGACAGTGGAGCCAGCAACTGAAAACCCACAGGACATCAAGTCCTGGTCCCCGCCCTACACCTTCTTTGATTTAAGTCCCTTCCCTGTTTTGGCCATCAGTTTCCCCATGTGCAGGTGGACCAGAGAAACTGTTCCCCAATGCCATGTGTTTTCCTGGGCACATCTGGAATGATCTCTGGGGCTCTGCTCCCCCCACCTCAATCTTCAGTTGAACAGCTCTGCTTTGCCTCTATTATGTACTGAGCATTCACATGAATTACTGTAAGAAGAAAAAGACAGAAAGAAAAAAGAAAGAAAAAAATTTCTTTCTAAGCTTGAAAGCTCCTGGACAAGACTGTCCGTTGGTTCATTCATTCAATGGACCTGTACCCGATGGTCATCCGGGAACCAGGGGGGATATCTCTGATCAGTCACAGACTCTACCTGAGGAAGCCCAGAGGCTGGTGGTGGGGGCAACCTGAGATAACCTGGCCGTACGGGGCCAAGTGGTGTCATGGGGAGCTTGGGGAGCATGGAGACTGAAGCCCCAAGTGTGTCCGTGGCAGTCCCAGAAGGAGTCCCCCACGGGAGCAGGGGTGGAGCCCCCAGTATCTGATCAAATTCCTTATCCTCCCCCACTTCCCGGGTGGTCCTCTGTCCACCAGCCTCTCTCTCTGCTCCTTGGCTATACATCCCCATCTAAGAAAAGGGAGTGTTCATAATTGTCGTATTGAGAATGAAGAGCTCAGTTCCATACGGGCCCTTGTTGTGATTGTTCTTGAATAAAACCTATTTCTACCACCGAAATGACTGTCTGGCTCTGGTTTTCTTTTCTTTTCTTTTTTTAAAGATTTTATTTATTTATTAGACACATAGAGAGAGATCACAAGTAGGCAGAGTGGCAGGCAGAGAGAGAGGGGGAAGCAGGACCCCCGCCGAGCAGATGCGGGGCTCGATCCCAGGACCCTGAAGCCATGACTTAAGCCGAAGGCAGAGGCTTAACCCACTGAGCCACCCAGGTGCCCCTGGCTCTGGTTTTCTAACTGCCGTGGTGCCATGACTCATGTGAGAGCAGAGTCATCATCACTGGGCCCCTCGCCGTGTCACCCAGGACCCCAAGCAGACATACTGAGGCTTTTGTCTACAGCCCTGACTGATTGATGGGGGATCCACTGTGAGCCCCACTCCTGAGCCGGGGCTCTGTGTAAAGGTCCACTAAGGCCCGGCAAGGATGGGTTTTGGTTCTTAAGGTTCTGAGTACACTCTGTGAAGCCTGATGAGAGGTGCAGGCTACTTTGTTTGACAGAGACTGCTGGGCTGGAAGTCTTTCTTCCTGGCCCTTTCTTTCGAGTGGGGATTCACTCCCTGACTCCCGAGGCTGGAATATTTTTCCTGGTTCTTTGGGATGCCTCTCTATTTTATTTGATCCTGCTTCTTCCAAGGAAACTTCTCAGCTGACTCAAGCTCCCCCTTCCCTTTCCTGACCCTCTGCTGAATTTGGAAACTCACTGCTTCCTCTAAGACCGCTCCCTTCCCACACTCTGCACCCCCACCTTCTTTGATCCTCCCTTCAGTTCCCTTGTGTCCTCTGATATGATGCCTTCGAATCCCTGCCTCCTCCCTCCCTCTGCCTGCCCCTGCCAGACCTTTTCCCTGACCAGGTCAGCCCTTTGAGTCCTTGTGTATTTAGCTCTCTGTCTCCATAATTGTTTCTCAAGGGACTCAGGGACCCCTAGAAGCAACCACCTAAAGCTGAGAAGGAAAATGCTCTTTGGAAACAGACTGGATATTTTATTCATTTAGAAGGGCTTTGGAGACATCCCAGCAGCTGCTTGACGTCCCCTCAAACCTCTCCCCTAAAATGTACTCCATGGCCTCTTTAAAATTACATATTGGGGCGGGGGGGCGCCTGGGTGGTGCAATCAGTTGAGCTTCCGACTCTCGATTTTGGCTCAGATCATGATCTCAGGGTCGTGGGGTCGAGCCCCGCGTCATATTGCCCACTTAGTGGGGAGTCTGCCTCTCCCTTTTCCCCTGCCCCTCCCCCTGCTTGTGCTCCTCCCCCAAATAAATAAATAACCTCTTTTTTTAAAAAAAAAAACTACTTATTGGGGCAACTGAAAAGCTTAAAAGTCTCCGCCACAAACACCAGTGAAAAGCTTAGTTCTCATGCTGAATCCACAACCTCAGTTGTCCCATCTGCCAGAAACACAATTCAGATAAAAAATACACAATGGAGTGAAGACAAGATCCAACTATTTTGTATAAATCAGGGAGCGTGCATCACTAGGTTTTGCTATTCGTGGCTAAAATTTTAGAGAGAAACTGGTAAGATCTCTGTCTGCCTGTAAAATAGTTTGTGTGTGTGTGTGTGTGTGTGTGTGTGAATGTATGTGTATATATGGGATATCATTCTATTCAAGGTAGCATTGCCAGATTAATTCACGACATCTCTTCACGGAGATCTGTTCAAAGGGGCTTGGATAGAAATCAGCACTTCTATTAATTCAGTATTCCTAAAACACCCAGAAATCTAGAAAAGAACCCAGATATCATCCAAGCCCATACGATTCGAGCAAATGTTGGTTTAATGGCATTGGTGGAACAAAAACAGCCACGTCTTCTGAGTTACCAGCAGGAAAGGACAATATGAGCGTACGTTTTATTCTACTGGGGTTTAGTAGTTAAATAAGATAATGTCATACCGACTAGGTGTTTAAGATTATAAAACATTATGAACTGAACCTAAGGAAAAAATGTCTAAGTCAAGGTGCAGTAGGAGTGAGTTGTTTGATATCCGTTCATTTGTGTTGATCAAGCACTGCAGAAAACAGAAAACCTGTGTCTTTAGGTTTTTTAGGTTTTTGTTTCTATAGTGTTTGCCTAACATGCAGGGACTGTTAAAATAGGTAATGGAAATAGCTTGAGATGCTGAAGAGTTTTGCTTGATGTTCTTATATGCTCACCTAAAAACAGCTTCTAAAACTTTTTTAGTAGCTTGCCATCTTTTTTTTTAATATTTAAAAAAATTTTATAAACATATAACGTATTATTAGCCCCAGGGGTACAGGTCTGTGAATCACCAGGTTTACACACTTCACAGCACTCACCATAGCACATACCCTCCCCAATGCCCATAACTCCACCACCCTCTCCCCACCCCACCCCCACAACCCTCAGTTTGTTTTATGAGATTAAGAGTCTTTTATGGTTTGTCTCCCTCCCGATCCCATCTTGTTTCATTTATTCTTTTCTTACCCCCCAAGCCCCTCATGTTGCATCTCCACTTCCTCATATCAGGGAGATCACATGATCGTTGTCTTTCTCTGATTGACATATTTCGTTAAGCATAATACCCTCTAGTTCCATCCACGTTGTCGCAAATGGCAAGATTTCATTTCTTTTGATGGCTGCATAATATTCCATTGTATAGATATACCACATCTTCTTTATCCCTTCATCTGTTGATGGACATCTAGGTTCTTTCCATAGTTTGGCTATTGTGGACATTGAGTAGCTTGCCATCTTAACAGTTAAGCTAATTAAATTAAGTAATAGATAGTCATTAACTATCTAAATCATTGCTAAGTCAGATAAACCACTAAGACATTAATAACTAAACACAAGTGTAAGCTTATATACTTTTGGCTTTTTACTTTTATAAGGTATGAAGAAATACCTTTGGGTCTATTAATAAAAAGGAAAAATTGTACCAGAAGAAATATATATATTTCTAGGAATTGTGATGGTATATTCATAAAATTTACTAATTTACTATAGAATGTTGATATATAGCAGACAGTTAACAAGTGTCTACTTCCTTGTTTTCACTGGAAATTGAGATTCCTGTGGGTTAAAGATCCCAGTCATGTATAAGTGTATAGAAATTTCTAGGAATAATAAGGATAAAGAAAAAACTGCATGAAAATTATGCAAGAATGTGGGCTATATTTCTGTTAAGGGAAAAGGAGAATAATTTTGTCTTCAACATACAAATTGTTTAGAGGTTGATTAAAAGTTATTTTAGGGGCATCTGGGTGGCTCAGTGGGTTAAGCCTCTGCCTTCAGCTCAGGTCATGATCTCAGGGTCCTGGGATCAAGCCCTGCATCAGGGTCTCTGCTCAGCAGGGAGCCTGCTTCCCCGCCCCCTCCCCGGCTTCTGCCTGCCTCTCTGCCTACTTGTGATCTCTCTCTCTGTCAAATAAATAAAATCTTTAAAAAAAATAAAATAAAAGTTATTTCAGAATGAAAAAGAGGAAAATATAGGGCAAAAAAAATTTGCATGGATATAGAAAGTTGTAGAGGGTTTGTGAAAAGGAATTTCATGTGTGGTCAAGCTGGCTTAGTTGAATTGATTTATTTATAAAGTTTTAAAAATGAGCCCAATACTGTAAGATGCAAAACTAGCATTTGGTTTTCTTTCTGTTGAAATAACAAACTTTTCTTGGATGATTCGTCTGCTCTTTCTATGAGATTGTAGAAAGCTTTTCTTTATCTTTTAAGTAAAACTGCTTAGAAAACAAAGATTATGTTTTATCCGAATAATTTCCTGTGTTTACATTAACCATACCATGTCAGTGATTATTTAAGAGAACACGGACTTCTCACTTTTTAAAAAAATTTTATTTATTTGAGAGAGAGAGGGAATGTGCATGCACAATCGTGGAGAGGAGCAGAGGGAGAAGGAGAAGCAGGCTTCCTGCTGAGCCCCAGAAGCAGGGCTCCATCCCAGGACCCTGAGATCATGACTTGAGCCAAAGTCAAATGCTTAAACAACTCGGGCACGGACCCCCATCCCCCAGGCTTTTCACTTTGAGAAGAGCTAGGGGTTTACGGTTTGTTTCGTTTTTACTTTTCTTACAATTTTGCCTTCCCAAAAATCAACTCCTAAATGAAATCCTGGTCTTAAACTGACCTTGCACTGGGTCCCTGGAAAATCTCCAAGGATTTGTTCTCTCACCTTGTAAAAGGAGAGATGTTAAAAATAATCTGGTTTATTCGACATGTTGGATTGCTTGGACGGCGCTGTCAGATCAGAAGAAGTACTTTAGCTTTCCTGTTATACTTGAATGGGTAAATATTTTAAATTAAATATATAAATATTTTAGAAATTGTATGAAATTTGTAGAAATTTGTCTATGCTTTGTTGCTTATGAAACATCCTGGCATAATGTTATCAGTCATAATTCTAGTTATTATCTTAATGTGTTGTATGTCACAGAGATGATTACAATCCTTTGTCCGTTAATTGTTTTATAATGAGCTCTCATCAGATCTTTAACCACAGCTATTTTAAGCCTCTTGTCATTTACAGATAGTAAGCTTTCCTCTGATGCTTTCCTGAAAGGTCATGCCAATCACCGGGCAGCCAAAATGCTCCATTTTCATTAGCAAGGACAATTTCAGAGACCCCTGGAGAGGACTAGGGCAGGTATTGTGGGGAACAGACTTCTGATGACATTCAATGACCTTTAGATCACATTGCTGACCTGAGTAAGGGTTTCCAGAACCAGTAGAGAAGCTGACGGGTTCATCAAATTATGAACCCAAGATCAAGCAGAACAAGTTAATTACATGGGACTGAATTAACCAGTGAAGGAAGATTCTAGTTTTCCCTTTAAATGTTGCTGGTTTTTTTTTTTTTTAATGTTCTATTTTCTGGGTTTACAGAACTGCTTTCCCTTCTATCTCAAGCTGTCTGTAATTCATGATAATTTAGTAGATGGTACTTTTGCAAGCAGAAACATAACAGGTTATCTTTTCTCCCTGCCCGATCCCTCCAGAATTTGGAAACTTACATTGAGTATACTTATTTTCATGGCAATATAATTATTTGCATAAGTTCAAGAAGAATCCGTTTCCTTATGACAGAATGTCATTGAAAACTGGTTATATTCCCAAGGCCTTGGCTGGAATGTCATGTTTGAGTAGGACGTGCATAGAACACAATGGAAAAAACTAAGGTTGATTCATGGAGCCCTTCTGGAAAAACCAGCCTGGGACCTGGCTTTGCAGGGCTCCCGGCCTTGCAGGCGAGTAAGGAAGGTCATTTCCTGGCAGACCCAGCGACCTTAGGCTATACTGGGGACCTTGAAAGGAGAGGAATTCACCCAAATCTATAGGCATTGCCAGAAAAATTGGGTGGTGAGTCTTTAACTGTGCTTCCTAACCTTGAGAGGCTCTTAAAAGGCTAGCCTAAGATTCCTTACAAAAGATTCCAGTAAAGCAAAGTTTAAAAGGCCTATGTGGTCAATTACCTTTTTCACTGCCCTTGTTTGAACAATCATGTCAAATCTAATGAAATCAGATGTATTGTAGAAACAGGAATCAACAAGGGAGGTGTCTGTAGAGACAGATTTTCAGTGTTCCAATGGGAAACTATGGCGCATACCCTTGGCTTTTTAAATGATAGTCCTATTCATTGTTTTTGAGCTATTTTCGCCCCTTGGTGAAACTCCGTTTTCCTCTCTACTTCGATGTCCACCTGTAAGCTGGACTGGGTTCTGCCTTCTGCACCTGGTGTTGGATCTTCTGGTCTCCTTGGAGATCTAGCTACAACTCTCCAAACTGACGTTTCTGATTTTCCTGCTGACCTGCAGTCACTGAGAACTAAACCCCATTTCCCGGATCCTTAGGGGGAGCATCTGAAGAAGCCCTGGGAGCTGAGGCTGGACGCTTCCACACTCTCCTCGGAGGAAGAGACATGGCCGTGACAGTGATGACTGGGCCATTGCCAAGGACATTCAAGCCACAAGCCAGGAGCTCCTTTAGATTTCCTCTGGTGTTCTCACTTCACCATCTAAAGATGCTCCAGGCTCAACTTCTAGAAATCTCCACTGGCTACCTTCTGGGCTCAGAAACTGGGTTTCATCCAGTTCCAGCCATTCATCTTTGGTTTTCTTTTATTTGCATGGAAATCTCCCTCATTGAAATGCCTGGTACTTTGCAACATCCAGCAAACATCCTCTACTACCAAGCCTCACAGATGGTTCTGCGGGCCACTTCTGAACAAAATGACTGATGAGAAGTGGACTCGTATTGTTCGGAAAGGAGAATGTCTTTTTCTTTCCTTGAACAAGAACGGGGATGGACGGAGAATGTCTCCTTGACCAAACTTTTCTGTCAGGCTCCTCTGAGACCTCTCCCCAACAAGGCCTGACCGTTGGGCTTCCGTGCCCCTCTAACATCACTGGCATGTGGCCAGAGATCTGCCATGTCTGTGTGGCAAGAGCGCCCTCCTGTCCTCAACACCTGGTCAAATTCCCTCCTCCCCCACCCCGCACCTCCCACCGCCGGTGTGGTCACCAGGCCTGCCCTCAGCAAGACTCCTGTTAGGTCAGTTTAGCAAGAGCCCCCCACCCCTCACTATCTTAGCCATTCTCCACCCAGAGAAGCCTCCCCCTGCCCTGCTCATTTGGCTGTAAATCCCCATTTTTCTGTTTCAGGTGAGTGCAGTTGATACACTGAAGTTTTTTCCCCCTCGTTGCCATAGTTCTTGAATACAATCTGTTTTTACTTGCACCTCCGTCCGGCTCTAGTTTTTCCACATCAGCATCTCTGCCCAGATCTAGGTCAGAATTCTGCATTCGCTGGAAGCACAGCTCCCCGCACTCCGTTCTAAGAGCCCTCCAGGAGGGGCTGCCAGCTCTTTTCTAGGACTCGAGTGACACCTAGTGGTCATTCTGGGTCACCGCCCCTGCTATGCTCCACTTCCCCTGCCCCTCTGCTTCTGGACCCTGTCGCAGACTGGCCATGCCCAGGAGAGCACAAGGACACGACCAACTGGCGATCAGCATCGTCTCTGTCATCCTTTATTGCCGTCAACACCGTCTCCTGCAAAGAGCAGAGGGGGCCACATGGCCCTGAGCACAACACCCCCCCACACCCACCTATGCACACGCCACCTCCCTTCCTCTGCCCTGCACAATGAGGGTCCTAATGAAGAGCACATTGTGGGCACGAAATGAGGCCACGGGTGGGAATGTCCCAGCACAGAGTCTGGAGCGGAGAGTGGAAACTGTCAGCCCCGGGGACTGGTGCCCTCGGCTGACGTTTCAGACCAAAGGTCTGCAGGGCCAGAGTGGCGAAAAGCAGTGGGTAGAAGGAAGAAGGAGCTAATGGAACATTCATGGGGGACCTTCTCCCCAAAATGGAAACCTGGCAAACGCAAAGCTGTGGGTTAGCAAGAAAATCTGGCTCCCTGCATATGGGTGTGAGGGGGAGAGGGAGAGCGGCAGAGAAGGAGGAGGGGAGAGAGGCAGTAGGAAGGTTCTGTGGAAGCGAAGGTTGCATGAAGGTTCGCCCATGGCCGTGAACCCACAGGTGGGCACCTGGCATCTGCCCAGCCCTGGGCTTGCTCCTCTGGGCCTGGGAGCCACCACTCCCCCCAACTCAGGATCAGACTGAATTCAGAGGCGGCCCTCTCCTCCCCAGAGGTTGGCACAGCGATGCGGGCTGTCAGCTACCCAGCTGTGGCTTTCTAACAAGCAGCTGACACCACCGAGTGTGACAAGAAACACAGTTCGGGAGGCAGGGCTGCCCGTTACACGGGTGTGGGGCCCGGGCCCTGCCAACGGCAACCCAGCTGGAATTCGCACCCTCTGCCTGGGCCACCCATCCAGGATCTCATGCTGTCAGGGCCCTGTAAGAAGAACAGGATGTATTAAGCGCCTGCTGTATGCCAAGCAGGTGCTCAGGGCTTTGTGTTTGCTATCTTATTCAATCCTCTTAACGACCCCACGAGGTGGGGGCTAGTGATGGCTTTATTTCTAGAAGGAGCAAACGGGGTCCCAGAGAAGGTCAAGGTCATGCAGCAGAAACGGGGTTTGAACCCTGATTCCGGAGCCTCCGTTTCAGAGAGCAGCCAGTCCAGCCCCCTCCTCTTGAGAAAGAGGGTGGGAAATGAGATTTGAATCAAAAGACATGGGTTCTGACTCCAGGCAACCTGTTCCCTTGGGCCTTCTATTTCTATCTGTGAAATGAGGATGAATCATTCCTGAGACCCTCTGATGATCAGTAAGACAAAGCTACACAAATGCTGTGTTTTCGGGACCAGGACGAAATCAGGCTCAGAAAGAGGAGGGGCTTGTGCAAGGTCATCCTTCCTCCAGCTGCCTTCCTCAAGACCTGGGCTTTCTTACCCACGCCACCCCTGCTCTGCACTCACCTCTGCTCCTGTCCATCCCCCCCACCTCCCCACTCTGCACCAGCCTCCTTCCTGGA
Source organism: Lontra canadensis (assembly GCF_010015895.1). Taxonomy (NCBI): domain Eukaryota; kingdom Metazoa; phylum Chordata; class Mammalia; order Carnivora; family Mustelidae; genus Lontra; species Lontra canadensis. The sequence goes on from NW_022631019.1 coordinate 14,106,653, forward strand.
TCACACGCTCCCCTCCTCTCTACTTTGCCTGCTAACACCCAGTTATCCTTCAGGCAGGTCCTAAGGCTTCCCAGAGCTGCAGGTCCGGATGGGGGGCCCCGAGGTCTGCCTGCCTCAGAGCTCCCTGCTCCTCACTATGCTGTTGGTGTCTCCGTGTCCCTACCTGGGCTGGGAGTCTCAGGTGGAGGGGAGACCCTCTGCTGCTCCCACTGAATCCACAGTGCCCAGCCCAGTCTCACCACCCTGCATATCCCTGTGATGGATGGATGAACCCATACCATGAGTTAGTGGCTTAGCCAGAACCTAGGCCTCCCCCTAGGACAAGTGTTTAAACCCTTGGAGTAACATCCTTGGTCACTGCCCTCCCCACCCCTGAGTCTCTCCAGTTCTGGATTCCTTCTGCGACAAGCCTGCGGAGGGGAACCGCGGTGTGGCGGGGGAAGCGTCTGACAATACCCGCTCAGGTCCCCTGCTCTGGCCATGTTAGCTGTGTGGTCTTGCAGTAAATTGGAACTTGTAACAGCCCCTGCCTAAAGGTGGGTCGCTACTCTGTGTCTGGACAAGGGGAGCACTCAGGACCTGGGGGGCTAACTGGGGAGGGTGGGGCACACGTGAACTCCCCGTCTCCCCACTCAGGGTCTCAGGGCCCAGACAATGTCCTACTTTGTTCTCTCATCTGGATGGGACCCCCTTTCCCAGCCAGCGCAGCAATGCCTGGCCCATCCCAGGAGCCACCAGCCCAGGCACTCACTGACCCAGAAACCCGGTCACCTCACTCCCCACCACGCCCCAACACCGCCTGAGCTCAGGCCCACAGCCACACCCCCACGGCCATACGCCACGGTCCCCACATCTGCTCGTCAAGACTTTCACAGCTTCATGGACACGCCGGGAGTGGGAATGCGGGACAGTGACTCCAGACTCAGCCCACATGTGCACAGTCAGCCCAAACGGCGACTGCGGAGCGTCTCCCCAGGACACTGAGCCCAGCACCTTGGTGGAGGGTGTGCCCACTGCTCCACCTCCCTCGCTGGCTGACAGCTTCCCCAGGCAGCAAGAAACAGCCGGTGAAACTCTGTAGAGAGCTGCTGTAAAAATGCATCCACATTCAAAGGCTGTCCCCTTGGAGGCGGGGCTCACTCCAACAGTGCCCAGTGGTGAAGTGATTGAAACTTATGGAGTCCCTGTCCCTTCCCTGTGGGTCCCCCCCGCCCCCGCTCACCACAGGCCACGCTCTCGGCCATCTAGGTTGCCCCCGAGGATATTAGGCCTCAAGATGCTTGAGCTGCCCAAGTTCACACACATGCAGAGAGTGGTCGTGTTGCAGAGAATGGGGTGGGGGGGACCCTTGCTGCTCCCAGGATCAAGCCCAGCCTTCTCAGGGGGGCGGCAAGGCTCTCCTTCACCCAGCCCTGCCCACCACCTCACTTGTGTTGGCTCTGGAAAGCCCCTCCCCGCATTCCCTGCTCTCCACTCTTGAGCTCCTGGCCATCCCCTTACCTTCCACATTCTCTCTTGACCATGTCCCATTCAGCATATACATCTGCGATTAAAAAAAAGGACAAAGATTCTTGCCCTCATGAGCTTACACCCTGGCTGGGGAAACAGAGGTAGGGTGTTGAGTGGCAGAGAACAGAGCTGGAGGGGGCAGGACCAAGGAGAAGGGAAATGCCAGGGGCCAGTGGACAACCTCTGGCAGGCTTTGGGCACTAGCTTTATGAAGACGGGGAGATCCCAGTGAAGCTGGAGGTGGTAGGGAGGGAGCGATCGGGAAGCCCATTCCGGGAAGAGGGAAGAGCCGGGTCCTCTGAAGGGAGCACGCCTTTGGAGCATGTGTTGAGAAACAGCACGGACGGAGGCCGGTAGCTGAGGTGTTGCAGGGAGAGAGTGTAGGAGCTGGGTCCCGAAGCAGGATGGGGTGTTATGGGGATCTCCTGGGTCCCGGGAGGACGTTAGCACTTAAGGGAAATGGGGAGTCATTGCCCAGCATGAGTAGAGCAGGGACCTGGTGGGACGCCAGGCGCTGTGCTGGCTGACCAGCTGCTGCGTGGAGAAGAGATGACAGAGGCCCAGTGTTGGGGGTGCAGAGAGAATGAGGAAGAGCGGCTGCCATCACCCACCCTGGGAATGGCGGCTCGGACCAGCCATCATGGCAGCCCTGAAGGTGGTGAGAAGTGGTCAGATTCTAGATGTTTCCTCTCTCATTTTATTTTTTTTTAATGTGTGCATTTTACTAAGTGTTTTATAAATACATACAGAATCTAGTTTTATTTTGAAAGGAGTGCCAACAGATTGGATGTGGGATGTGAGATATGAGAGAAAGAATTTGACATGCAGATTTTTGCCCTGGGTGGGGGAGGGCAAAGATGGAGGAGGTCCCCCACCCAGCGGAGAAGGGGAGAGGCAGGTGGCAGAGGCTCTCGTGTGCGTGCATATTGAATTACCTTCCTTCCCTCTACGGGGAAGCTCTGCACACCCCGCTGGGCCACCCCGAGAGCCCACTTTGTGTTTTGGCCCCCAGGTGAGATGTCAGACCCTCAGCATTCCTCTGGGAAGCCTGGCCTGGCCCTCCTAGATGCAGTCATTGCTCCCCATGCGGACCCCATTCCAGCATATTCTGCAGCCTGCTTTGTGGTTGCCTGTGGACTTGTGTCCCCTGATCTGAGAGCCACTTGGAGTCTGATGCCTCCTTGTTTCTCTGCTCTTAGCACAGGGCCTGGTTTGGAGCAGCCCTGGGAGTGCACCTGTGGGTAGGGGAAAGGCTGTCCTTCCAGGAGAGCAGGCTTTCCCAGGGAAAGTCAACGACATCCCTCTGCAGTCCCATGTCTCAGACCTGAGCAAGGTGGCCTGGATCTCTCATTGGAACCTCTGTCCCCCATGCAGAGTGCAGTCCTGGCCTGCCTCTTCCTTGGTGGCAGATGGCCCAATATGTCCAGAGCCCTGAGCTGGCCTCTGCTGTGGTCCGAACCCTGCTGGGAGCCGAGGTGCCTGGCTGGGACCCGGCATCACCAGGCCCGCACCCGCCTCTCTGCAACCGCCTACCGCGTACCATCGCCAATAGATACTCATTGACCTCAAGCTCCTTTTCTGTGCTTGTAATGACTAGAGCATGTGGGTAGGGGAGGAGAGAAGGAAGGGGAGGAAGGGCGGGCAGGTGAATTTGCCGCTTGATTTTGCCGGCTGAACGAGGCAGAGCACAGAGCGCCAGCTCCCAGACCCTCTGCCGACCACCCCTGGCTTCCCTACTGTCTTCACATCAGGGAAGCATCACTCAATCTAGATTCTAAGCGTCTGAACTTGAACTTCTAAAGGATGCTATGGCTCTTGAAGTTCTCCCCAGGATATTGAGCCCTGATTTTGTTTGTTTTCTCAAAAATCTCAGAATCCTTACTGCCCAGCACTGGTGGGGGTGCCTGATGCTCAGTGGGGGCTCACTAAATGTTTGTTGGATGACTGTGTGATCACAGCCCCTTACGTGTTCTCCCTTATTATAGGAGCATGGCCTTCCTCCTCCCAGACCTCAAGGTATGGGTCAGAGGCCACGTCTGTAATATTCTCTGGCCTCCAAGGGCAGCACAGTGCTGAGAACCTGGAGTCTCCAGGAACAAAGACCCGTTATATCGGTGAGCTATCTTGTGTAACAGACCACACCACACCTTAGTGACTTGAAATGGCAGCCTCTATGCAGCTCACAATTCTGCAATTGGCAACTTAGCCTGGGCTCAGCCGGAAAGTTTTCTTTGGTCCCAGAGAGCTTCTCTTGTGGGTCATGATCAACAATGAATGGGTTCTGCTGACCTTTGCCAAGAGTTCTTATGTGTCCAATGTCTGAGTGGACACAGCGGGGCTAATGGACTTTGGCTCCCACCTGCCATTGGGCCAGCCCAGGCTTCTTCTTGGCGGAGCCTGGCATCCTGAGAGAGTAGAGTACCAGGTCTCCTTGACCCAGGCTCGGGAACTGGCAGACCATCCTTAGGTTCCACTACATTCTACTGACCAAAGTAACTCACAGGGCCGGCACGGAGTTCAGCTTCAACCACTGGGAAAAATAAACTCTACTTCTTGATGTGCAAAGCTGAGCATTCCTTCACGAGAGGCAAGGATGCAGTGAGGTTAAGGACAATTGTGGCCAACTGTGCATTTTGCCATGCCAGCGGGGGCATTAAAAAGAACAGAATCGGGTGCCTGGGTGGCTCAGTGGTTAAAGCCTCTGCCTTCAGCTCAGGTCATGATCTCAGGGTCCTGGGATCGAGTCCCGCATCAGGCTCTCTGCTCAGCAGGGAGCCTGCCTCCTCCTGTCTCTCTCTGCCTGCCTCTCTGCCTACTTGTGATCTGTCTGTCAAATTAAAAAAAAAAATCTTTAAAAAGAACAGAATCTGCTCAGCTCAGGTCACCTTGGTGTTCATTAGACTCTAAGTCTGATAGCACTAGGAGCTTCTGAATTTGGATAGAAATTTTGGGTCCCTCTGATGCCCCCTTCCAGGTCCTTTCTCCATCTCTGTGACATTTTCCTGGCTATGACACCCATGTGGCAATGGTGGGTGTGGATATCCTCATGCTCTGTCTCCGGAGAGATGGAAATGGCATTAATCTTTCCTACCTGAGGGATCTGGGAGAGCAGAACCAGAACAGAGGAGAAACAAAGTCCAAGTGCAGCTCTCAGATCTTTGGCTATGTGCCAAGACTGTGTTTTGCAAGATCCCTGCTCTTCCCACACCTGGATGTGGGTTGCGTGACCCCTTCCCAAGTCCACCCTGCATCCTGATTTGGGGATCAGGGTGGAGGGAGAACTTAGGGTAGATCCTGCATCCTCTTCCCCTTCTAGAAATTCCTGGGTTGGGGTTCAGAATATCTCTCTATCCTACCACCAGCTGATTGCTTCTGAGCACATACGACTATCGGAAAGTATTAATTATTTGTGTCTACATGTAGGGGCTCCCTCCATAGCATGCCAGGGTTTTATCTTTTCCGTTGCTGAGCAGCTGCCCTCTGGGGTCGAGTGACAAAGGAGTACCCTAGGCCATGTGCCGAAGGGTGACTGCGGAACTAGAGCCTCTTGGGGATGGCATGAGAAGGCTTCAGGAAGGACAGGTGACCTTGGATCCCATGCTGACCGATAAGGGGGCCCGTGGCTGCCTAGCACTGGAGCTTATGCCTGCCACAGCGGGGCCGGCTGGAGAAGAACGGCTTGAAGTTTTTCTCGTAGGTGGGCAGGCTCTCTCGGAAGCAGTAGGCAGACTGCCTGTCACACTCACATGCCCGCAGCCCACAGAGGCAGCTGACGCTGGGGTCGAGGGCACATTGACCTGCAGAGAGAGAAGGGGTCACTGGGGGCTCCACTTGGTTCTAAGGTCTGGGAAAATGGGGGCTTGCTGCAAGGGGTCAAGGGTTGGAAACAGAAAGGGAGGAAATTGGGAGTCTGCCTTCTGGGTCCCTGGTCACATCTGGACATGCCACAAGGACTGGAGTGAAGAGAAGCCTGGAAGGAAACGGGGAGGGGAGGCTGGGCTGCACATGGGGGTGCCCTGAGTGGGCACACTGACCAAGGACACGGGACCCACTTTCTCAGAACTCACTTCATATAACCAGCTGCTTGCTTGACATCTCGCTGGGATGTCTCAGGCATCTCCAGCTTAAGGCATTCAGAAGGGAACATTCAATGTAGTGCTCCCTCTGCCCACCAACCTGTCCTTCACCCACGCTCGCGGCTCGAAAAGGGCACTGCCTCCTACTCGAACCTGAAAGTGAGCAGCAGCCTGGGTTCCTCCCTTCCTTCCACTTTGCACATCCAGTCCACAGCAAACGCCACCGATTTCTCTGTTTAGAGTACTTCACGCTCTGCCCTCTTCTCTCCACCTTTCTGGCCACTCCTGCATTCCCGGGCCCCACCAGCTCTTCCTCCCTAACAGGAGGAAATGAACAGGGACTTTCTTAGACTGTCACCCCCATCAGGTCCACTCTCCTGCTTCAAGCCCCAGTGCAGTTTCCTAGTACTGCGGGAAGACATCCAAATCCTCACCAGGGACCAGAGAGCAGCCTTGCTGTGATCTGGCCCTTGCAAACCTCTCCTTCCCCACTGTCCTTTGCTCTGCTCTGGGAACATTGTCCTGTCACATGCTTGGCTCCCTCTTGTACCAGGGCCTTTATTCTCGCCATTCTAAAGCACTTCTCTCCAGGATCTTCAAGTGACTGGATCCTTCCCCTCCTTTGGGTTGTGGTCAGATTTCCTCTCTTCAGAGAGACCCTCCCGGGCCCCCGACCTAAAGCACCATCCAGCAGCCCCTCTCCCGTCTATCTCATTCACTGTGTTTTGCACAACCCATGCATTTCTTATGCATTTGCTTGCATGTGTCTGTCTCCTCTCAACAGAGTGTGAGCTCTGCGAGGCCAGGGTTTTGTCTGTCTTGTCCATCACAGCATCCCCAGCGTGCAGAACAGATGGTAGCGCATAGTGGGTGCTCATCCGAGGGTCGCAGATAAATGAATGCAGCCAGCCTCTCTCTGGGCCTTTGGGGTTGAGTGTCTGCCCTTTGGCCAAGTCACCACTAGATGGAGATCTTTTATTTAGTTGCCAGAGCTGCAGGGCTCTGCGTGTGTGTGTGTGTGTGTGTGTGTGTGTGTGTGTGTGTTCCGCTCTCTTCTGAGGGTTGGGGCTGAGGAAGGGAGGCAGCCAGACTCACCAGTTTGTTGATCATGGGCAAGTTAGCTGCAGCATCCACATTTACAAAATGATGATGAGAACTGTAAGTGTCAAAAATAAATAATGGTGTCTGCGGTGTAGTCTCGTTGTGAGGGTTTTGGCCGCCGGGTATGGAGGGAGCAGTTTGCACGTGGCAGGCACACCCACCGTGCTCCGTAAGTGCTGACGGTGATGACGAGGGTGATGCTTCTGGGAAGAAGAGGAGCCCTTCGAAGTTGGTCCCAGTGCCGGCCGTCCTCCGTTCGTTTGCCTTTCTCCCTCTGAAGTCCAACTCCAGCAGCAAGCTGTCCTCCCACACCTCCCCAGAGACTTCGTTTCTCAAGATGCGTCGACAGCCATCCTACACTCCAGCTGTGCCCTCCGTGTGCCCTCCTGGAGTGTGCCAGGGATGTTCCCGCCCCTGGCTCTTGGCTCCTGCCACTCCCACTGCTCCCGACACCTGGGTCATCTTTGCCCTCGCACTCCTTCTTTCCATCTGAGAAAATCCTTCAGGATTCATCAAGCCTCAGCTCCCCCCAAGAAGCCCCGCTCAAGTCCCTGTCCCCTCTGGGTCTCTGATCTCCCTCGCACCCAGCACACCCCTTGCTTCCTGCCGTGGTCTGAAGGGGCCCACTTGGACTCGTGGCTTGTGTCCTCAGGGGGCTACTTGGATGCAGGGCACTGCCCCCCTTCAACCATGCTCTCTTCGGGAAAGGGCCTGCCACTCGTCCAGGCCACTGTCACTCATCCAGGCCACTGTCACTCTGCTTCGGTCCCCTCCTCTTTCTTGTCCTCTTTCTGGTTACCTCTGTCTTCTATTTCTCTCTTCCTCTTTCCCATCTCTACTGTCCTTTGTCCTTTCTCTTGCTTTGCTGTCCCTTTCTGGCTTTGTCTGTCCCTTTCATACACACAGATTCTGACCCTCTCCTGACACACAGTGTGACCTCTGAACACCTCATCTGGGCCCCAGGCGCACTGGAACTGATCTTGAGCCGGAGCCAAAGGCTGTGGGCTATCATTTCCGGGGCATCCCATAGCCGTGGCCGGGCCAGGCCCCTCAAGACCTGGAAGGAGAGGAAGCCTGGGCCGAGAAATGTCCTCCTTGCGTGCCAGCTCTTCCCAACCAGCCCGAATCCAGTTCCTGCATCTTTCGGTTTGCTAGTAGAGATGCCAAGACAGGAACTGAGGCTTGAAGAAAGGACCTGAAGGCTTCAGGGATGTTTCTCTCAGTCCGTGGAGTAGACTTCCACAATGGGACGAAGCAGAACGCTGTACAGGAATGTTTGCCACAGAGAACTCGGGCTGCTGACGGGCCTCCACCTGCCTGTGTCCCAGGCCTCTACCCTGCTCTCTAAATTCTCTCCCTGGGCCTCTGGTTTGGTCTCAGGGAGTTAAATGCCATCTGAGGGATGCTTGCTTGGCTCAGTCGGTCCCGTGTCTGCCTTTAGCTCCAGTCATGATCCCAGGGTCCTGGGATTGAGTCCTGCATCGGGCTCCTTGCTCAGTGGGAAGCCTGCTTCTCCCTCTACCTCTCCCCCTGCTTGTGCTCTCTCTCTCTCTCTCTCTCTCAAATAAATAAAATCTATTTATAAAAGAAAAATAAATGCCATCCGAACGCCCATGACTCTTGGGTTCTTGCCCCAGCCAGGTGTCTCCCCTGAGGTCTAGACTCCCGTATGCTCCTGGACACTTGACTTCCCCATCGGGTGTCTGATATGCATCTGAAACTCAGAAAGTCTCATGCCAAGTGCTTGCTGGGTCTCCGTAGCCTGTTCTTCCCCATCTGCACAAGCTCAGACAACACCTTCCGCACAGCCACTGGGGCCAGGAACCTTGGATTCTTTGGGTCTTTTTCCTCCCCACTCTGCATCTTCTGCATCAGCAACCCCTGACAATCGACCTACAAAACACCCGGCATCCAACACTTCTCTCCTTCTCCACTCCACACCCCGTGGAAGCTTCTCCCAGTGCTCACTAAAGGCTCCTCATTTTTCCTCCCCGGCTCCCCAACCACCATGGACAGTGGCCAGAGTGATCTTTCTAAAGCAAGAGTAGACCGTATCCTGCAGCAAACGCTCTGGCAGCTTCCCCTGCAACAGAAGGAGAAGACACCCTCCTCACCTGTCCACCCAGCCCTGCGGACCCTTTCCCTGTGCGACACCAGCCACCGCAGCCCCGATGCCCATGGCCTCTGCTCCTGCCACACTGGCTAAATGCTGCTTCCTTCAAGGGCTTCTTCGGCCCCCTGAAGTAGCTGTCCTTCCCTCTCCCTGTCGTCATTGTTCTGTATCCTGTTGCTTTGTTGGAACACTTCATTTCTCAATATTTGGGAATACTGACTTGTTCCCTGGAGGCAAGCTCCCTGGGCAGGGAGTGTGTCTTCTTATTACATATCTTCTGCCCTAAACATCCAGGGAGCACTCCGTCCCTGGGTGCTGCTGCCCCACGGGCTGGAGGTTCACCCTCTGTGTGGCAGCAAAAGACCCCCATCCCAGGCAACGGGAAGCAGTGTTCTCCATTCAGACCCATTGCCTGCATGCTTTAGGATTTCAGGCAAGTTGCTTGTCCCCAAGCCTGTTTCCTCGGCTTTCAAATCGGGAAACAGACATTAGCATTGACTATTTTATGAGTTCATTCATTCACTCATCAAACAGGTATTGAGTTCAGAACATGTGCCTGGCCTTTGGCTAGGCACTGGAGGTACAGGTCTGAGCCCGCAGACCCCACTTTGCATAGCTCTCAGGGTGTCCTTCTTTGTGGGTTCTAACGAGGACGAGTGCCCCCCCCCCACAAGACCAGGCTTTTTCCTTGCCCTCCCGGAACTCACATTCTGGTTGGCAGGAGAGCGGATGCATAAACAAACAAAGCAATTTCAGGTAGAGACAAATGTGAGGAGAAAAAAAAGGGTGATGTGTCAGCGGGTGAGGTGTTGTGAGGGATACATCCAGTAATGAAAGAAGAAGAGCTTTGCACACCACAAATTCCAGTGGTTGCCATGTTCACCTTCCCTCGTCGGTGGAGGGAGAAGTCAGAGGCTGTCAGACACGGAGGTGGAAGAGGGACCAGGGCTGGAACCTGGTCTCTGCCTCCCATGGCCCCTTGCACAACGCATACATGGCTGTGTGGGTGGAGGGGGTGGGTGTCTCTGCTGGCTAATCTTAAAGTCCCTTGCAAATGCCAAGAACTTACATAAGTCCACTCAGAGGAGGGATAACAACCTCCCAGGTACCCCGGTTGCTCGAGGGCAGCCGTCCCTACCTGGCAAATTGGCCCCAGGGCTTGGGTTATAGGCCTTTCTTTGACTGATCTCCCAGTGACATTTAAAGACATGGACAGGCCAAGTTGTTTTTCTCCTTTCCCTTCCCTGCTCACTAACTGCATCCCGGATCAGCTGCAGGTTGCTAGGCAACCTGGGGCCAGGCTCTGGGTAGGGATTTCAGAACTTGGAGGTTGCGGGTTGGTGGTGGGGAGAGGCAGTTAACCCTTATGGGGCTGCACTTTGAACCGCAGTGTAACTGAGGTGGGAAGAGCTTTTCTTCTCTAGGGAGTTAATGACGTTAGCTTGAGGGGATACAGGGGCAAAGGAGAGGCTTCCGAGAAATCTAACAGTCATGAAGAAAATCCCAGTGCTATTCTGCAAAAGTAAAGGGGAAAAGAAAACTTAGGGGCAAAAAGAAGTCCCGGCTTCTAAAAGGAAAATCATTGCCTAAGCACCTGTTATGGGCCAGACCCTGTAGTGCGGTTATTTTAGCAACTTTATGAAGTGCAGAGTATTAGCCCCATTTTAAAGATGGGGATACTAAGGCCCAGGATAGTCATTCAATTATCTGGCTAGAAGTGGTGGAGCTGGGATTCAGACCCAGCTCTAAGCCTGACTCCCAAGTCTGTGCTCTCTCTGGACCTCTTAACAGGGAACAGAAAGCTAGAACAGAAAGATCTGGGGCATCACAGGAGCCGAATTCATCTGCCTTTCTCTGTCTGCTGGGCCAGTGCTGCGCATTCTGATGAGGATGTTGCCAACAAGGAGGGCAAGTCCAATAAGACTTGCAATTGTGGGAGCCCTCCAACCAAGCGCACCCCCCCAACACCCTCTAAGCAGCCCCATGCCATGGGGAGTGGGGTGCAGTGCGAGGCAGGAGCACCAGCTCTGGGACCAGACAACCTGGGTCTGACTCAGGACTCTTTTCCTGGCTGTGTGACTGTGGCCATCTCAGCTAACTTCTCTGAGCCTCAGGGTCCTTCTTGATAACCACATTCACCTCAAAGGAGGATCCCAGGGATTAGGGTGCTCTGTGTAAAGCACCTATCACAGATGCTCACAGACCGCTGCTGTCACTAATACACCTGTTTTGTGGATTAAAAAAACTGAGGCCCAGAAAACTCATGACAAGCACTGCGTTCCAGAGCATTGGAAAAGCTAAAGACACATGTGTTTTAGTCTTGCCTGTTAATCAGATCAAACGCTTACGCTCTCTGAGCCTGTCTCCCTGTCCCTATAATGAGAGGTTGGTCTAAAGGGATCCCAAGGGTGCTTTCGGCTCTGGAGAATGCCAGGAGAACAGGACCTGAGTCTGCCTTGCTCTGAGTCCCAGCCCCTACACAGCACTGGCTCTGGATGGGCACCCAGTAGGCGCTCAGGCAATACTGGACAAGTAAATGAATGTGCTTGGGTCTGGTTTGTGGGCTCAGCAGGTACCAGCAGCAGACCCACGATCAGAACTCAGATCACCAGCTCCTGGCCCTCCTCCTGGGAGTTGGGGCTTGGCAAGGTCAGGTGGGGAGGACAGGGGGTTGGCCTGGTACTCACTGTCTGGGAAGCACCTGCCCCCTCCCCATGCTAACGCCCTTAGCAGGGTGCCTGACTCCAGGAGGTCTTCTCAAGCTTTAGGGGCAACTGGCTGCCTGGCAGGATCTGTGGGAAACACAGCCCAGGCTGCAAACTTTCCCCACCAGCTCCCAGCTCGGCCCTGCACCTCCCACCACCACCCAGCAGGTGCCAAGCAGAGGATGCTTCTGTGTGCCACTTTGGTGGGGGGAGGGGAGGGGTCCATCTTGTCACTCAGATCACTGTCTTCCCCAACTCCTGGGGTCCCAGGCTGTGGCTCTGGCCCTACATGGGAGAGGGAGGATAACTGCTAAAGAAGCTGCACACACACACAAAAAAAAAAAAAAAAAAAAGAAAAGAAAAGAAAGAAAGAAAGAAAAGAACAGAAAAGAAAAGCTGCTCCAGGTGCAGAGGGCAGAGGCTGGCCCCAAACCTGGGACCACAATGTGGGCAGGTGCTCCGCACCGGCTGAAATTCTACTTCCCTTCTCAGATCACCTTTTCCCTTCTTCCTCAGTCCCCACACTTCATGGGGGCACCAGAGGACAGAGCTCCTTGAGGATATTTTCTCTAAAAGTGGTAACTTTTCAGGCACTTTAAGGTAACACTTGACATGACAGATGTTGTGACCAAGAGGAAAAGCAACGAGAAGAAACCATATGGAAGTGAGACCACGAGCCAGGCTGAGAAGACTGCGCCTGCTCCAGCCAATCGCCAGGCTTGACCCCATGACTCCTGCCAAGGGTGGGGGTGGGGAAGAAGGGTGGGAAGAGGCAGCCAGAAACTTGGTCCCTGCCTCTGAGGGCATCATGTGTCAAAGTAAGCAATACTTCGGGGGCAACTTCCTCCAGCCCTCTTCCCTTGCCCACCCACCAGGCCCTGACCCCATCCCAGCCCCTGAGCATGGTCTGCAGGATCTCCCAGGAGACACACAGCTTTAGGTATGAGCACCGTCATGGCCAGAGAGCTCCAGCACAGAAGTCTCTTTGAACTCACGTGGGAAATGGAGGTTTTCCTCATTGACAGTGTGGCTGGGGGCTGAGGGCTGTGGAGGTTGAGAAGTAGACCATCTGTCCTCCCATTGTGGGGCTCTGAGACCCCAGCCTCATCCCCCACCCCCGCCCGGCTCAGGTCTCACCACTGGGTCAGGGACACCGGATAGTCCTAATGCTTGGTCCGTCTTGGTATGTCCTGAGGGAGGGCTCCAGGGTTGGGGGGAGCTGGGAAGCCCTAGGGTTTGGGCACTGAGCACCCATTCTAAGGTGGGGGGAATGAAAGGAAGGGAGGTGGCTGTTCCCTGACCTTGGGGTGCAGGTGAATTCCGACACACTCACAGCTGAGCACAAATACACGTAAGGAGGAAAGTGGTTTGTGCAACTCCGCAAGGCCAGGTGGGAGGCCAGTTGTCTGAAGGGACACTCAAATCACTGGCTCCCCTGGAATGAATGACATTTATGAGAAAGTTACAGCCAGGGACTTCGAATGTACTTGCTCTTTAGACCAAACTTTCCCTAGACACACACCCCAGGAGCCCCCAAACACGCTCCGGAATAGTGGAGGCCACTCCCCACCTGCTGGACACTCAGTGCTTGCCCACCCTTGTTCTTTGCTCTCCTCCTTGAATGGCCTTGATGACACATGAGTTCCCTTCCCCGACCCCTCCTATTTACTTTTGTGTCCCCCGCCTCTAGCCGCCCCTGACAGCACCTACCAGGGCTTGGCATGTCCTCGCCCTTAACAAATATTTATTCAACTGAAAGACAGCTAAGCTGCTTTGTTAACACATGACAGACAGAGGAATGTTCTGGACAGCAACAGTTGCCAAGCAAAGCTGCAAGATTCAATGTAATCTCAAGTCAACAACTACTTATCGAACAGGTGCTATACCCCAGGCTCCCGGAAGGTGCTGGAGATGCAGCCATGGACAGGAGAGGCCAGAGACCAAGCAAGCACTCCCAAGAAGCTCCGATTCCTAGAACTGTCCATCTTCATCTCAAAACGCTCCTCTACCAGGAGGCAGGCATTAAGGAGGCGCCCAAGTTCAAAGTTATGTCCCCGCAGAGAGGGCTACTCACAGGCCACGGTCCCGTTGGCGATGTGGAATTCGTAGCTGTTCAGCACGGGCTGGCAACCAAACTGCTTTAGCTTCCCGTAGCAGCAATCATGCGCCAGGCAGCATCTGGGGGCCAGACCAGAGCAGGTGATGGGGGAGGTCCTCAGGGTATCGGGGAGGGGGTACAGAGGGGCAGGGGGAGCCGTGGGCAGACCCTGGAAAGGACGCCCCTGCCTCTTCCCCAGAGCGAGAAAGCATTGATGACAAGGAGGTAAATTCCTGAAAATATTAACAATATAAACATTACCCCTCACATTTCGTGAGCCCTTTCTAGTACCTTCTGCTATCTCATTAGTTTCTCCATGTAACCCTGTGAAGTGTGATTGTTGTCCCTATTTTTGTAGGGGAGGAGATGAGCTCCCAAGGGGGGAATTTCCTTAAATGATACAGCTGGAAAATCACACACACACACACACACACACACACACACACACACGGCTCAAACCTAGGTCCATGTGACTCGGTCATTCACATAATGAATTTTTCCTGAGCACCTACCATGTGCCAAGCACTGTGACAGCCTCTGAGAAGACAGGGCTCACCAAAACACCCAAAGCACCATGTTCTCATGGTGCTCAGAGTGGCCCGGGGCGGAAAGGGAGAACATGAAGAAGAGAAAGCAGCTGGGGCAGGACCGGGGACTGGATTCTAAGACACAGAAAAGCAAATGCTCTGGGCCAGATGCTTCCGTCCTTCCTGTCACCAACCCTACCTGGGAGTGGGCTCTTTGCTCTTTGTCATCTTTGTCTCATGGCATTAAAATTGTCATCAGCCTTTGGGCTTGGAAGGGGAGGGACAGAGGGTCAAAGAGTCCGGATTTGGAAACAGGCAAATCCTTATTCAAATCCTGACTTGGCCACTCAGGGGCTGGTGTGTCTTTAGGCTTTGCCATGGTGGTTTAGGGGGTCCTCGTGGCTGCTGCCTGTCACCTAGGGATGGGACCACTGCCTTGGCCACCGGATATGTAAGGGTTAAGTTAGGTCCCATGTGCCAATCACCGATCCCAGTGCTCGGCACATGATGGAGGTTCCATCTGTGTCTGTCCCCCTGTAGTGCTCTGGGATTCCTCTGGGTGGAATATTCCAGGCTCTCCGAAGCCCAGCCCCCAGGAATCAAGCTCCAGGCATGACATTTCGGGTCCCACTGCAAGAACATATTTACGCACAGGAGCTTAAAAGTGGTGAGAAACATCTTATTTCTCCACATGAATGATGTACAAGCTTTCCTGTTTCCTCCCTCCCCATGCCCTCGCCAGGTTACGCCAACCTCCACTTCTTCTCAGGACTCACACTCCCCACCCCACGCTCAAGAGTAGGCCTGGCAGCCACGCTGGGCCATGTGGCCTTGCCCAGATGGACAACTTTTCCAAACTGGGCCACTGGGATTCTCTCTCCCGGAATGTGGAATTAGGCCCAGGAGACAGCAGGGCGGCCTTGCCGTGGTCTAATCCTAAAAACTGGGTTGCTGAGCGAAGATCACGTTTGCCATGACGTTTGAGAACTGAAGACGTTTCTCAAGCTCTGAATTGGACTGACTGGATGATTCTCAAGGCCTGATGCAGCACAAGAACTCGGGGCACGTCGTCTGGACACAAGGATTTCAAGATGGTGGCTGCGGGACTGCAAATGGGCTTCTGTCTCTCGCAGTGTGAGAGTCCTAACACCCTGCCTCGCCTCAGGCTTGGGTTTCAGTGCACATGAAAGGAGAACAGGCCCGGAGCCCCCAGACTCACCTGTCTGTGTCGTCCACGGGGGTCCCTTTGCCTCCAAGGCCACAGTAGCAGCCATATCCATAATACGAAAAGAAAGCACTCCGTCCCGTGATGAGTTTGACCATCCTCTGAAATTGCCAGAAGCTGCTGTGGGCAGGGGCCATCACTGCCGGCCAGAACACAAGAAAGAAGACACTGGGTAGTGAGAACATGGCAGCCTGGTGACTCGAACCGAGAGCGCTGGCCTCTGGGACACCAAGAGACCCCGAAACATGCCCCCAGACATGGGCATGGCCCGGGATCATCAGCCCCTTTCCTGGGCAAAGGAATAGTATCAGAGAACACTGTGCCCCACAGCCAGTTTCTTGCCAGCCCAGGACGAGAACCCAGCTTCCATGATGTTCGAGACATTACCATCAACCATGTGTCCCCCCAGAGCACCCCCCACCCCGCCAAGTGGAAGACCACCACCCCAGACAGAAACACCCTTGGGTCTCATGCGACATTAATGGGAAAATTTAAAACCAGAGATGCCGGTTCCTACTAATATCCTCAGGCATGTACAATCTCTTCAGAAGCAGAAAAGATGCCCTCAATCTTATTTTTTTTAATGGCAAATATACAGGGACCCAGCAATTTTTACTTCTACAGAATGTTTACAGAAGTGGGGGTAGAACACACACACACACACACACACACACACACAGGGATATTTGCTGCAGCTTGTCCCTTGTGGTATCAAAAAATTGAACACCACCCACATATCCACTCATAGAGGGAGAGTAACTAAATTGTGTCTTGAAAACATCTACTTTTAATAGCAATCTCTCCGGGATTGAGCAGTGGGATTGAGGAAGTAGGTGGAGAAGAAGATAGACACCATTTATATACTTTTATGCTGTTTGACTTTTTTTTTTTTTTTACAGTGACCATGTAATACTTTGTGACCAAGTAATACTTTTCTATTAAAATGGTCGAAATGAACATGTGGAAAAGCCTAGAAGTGTGTCTACCAAACTCTGAAGAGTGGTTCCCTTAGGGTGTAGGAAAAGGACTAGGGTCTGGGAAGGATGAGAAGTGGCTTCAGCTTGTTATATTCATTTATTTTACTTCTTAATTACCTGCATATATTAATTTTGCAACAAAATAACATAAAAACATGAACTTGGGGAAGAAACACAGAGACAGAGGCGTTTGGAACACATTTCCACATTCCCATGTGAAACTGTGGTTTTCTTGTCCTGAAGCACCACAGAAGGGGTGAGGAAGCCTGGGGTAGGCACTGCTGTCCCCCAGCAGCCCCTCGAGAGAGAGAGGCCAGGCACTGATCTTGTAGAGAGCCACCACAGGGGCTGTGGAAGTGGTCCTCCCTACGTTTCCCCCCACTCCACCCCCGCCGACCCAAGATCTTGAAAACTGTAAATTCCACCCCGGACTAAAGGGAAAATGGGAGCTCCATTTCTGACATTTTGACTTAGAGAACTGACAGCTAAAAGCTGAAACAGACAGAAAAACAGATCTGAAGAAATTTCTATGAATCAAACTCATCCAAGTCAAAGAGTTTTCCAACAAACTCAACACAGTTTGCTAGCAAGTTCTTTCTCACTGTGCAGGGAGGGGTGTGTTATCTGATCTCTTGGTAGCAATGACTTATAATTATCCATTATTCCATAAGTCACCATAAGAGAGCCTCTCTGATGAGAATTAATTGTCCCTAAATTAGCTAGATATACGTCTGCGTTTTTGTTCTGGAATCTACGTGACTTTAAACAAAGACAAAGAAGGAAAGAATAAGAGGCTTCCAAAGGGGATGTGGGGTAAAACAGTAGTCAAGGCCCCCTTTCCTTAGCAAATGGTTAGCAACCTTTGATTTTCTCAACGTTTCATGAGGTCCCAATGCTGGGACCAGCCCATTTTGTAGAAGAAACAGAAGGAGGAGGACTTTGGTGGGCGCCTATTCCACTCCTGATTCTCTTTTGAGTAACACCTGATTTCCCCCCACCCGATACCACATCAGAAGGGGCTGCCCGGAGACATGGACACCCAGATGGAGGACAGAGCCCTGGAGCTCTCCCAGCTCCATACTACTTACGGCAGGAGGCAAAGACCACGAGAACCCCAATGGCCTTCATTCCCGAGGACACCAGGGGGTCGGGGGCAGGGCGATCACACCTTTCTCTGCTCATGAGGGGTCTGCCAGCCCAACTCCTGAAAATAACCAAAATGAGGCGAGGCCATGTGGGTGCCAAACCCCAATCACAGCTCAGGGCTCAGAGCAAAGGGATCTTTTTCAAACCTAATTATCTCTGAATATGATACCCTTTCTGGTATTTAGAACCTAAATATAAAGATACGAAGGGCTCTGTTGTCTGAAGAGTACAAGTGTTTCTTTTCTTTTTCTGGCAATACCGTCCCCTCCTTTTTTCTTTTGAGGAGTCGGTATTTCCACGGTTCCCAAGTTTAAAGGCATCCAGGGTGTCCGTGATGGAAATCCCACTCCGGGAAGTCCAGCCCCGCTAGCACGGTGGGCCCCCATCCGTGTCTTCCTTCCCTCCTTGGAAGGGAAGCTCCTCCTTCAGAGGAGTTTAGCTCCTCTGAACCTGGGCTTCCGCTCCTATCAAGTGAGTCTAAAAGACCTGTCAGTAATTTCAAACATTTATTAAGGAGTTCCTCAATGCCACGTGCTGTTTTCTTCGAGGTCTTTGCGGGCATTCCCTGATTTCATCCTCACAAACTGAGAGACTCTGCTATTGTTTTAGAGACAGAGAGAGTCAGAAGAGCCTTCTCGAACCCACAGAGCCCCCAGCTTCTCAGACTTGGGGGGACCAGTGGAAACGAGGCAGGTAAATCTGCTCGGTACCGAAAATTGCTAGGACAGCGAAACACACCCTTCTTAATATTTGCAGCACTAGGTGTCCTCATATGTGGCTCACTTGCCATAGGACAACAGAGGAGGCTCAGGGACCCCCGTTGTCCCAAGGAGCCTTCCCACCCCCGTTCTGGCACGAGATCTAAGTGCAAGTGGCCTTGATGTGGCCCATCAGGAATCAGGCTCGATCTGATAACAGCAGGACTCGGAGTACAAACAGTAGCTCTGTTGATCCCAGAGAATTTGATAGGCACTGAGCTTTGGCTAGCTTTACTCTCCATGACAAAGTTTCCCGGGAAAACTTCAGAATGAGCTCCCTGCTGCAGGGCCCCGGGGCCAGTGCATCAGGTGTCCTTGCTACCTCTGCCCCTCTCTGGCCTAGTTTTGCTGGAGGATGTAAGGCTCGGCCTGGACCAGGCCTGGTCTCAGCCAGTCTCCGTTCCAAGTGCTGCAGCGAGGTTTTTAAATTAGGTTCCGTCTCTATAGGCTGGCTCCCTTTCCTCTTCTGAGTCTGCAAAAATAACCGTGCGATGGTGTAGTCCAAGAAGAAGGCATGCACGTCTTTTAGAAGAGCAGGTGATGACGCTTTGGAGAGACAAAGAAAGGGACTCGGGTGTGTTACTGGTAATGAAATCAGTGTCTCTCTGTGCGCCAACTCCTCCTTTATGCGTCAGCTTCTCTGAGTGTCAACTTCTCCCCCTGTGTGCCAGCTTCTCCTCCTCTGTCAGCTTTTCCCTCTGTGTGCCAGCTTCTCTCTCTCTGTCAGCTTCTCCCTCTGCTTGCCAGCTTCTCTCTCTCTGTCAGCTTCTCCTTCTCTGTGTCAGCTTCTCCCTGTGTGTCAGCTTCTCCCCCTGTGTGTCAGCTTCTCCCTGTGTGTCAGTTTTTCCCTCTGTGTGCCAGCTTCTCCCTCTCTGTCTGCTTCTCCCTCTGTGTGTCAGCTTTTCCCTCCATATGCCAGCTTCTCTCTCTCTGTCAACCTCCCACCGTGTGTGCAGCTTCTCCTTCTGTGTGTCAGCTTCTCCTTCTCTGTCAGCTTCTCCCTTTATGTGTCAGCTTCTCCCTCTCTCCAATCCGTCTTTGTTCACTTCCCGACAGGTGTCTCTCCTGGGAGCCTCCCGAGAATGCACTTCTCGGTCTCAGAATCTGTGTCCAGGGAGACCAACTTTGTCCCATGTAGAGTGATAAACAGTGAACTCACCTTCAAAAGGAGGAGTTGGAGGGGGCCTTGAGCTACCTTAAATTTGTATTCCACTCCTATTTGCTCCTCCTACAACCCAACAGGTAAAGCCTATCACTTTCCTGTTTGGCAGTTGAGGAAAGCAAGGCTCAGAGAGCAGTGACTCACAGCTACCAAGTGGCAGGACCAGAACTGAACCTCTGGTCCCGACCTCCCAATTCAGCACTCTTTCCACCTCACCAGGATCCCTGCCTAGACCTCTTGCCCGTGTGGCCTTTTGAGGGTGACAGAGTATTTTCACAGACTTCTATTGGCCTCCACGGCTGTGACTGAGGCGAGACGGGCACGGTCCTCTCCTTTGACTGACCGCTTGCGGGTGCTTTGGATTGCACTGAACTGACAGCAGGGGCACAGGGCCGGAGGCCCGGGGACGTGACGAAGGGCGAGAGCATGGTGGGGAGCACAGCACGGGCTCCAGCTCCAGTCTCTAGCGCAGCAGCCAGCGGGTCGGCAGGCGCCGGTGAGCAATGCCCTAAGACCCATCAATTTATCTGATGTAGACAATGCTGAAATGTTGGCTGGCTTTTCTCCCCACAGAGAAAATGAGCAGGAAAGAACCCACAAGCTCCATAATCAAAGCTCATTCTATTTTGCTCACCTCTTTGTTCCCAGTGCCTTCCGGCACACGCAGGGCCTGGCACACACGAGGATGATGGTGAAGATGAGTCACTTTTGTGTCACACTTCCACACCCTGCGAGTCTTCTGAACACTTTGCAGACAGATACTCAGTACATCCTCACAGCCCTCGGCCGGAGAAATACTGCTATCACCTTCATCGTGCGAATGAGAAAGCCAGGCACAGGGAGGTGGGAGATAAATCCATATTTGAGGAACGAATGAAGGAAGGAAGAAATGATCAGAGTCTGATGATGCTTTGAGTTACAGAAACATAAACAAAACTATCCCCTCCCCAGGGCCAGCACGGACTAAGCACTGTTTGTGGATTACCTCCCTTAATTCTCTTCCAAGTCTCCCCTTGTGGCCCAGATGATCAACCCCAGTTTCTAGATGGGAGAACAGAGGCCGGCAGGAGTGAGGGGTTTTGTCCTGCATACTGATGGAGCCAGGACTCGCCCGAGGTGTGTGGACACCAACACTGGCATCCCTAACCCTGAGCCATTCTCCTGCTTCCCTGTAGGGCACTGTGCCCAGGGCTCTACCTACCCAAAACACAGTGAACGTTTTTACTTGAGACACAATTCCAGCAAGGGGTCAGCTTCTTTTTCTCAGACCCAGCAGTGGAACGGGAAGGGAGTTAAATGGTGGCTTTTAGTAGGTGGGCAAGGGAGAGAAGGGAGTGATGAAAATGGTAATGGACCAAGCATGCAAACCTGGAACCACTGAGTGTGGGGACAGATAGTTCTGGCTACAGTAACACAGTTGCACCTGGAGTGTTGTTGACTTCAAGTCGTCGAGAAAAGCCTGCATTGTGTAAGAGATTGAGGTGCAGGGTAAACAGCTCCAGCTTCTCTGTTGGAGAAGAGGGTAGGAGCGGGGCTCCCCCACTTCCTGGAAGAGCCACTGAAAGTTCCTGAAACTTCCCTTCATCACCCGCAAGGTGGAAACAATGAGCCTGCCCCTCCCACGGATTGCCAGCAAGACTGAACAAGTTCCTGAAGTCGAAAGCACTTGGCCAACAGTAGCCAAGGTGAAGTACCATGTTTGCTATGTTCTGCTTAAGAAGACAGGGAAGGAGGCACAACGTGAATGGATGTTTTCTAATAATATGGGGAAACAGTAGAATCTTGCACTTTAAGAGGTGGATTTCACTATTTAGAAACTTCCCTCTTGCAGGTCCTGTTGGGATGCTCAGGCATCAGGACGCATAGTAACTGTGCCAGCGTCTTGGCCTCTCCACCAGGGCACACACCCCATCCTACTTCTGCTTGAAGATTACCCACGGTCTCAATCAACACATCTAATGGGATCGAGGGCAGAATAGTACACTGGGTATAGACTCCAAAATTTGGAAGCTGCTAGTTCAAAAAGAGGCCACCTGCTTTTTTGGGGACAAGCTGCTGAGACACTGAAGCTCTTGTCTTCAGTACGGCCCTGGGGGAGGTCATTTAGACTTCAAACCAGAAATCCTTGGGGGATGCCAAGTGGCAGCCAGCCGGGTCCCTCGGTGGAAAAGCCAGCTGTGGAATCGGCATTGTCTCTTCATTAATTTAACTCATTTGCTGAGCGCCTATCATGAAGTGGGCACCATGCGGGCAAAGCAGGGGACTCAGACACAGGCAAGTTCCTAGCCTCGAGGAGCTCAGGTCCTGCTGACGGAGGGGCACACGGAGGGTGAAACCAACATGATAATGAGCACTAACCCTCCCCAAGCAGTCACACGTTCCCGGCACATGCTAAGACCTTTCCACGTAACATCTGATTTCAAGCCCAACGCACTCCCATTCTTAACCACCTACGTTCTACAGAGTTAGAAACCAAGGTCCAGAGAACACTAATCAGCGACCCAGGTCTCTAGCAAGCTAGCAAGAGGTGGGACCAGGATTTAAACTCAAGCCTGGATTCCAGGGCCCATGCCCACTACCTCACGACCAGTGCAACAGGTGGGTGCAGGTAAAGGTGCCATGTGGGAATGCCGGGCTGGGGGTGGGCTCTGGAGTACGGGGTGGAATCAGCCAGATTGGGGTTCTGGAACAGCTCAGCCACTCAAGAACTTGAGGGACCCCGAGGGTCAGTTGTTTTTTTGTTTGTTTGTTTTGGTTTTGGTTTTGTTTTGTTTTGCAAAGGAGGCCAATGATGCGTTTCTGGAAGAGAGCACTGAAGATCAGAGGAACTGACCTGGTGAGGGCGGGTGGTGCCATCTTGGACATGTTCCAGTGGACCAAAAGGGATCAGCAAAAGCCCATGTGGTTTGGGGTTGAGAATGAGGTGGTCAGGAAAGGCCTTCATGAAAGAGGTGACTTTTTAACAGGGGCCTTAAAGGATCAGTAAATTTGGATTGACTTCGAGGAAGGAAGCAGGGTGGGGAAGGCATGAGTAACGGCCCTGGAGATGAGAAGACCAAAGGCCCGTTTGGGCAATAAGCTGGCTGGAACCCACGGAGGAAGCTGGGGAGTAAGGGAACCACGGCTGGGAAGGAGGGCAACCCCACTTTGAACCTGGCAGAGCAGGTGCCTCTGGCCACGTTTACTGAGAATCCATTTTGCACGCGTGTCAGAGACCAGGCCTTATAGGGCTCGTCTTTTGAAGACATGTTCTTTAAAGAAAGGGGAGACAAAGGTGACAAAGTCAGCGCTCTCTTTAAAGAGCAGGAAGGCACAGCCATTGGTGGATGGGCTCTCTTTCCTTCCCTCCAGCTTCCCCCGGCACTGTGCGTTACATAGCCCTGGGGAGCAAAGGACACGTCCTGCTGAATATTAAACAGACCCCAGGCATCAGCCCCATTTCAGTGCATGCCCACGTAGGGACACACACACACACACACACACACATACACGCACGGTAGGGGGAGAAGCGGATTTGATTTTCCAAAAGATTGCATAATCCTTAGGTGCTATTAAAATAGCTGATGAAGAATCTACTTTAAATCTTTTTTGGGTGGGCGTCAAAGGCCTGAAGAGCATTGCTTTAGATATTTCTGACAGAATCATTTACAAGCAAGAAGCCACCCAGTACAGAGCTGTGAAGCCAACGGCTCCTCAGACCGTCACCTCCTGCACCTCCTTGGGGCCCCAGGTGCCACCCCGGATGTCTAGGGCTGGGCAGGAGGCGACCCCAGCAGGTGGCATGGCCCACCCGCAGCTCCCACAGGTCAGGCACAGCTTTCCTGAGACAGGAGGGAACCTCACTGCTGAAATGATCCCCTCCTCCTGGGGCCCAAAGACCTTCCTGTCAGGGACAGGGGCACATAACCATGTCCAACCCCTGCCCGCCCTTCCATTCTTGGCTCAAACTGTATTTTGAAAACAATCTGATCTATAACTCCTGAAGGGCGTGTGACACGCCTCCTCAACCAGACTGTGACCATCTCAGAGGAGGGTCGCAGTCATGCCCTAGTGCAATCCCATGTCCGTGTGTCTAGGACACACGAGACAGCAGATATCCGGCCACAATGCTAGGATACCCTGGTTCTTTCCTGTGATAATTTGTTTTTTGTCTACTAACATTACCTTCCAATAATATAGTCACGAAATTATTCGTCTGTGTATTCCAAGAGTCTAGAACCGTGCCTGGCACACAATAGTAGTCGTAAGAGCTCCTTCTGAAGCTATGTTAATTCCATTTTGGAAGAAAGCCTTCATCCATTCAAGTTGGGATCTGAAGGCTACGTGGGCATTAGGCAAAGGAAGAGAGGAGGCAAAGTTTGGGGAGGATGGAGAAGACTCTTCCAGGCATCAGGGACAGCAGGAGCAAAGGTCTGGAGTGTATGTGTGTGGCCCTTTGGCAGGGAACTGGCTTCAGGGCCGTTGGAGGAGCAGTAGGTCTTGGACAGAGTCAGAGGACATGTCACCTCCCATTCGAGCAGGAGGGACGGAGGAAAGCAGACAAGTGCGTAGTCTGATGATAGAACACTAACAAGGCTTCCATAGGATGGCTTCTCTTTTGTCTCTGAAGAGGGAAGTAAGGATTCTTCTGCATTGGAGGAGGGGCAGGGGAGAAGGGAGAGGTTTTAGGAGAGAGTACAAGGTTTGAAATAACCACCATAGGAGAAAGGAGACAGAACTGAACTGGGGGAAGTGGGAGGATTTCTGCCTGGGGTTAAGGGTCCAGTAGGTGTTGGAGACCACACCTTTCCATAAACTATGCCAAGGTCTGCGGCTGGTCAAGGTATCTTCAGCCCCTGGGTGTAAGTGGACTGATGGAGTTTCATCAGGTGGGAGGGACGGAGTGGCAGCAGGACAAGGACGTGGGGGATTCTCCAAAGGGAATGGCCTGGGTAAAGGACTGTGGGCTGGTCAGGGCAGGAAACAAGCACGTATGGGGGGCGGGGGCAGTGAGAAAGCCTAGAGGGCAATGGGCTGCAGTTTCCACTTGAAAGACAAATGGGGTGGAGGTGGATGGGGTTGCTGGAAGTACCGGGGTCCTGGTTAGGGGAGGCAAAACAGGGCAGATATAGTTGATCCCAAGGGTCCCGAAGCCGCGGGGAGTGTGGGGCTGGTGTTAAAGACATTGCCCTGAGAAGAGACAAGGCAGAGAGAGGCCCCAACTCAACACAAGCCCTAGAATCAGCCGCTGAGCATGGAGGGTGCCCGGGGAATCAGTCCAGCAGCCTCTCTCCTAACCGGGGACACTGAGAGGGTTGGGGCCTGCCCCCAGGTCACAGCCCACGGTGCTCCCCAACCCCTCCCAGGAGAGGACCCAGGAGGCCCCCCACCCTCGCGACCCTGGGGCGGGCGAGGTGCCCCACCGACCGGAAGCACGTGGCCCCCTCCTGCCCGTTGCCCCGGAGACGCCGGCTGTTTACCAGCCGGACTGAGCCAGGCAACTTCTTCGGGCGGATGGAGCAGCGGCCAGGTGAGCGCGCCCGCTGCCCTGGGACAGGCCGCCCCCCGGGGGTGGGGGTGGGAGGGGGGAACAGGAGGGGTCCCGGGGAGAAGCGGCCACTCCGGGGCAAAGCCAGCCAGCCCAGCCCAGCTCACCGTTGCTGGATGGGACAGCTCCCGGGCTCCGCGGAAGCCGAGGGGGCTGGGAAACCGCCGGGCCATGTGCTCCTGGCTGGGCAGTACAGACTGGGACACGGACAGACCCAAGGGGACCAAAGGACGTCCTGCCCTCGGATCGACCGGAACCAGATCAGAGCCTCCCCCAGACCCATGCGCTTTCACCCAAGGCACTGCTCACTTTCTAGACGTTCTTTCTTGCCCCTCCCCCAAATGTCTGCTTCTGCTGTTCCAGCTCAGCTCCTTTCCTTTTAGAGCTGTCCCTACTTGGAAATAATTAAGCTCTCCTCTTCCTCCTACCCCCTCCCCCACGCTGCTCTAGCAACCATCCCCACTGCCTTTTCCAAACCTTTGATCACTTGGTGGCTTGTGGTCCAATTTCTCCACTCCCCCTTGTAAACGTGGCACTCTGCACTCTGCGTGGGACAGTGCATTCTAATCATTTAGCCGGGGGTAGAACTGGGCATGGTACCAAAGTTTTCTCCTGCTCAGGCCAACTACCATCTCCTGTTGATTCTTCTGAGTGCTTTCATCTTGAAAGCCTCATGGGGAGGGGGGGCGGTGGATTGGGGCTGGGGGGTGGTGGGGTTGTTGGCAGGGGATTGTATTAACTGATAAACATTTTTAAAAGACCAATTCAAATGTATGCATGCTCGGTATATACCAGCAGATGGTACGTGGGTGGGTGTATTTTACTGCATTTGCTGTGGGTTTAGATTTGGGTTGCCAGTGAAAGGGGGTGGTCTGACCCTGTGCTGAGAGGTGGGCTTCTTTGGAAAGCAGGAATATGGCCTCTGCCTTTCCTGTCCAATGTTCTTCCTTTCCAGTCGATTGGACAATTCATCTTAAGCAATGGGTACCTGCCCTTTTGGCAGTTCCCTGGAAACCGTTACTGATGTTTGTTTCCTGACTCCTAGCAGGCCTCTGGGGTGTAGCTATTCTGTTTAAGCAAACAGGCCACTTGCCTATTTGGTTGGTGGCTTGATGGATGCCCACACCAAGATCTTGCCAAATCACTTTGTGGTTGAACGTATGCCAGGCCTCGAGGTGGGGAAATGAGCTAAGCGGGGGGTAGTGATGGGCACTGCCCAAGCCTTCCCGGACCCAGGGGAGTAGACAGGGTTCGGGACCCAAGGTGTAGATACAAAAGCATGGTTGGCCCAGGTCCTTAAACACCTGTTCCCCACCACCACCTCCCCAGCTTCCCCTTTCTATGGGATAGATGCTGGGGAGAGTTGGTGTTCCCTCCATGTAACAGATGGTCCCCGCGCTCGGGAGGAGGCAGTGGGTTATGAAAGCAGGTTCGATGGAACGGTTTTACCTGAAGGAGGTGTTAGTCTCTAAATAACCATGAGTGGGCTTATAGGAATTAGTCATAATTGAGGTTTTTTTCTCTGAGATAGCTCGCAGTCATGTTATCTTATGACCAGGGTGTCTTGAATATGACACCCCCTGAACATGGATAATTATATAGTACCAAAAGGTATAGAAAGTGCATGCACATAGTCAAGTTTTACTGTTAAAAATAATCCAGCAGAGAGCCTGCGAGAACACATGACTTTCCTCATCAAAGTTGTTAAGGAAGAGGTTTCTAAGTTACCAAACTTACTGACAGTTAAACCTTCCTGAGGCATGTGTGGGAGTTAGAAGCCAAGTCTGTGATAATTCTGTAGAAGCTGTGGCAAATTAATAGCCATTGCTGGAGGGGGGAGGGAGGACCGAGAAGGGGAGCTGGTTCCCAAATTGTGCTTATCTTTGGCAGAACAGTTGGACAATCATGACCTTCTCGTGTCACCCTGAGTTAAAGTGCAGAGCTGCTTAATTGCAAGTGAAAGACTTTAGAACTCAGCCAACAGGGGAAAAACCACATTCTTCACAGTTGATCAGAAAACAGATTAAATTAACAAGGAGACAGGCCGGCTTTTTTTCATGCCAAGGAGAAGGTTCCTGAACTCCCAGCAGCCAGATTGGGTGTGAAAACCTAGCGAGAAGTAGAAGATGGGAAGTGTGGAAAGACCCAGTCTGTGGACAGAAGGGAGCAAACATAGAGGCCTTTAAGTTAAGAAAGGGAGGATAGCTTTCGAACTGGCTAGTGCCTGGGGAATATAGGGGAAGACTGTGTCTTGTTTGGGTATGGTTTTAATGGAGAGGAAGAGGATACTTTCTAAAATTTGGCAACATGGGTAAAATTTGGAACATGGGTTCCAATAACATTAGAATGCAAGGCTACAGGGTTGGAATTACATTGCTCAGGACTGTGATGAAGGTAGCTTGGTGTAAGATGGTTTGAGGTAAAGATGCAATTAAAGTGGGACATCAGAAGGCATTTCTTAGGAAAACATGATTTTGCATTTTTTTAAAAGATTTTATTTATTTATTTGTCAGAGAGAGAGAGAGGGAGAGAGAGCGAGCACAGGCAGACAGAATGGCAGGCAGAGGCAGAGGGAGAAGCAGGCTCCCTGACGAGCAAGGAGCCCGATGTGGGACTCGATCCCAGGACACTGGGATCATGACCTGAGCCGAAGGCAGCGGCTTAACCAACTGAGCCACCCAGGCATCCCTGATTTTGCATTTTTAAGCCAAGTTCATGGGCAGTTGAAATCAACCTTCCGGCATTTCTGTGCAGTGGGTGGGTCAGGCACGGGTTCCATGGTTTGCCCTGCTGGTCAGAGGTGGCTAGGAGGAAAGCCACCGAGGGCCTCCTGGGGGAAAAACTCTGCAGCAACAGGTAAGGTTTTTGG
Organism: Lontra canadensis; assembly: GCF_010015895.1. NCBI lineage: Eukaryota > Metazoa > Chordata > Mammalia > Carnivora > Mustelidae > Lontra > Lontra canadensis. The sequence goes on from NW_022631019.1 coordinate 14,134,446, forward strand.
ACCTAAAATAATAGAAAGCACTAAGCAAACAGAAAACCAAACACAAAAGCAAAAGAACCTTACCTCTTCTTAAGCCTTGACTACACATGCCCCGAGCCCGGTGTTTATGGCCACTTTACGTGATTTCGTATTACCGTCTTCCTGTTGCGGAAAAAGGGACTGACCTTAGAGGTATTTAAATAATGTCTTCAAGGTCATATGGCTAATTCTATAGGTGAGGAAAGGGATGTGTCAGGAAGGTAGATTGACAGTCCCGTGGTTTCTCAGCTAACTCCCGGCCCAGCCTGTAATAGAACCCCAGACTTAGGACATCAGGTCCTGGTTCCTTTGCACTCGGACATGCTGCTCCTTGGGGACTGTGAGGCACTGGGAAATTACCAGAAGGTCTTTAGAGAGCAAGGAGACACCTGGTCAGCCTATGTGGTGGTGGTCAGGATTCCAAGGTGGGGGGAGCCCTAGACGCCCCGCAATGTACGGGAAAGTAGTCACCAGGGCCTGGAAGGGGGGAGGTGGTAACAACCGGGTTAATGAAAGGGCCACCAAGATGGTGAGGGGGGAGAAGGAGACTTGATTTGGCCACTGGGGCCTGCACAGAGAAGTGTCCACGCCTCCTCCTGAGCTTGGGAACCCGGGGCTTCTATGGGACTTTGCTAGCATGCATGAGCACCCCCAGCGGGAGACGCACATACAGAGGCCCTTGCAGGGTTCTCCAGGTAGCTAGGAAGACAGAAAGTGAAGCCCGGTCCTCCAGAACAGGACTGGGAGTCACAAGACCTGGGTTCAAGTCCAGGCTCTGCCGATAGGGGGCTTTGTGAGTAAGGAGCAAGTGTTCTGGGTCCTACACCTGTGGGATGACCTCGTGCCCAGCGTCCCTGTGGAGATGGTCTAAGACCCGGTTTGGTACACGATGGCCCACAGCCAGTTTTGTGTGGCTTGTGGGCTAAGAATTGGTTTTGTACTTTCTAATGGTTGGGGGGGAAATGGAAAGAAGAGGAATCTTTTGTGCCCCGTGAAAATGACATGAAATTCAAATGTCAGTGTCCACAAACGAAGACTCATGCCACACAGCCACCCCGTTCATTCACCTGCTGGCTGTGGTGGCTGCCACATCCCACAGGCAGAGTTGTGGAGTTGTGTGACAGACCCCGTGGCCGGCAAAACTGGAAATATTGGCTATCTGGCCATTTACAGAAAAGGTTTGCTGGCCCCTGGCCTAGAACCTGCGTACCTCCCTGTGAGTTCTGGCCAATGGGCTGAGATCAGCAACGGTGCCCCCTCCCTGACCCCGTAAGAATAAGAATTCACCACCCCCCAAACCAAGTCACTCCCTGGTGCCGACTTTGTTTATTTTCCTCATGGCAATTATTACTCATTGAAAGTATCTCTTTACTGGTGGGCTCGACACCTGTCTCCCGTCACTCTTGGTTCACTGATTTTTCCAAGTGGTTGAAATGACTGAGGTTGTGAAGGAATGTGTGGCACCCGGTGCCCCCCACCCACGCCGGAAATCCAGAGAGGAGCCCCAAACTCCCTGCCAGCTGGCACTGATTCCGGCCCCGGGGGTGATTGGCTTGGAGGCGGGAGTCCCGGGAAGTATAATCCACGGCTTCTCTTCTCTCCTGCTTCCTTAGGGGTCTTGAGAAGCGATGGCCACCGAGGCCCCTGTGAACATAGCCCCCCTTGAACGCAGCACCGCGGGCCACACGGCCGCTGACGGCTTCATCTGGCAGCCAGACTCGGCGAACATGCACGTCCTCAGGCCCAAGTCCGCCAAGGGACGGACGCGGCCGAGCCCGCACAGACCGCAGGGCACAGAGCCGGGTCCTCACCGCGTGCCGGCCTCCCTGCCTCCAGCCATCCCCTGCGAGCCGCCTGGCGGCCAGAGGCCGGGAGCCTGCGCACCCAGTTCTCCAAACCAGGGAGCTCCCGGCGAGATCCCCGAGCTGCTGCAGCAGGTGCCGGCTGGCGCTTCCTCCTCCCTCAATAAATACCCAGTCCTCCCTTCCATCAACAGGAAGAGCCTGGAGGAGGGGTCTGTGGAAACAGTGGTGAAACAGGCCGGCTCCCTGCAGCTGAGCGGCACCGTGAAGACGAGTGAAGAAGAGTCCAGAGCTCCAGCTTCTTCCCCAGAGAGGAAAGTCATCGTCCGGACCAGGAGACAGACCTCCCCCAGGGTGGGGGACCCGGAGGAGCCCTCAGATCGAGAGCCCAGCCTGCTGCTGGCCGTCAGGTCGCCGTCGGGCAGAAGGTTCATTCACCATTTCAGGCCCACCGATGCCTTACAGACAGTTGTCGCTGTGGCCGAGGACAAGAACCAGGCCAGCTACCAGCCCTGCAGCATTGAAACCATGGAAGTGCCCAGGAGACGGTTCTCTGACCTCACCAGATCCCTGCAGGAGTGCAAAATCCTCCACAAGTCGGTGCTGGGCATCTCGCAGGAAGAAGGGGAGGGGGAGCCCTGAGTCCACAGCCCCCTAGCCAGGGTCCTGGGTCTCTGAGCAAGGAGCACGCTTGGCTGCTGTGGCCTTCCGGGCAGCTCAGTCCCAAGTGCTGTGTGAACTTGGGGCGGCTGTGATCCTTGCGACCCATCTTCACAGCCTCTCCTCTGCAAGAGTGAAATTTGCACATGCGCCAAGCACGTTGAGAAGGTTCTCTTCCAGTTGTTAAATTCCCTCCAGCACTGGAGTGAACTGGCAAGTTAACCAGGGCTGTTCCTGAAACCACCGTGACCAGGTCTCCCCCTTCCCTGAGGTCTGGGTCCTTTCTGGAGCACCCGCTTGCCTTTACAAATGAACTCTCCCTCTCTTGAAGCCAGTGGTGTGCCTTTCTGTATTTGATGCAGGATTAAATACTTCCCAGAGAGGATTCAAGTCTGGTAAATAACCAGGGCTCAGGAAATGTCGAACTGGCATTTGTATTTCTTGCAAACATCTTTTAAGAAACAGGCAGTTGACACTATCTTGGAAGCAGCCTCTTTGCTGGGCTTGGGTGGCTAGAGTTTCTTGGGGATTACAGTTTGTGTGATGTGGCTTCAGAGGAGAGAACAGGTCTTTCGCTAATACAAATCCCCCAACACATCAACGTTTCTGAAATAGTCTGGGAGCTGGAAAGCATATAGCTTCCACAACCGTGGATTAGCCAAGTAGCCACTTTTAAATAGAGAGTAAGTAGGTTTGCAAACATCAGTAGCTACTCTCTGCATGCCGCAGTCTTCACAAACTGAGAAAAACCAGTGTACTCTGATTTTCTTCGCTTTTGTCACTCATGGAATCTTTTTGTTTTTAAACCATACGAACATACAAGTCTGTACAAGTTTGCACTGAAGGTGCCATTGGCTTATCAGGGTGTGGAGACGTGGTCTCGGTGTTTCACCTCCTTCCAACAGAGACTCCCTGGAGCGGGGACAGTGGTGTCCCTGTTTTGTGATTTCGGAACCCCAGGGAGGACAAGGGGTCCTCTATCGGGCCTCACTCGGCTGCACCCATGCTGAGAGACCCTGTGCCCACGTGCCTGGCTGACTGGCACGTGGTGCGTCTGAATGCCTTAGCCCAGCCGTGTTGAAGACCACGGGGTCTTGGCTTTCCAACTCTGAAGTGGTGACGTGAACAACTCGCCAGGGTCCTCTCGTGTCGGGAGTTCAGCAAGACCTCCAGCTCTCATCAGGATCCTCTTTGTGGCCAAATCACCATTCAGAGTAGGGGAGCCGGTCCCTCAAGAGCTCTGCCTGCCATCACAGAGCGCTGAGTACCGAGGCGCCCTCCCTGCTCCTGGGTACACAGAGAAGGCAGGAGTTCCAGAAGCCTATCAGCGTGGCAAATGCGCCTTGTACCTAGATAAGGAAGGCGGCTGGAAATGTTACATCCAGCAACTTGATACTCAGCCACGGAGATTAACGCCAACATCGTTTCCTCTAAAGAAGGCTCGCCTTGTCCTTCCACATCCCACACCACCCAGATCACTCAAGAGTGGGTTCTTTCAGAATGTGTGGTCCAATTTCCTAATACCAGCTCAGTTGCAAAGGTCAGCTGGGATTGCTGGACCTTGGGCAGCCCACGCAGGTGGCCACATCTCCCAACCAGCGACCATGGTGGAGGGGACTTGGGTGGGGGGGTCGGTGTCGAGCCTGGTACTCTCAGTACAGGAGCTTTTTACCTCCCACCCAGGACCTGGGTGCATATCCCCCTCTGATCCTAGGAGGCTGGGGGAAGAGCCTTCCTCAAAATCACACCTACTCTGTGGTAAGAATAAAATCCCACCCACCTGGGACTCGGTAATTTCTCCAGGCAGGAAATCTGTAGAAAACTTCAGTGAAACAGAGCATGCTGGAGGGAGCTAGAATCTTCTGCACTTAGGGCTTTGCTGCTGCAATTCAGCTTGGAATTTGGGGGTGGCAAAAAAAAGTGGAAGGCATGAAACATAGAAATATTTTAGGGTATCTTAGGACATGAGAATAGAGCTAGATTTGAGCCACCTTGATAAACTTATTTTTTTTTGGACAAAAGGATGACACAATAAAAATTGATTTGTGTGAAGCCAAGTCGGCGGAGAAACACGCCTTCTGTTTTCACGCACGACTCCGGCCCCTGCGCTCCAGCGGACGGAGGGGCTCACCGACCTCACCTTCTTGGGAAAACACTGAGCTCTGCTGTTAAGTCCAAGTCCCCGTCCCCAGGCACCCCGGGTCCCCACTCTTCCCATAGCTCTTGCTTTCAGGTTACAGGATCGCACCAAGCTCTCTACGGCAAGAGTCTCCTGAATTTCTCCGAAAAATCATTCCAAGTATTCTCCTTTGGAAGTTGGCAAGAGCCGCCTCTCTCACTATCAGAGAGGTGACTTTGCAGGTGGCACTGTTATGTGGGCACCCCGGTCTAATGAGTGGCTTTGGGTGACCGATTTGTAGTCACAGACCTCACTCATTCATTGAACCAGTGGTCAGTGAGGGCCTACCCTGGGTCATACACAGGTGAACGGCATTGGAGTCCCACCAAGGGACCATTGACAAGGAAGAGTAAAACGATCTCGGGAGTTGAGAGCCCGACCCAAGTGAGGGGCTGTAGATTTACCCGTGAAGGATCCTGGAGTGAGGAGGAAACAGGCTGTTGCTGTCTCCCCGCCGCCTTGTGGAAATGCAAAGGCGAGTCCTCCCCACCTTTCTAGCGATAGCACCAGGAAAAGAGTGGTCATTAGGGATGTGAACTTTGGGTAGGACAAAGCTTCAAGACCAGTTTTCCCAGCATCTCCCCTGACACAGTCCAAGAGGTAAATTAGTTCTGGCGGCAGAAGGAACAGCAGGAGACATAAGTGACTCATCATTTAGAATCCAAAAACTTTTCACCAACAGATGGCAGGTGGTTTTAACACAACAGTCCTTGCCCAGAAAGTACCTGGGGATCCAGCCAACAGCCAGCAAGGCAGGGCAGTCCTGATGAAGAGATGTAGGTGAACGTGACCGTGGGCCGGTAGTCACTCCAGAGATCCCGCAGAAATACTCCACAAGTGAAGAAACGTAGACAAGCCTTGAGGTTTCCATTATCATGAAAAACCTTAAAGTCTAGCGACCGATCATTGTCCCAGGCATGCATTACAAAAGGAGGTGTACGGGGAACTAAGTTTCGCTTTTGTCCAAGCACTTTACCACCATTTCGTGTGTGTTTCTCGTGTCAAATAAAACCACACTGCCCCAAGGGGCAAAAAAAAAAAAAAAAAAAGAAAAAGAAAAAGTTTCTCTTTACAGTTTTTTAATAAGTTGAGATAAAAGGGTGCATGGTTTCCTGTAGTCTGAGGTGTATCTCAGACGAGACCTTTATATGGTAAGAGGATCTAGTTTCTTACCTTTTAAACAGAGCTGCAAAGGAAACCAGATGATTCAACTTGAGCCCCCATCTGGAGTCAGTCTGCGAAGCAAGCGCAGGAACATCAGTTTCCGTTGTGCATGAGGCAACACACCCCTGTCAAGTGCAAGGTTTGGACCCCGTTCACCCTCGCCCTGAGCCAGAACCAGCCCAAACCCAGCCAAGGTCAGAAGCCGAGGCGGAGGAGTTGGCGAAATCCAAGCAGAGCGGACTTGGGGTGACTCATCAACACACAAGACAGTAGCTCACGTTGTACAAATAAAATTGGCTGTTTTGTTTTGCGTCTACACTGGTGATACGGCGTTTTCCTTCCCTGGTGAGGGCAGGGTCTGGTAGCCCTCTCTGATGCCCCTCTGTGTTCCTAGACTTTCAAGCCACGGAGGAAGCGGCAACGCTCCCTAGTGATTTGTGCGGAAGATCAAATCTCTGGAGGTATTTTTGGACACACTTGAATCCTATCTCAGGAGGCTGAACCGCGGATAGGACAACTGCTGATGGGTAGGGTTAAGCAAGTCTCGCTCAAAAGGTCTGCTCTGCTGGGGGAGGGGGGATCGCTCTGGGCGCTGTTGTTGAGAGTTGACTGCGGGGGTCGGGGTGGGAGACGGAAGAGCAGCTCTGGCCGTTGCCAGTGACCAGGGGAGAGACAGAGCTAACTTGGGCCAGAACAGCAGCCATAGATAACGTGGGAGGTGTCAGATTCTGGATACATTATCGGTTAAGGGGGGAAGAAAAGGCAAGATAGTTTTGGGGATTCACCCAAGTGGACATCACTTGACCATATCACCACGGGGGGCCGTTCCTGCAAAATCGAGCAGACACATCGGCTGCGAATATGTGCTTGGGCCGGGAGAAAGCACTGACCAGCAAACATATTCGTAGGAAAGAAGTGCGTGAGTGTTTTTGGAGAAGGTGTACAGAGAATCCGAAAGCCACTGATTGCTTTAATTGAGAAGAGATGCAACTAGAAATGTTATTTCACTGAACATCAATGAATCACCATCTAACTCTTGGGGTATGATTCCTGACCAAGGTTTCTTATTCAATTAGTTCCAGTAAAAAAAAAAAAAAAGCATTGTTCATATCCCCTTCCTTCCTTTCCTGCCTGCCTCCATTCTGTTTATTCAAACCCAGTAGCTGACTTGGGATGTATTTCTTGGGAGAGCAAAGAAAACCACTGTCCTCCGACCTAATTAACAAAGCTTCCAAATTTCAAGATTTTTGTACCCACCTGTTTTTGTTTGTTTGTTTGTTTACAATGAGGAGATCTGTGCTTTAAGGCTTGGTCTTTTTGCTTTTTTAAAGATTTTATTTATTTGACAGAGAGATCACAAGTAGGCAGAGAGGCAGGCAGAGAGAGGAGGGGAAGCAGGGTCCCCGCTGAGCAGAGAGCCCGATGCGGGGCTCGATCCCAGGACCCTGAGATCATGACCTGAGCCGAAGGCAGAGGCTTAACCCACTGAGCCACCCAGGCGCCCCGGCCTTGGTCCTTTTTGGGCGCAGCTGAGGGCGGTGCGTTCCGGCATCTGCCCTGTGAGGAAGAGCCAGGTCTGCTCTGGTTGGCGGGTGCCACTGACGGACACCCTGGGTGGGCTCCAGCCCAGCCCACTGGTGCCCAGAGTGGCCAGCCATTCGCCAACAAACCGTGGGAAAATGGCAGCAACTCTCCTGCTGCCAGCTGGGAAGGAGAGTCTGGGAATGACCCGCCGCCCCGCTCCAGCCCTGCATCCAGCTTTGGGACCCTGCAGTGCCCACCTAGACCAGATTTCCGTATACCAAGTCCAGAAGCCTCGGATCTAAACTCTGGAGGGTTTATTAGTTTCCCCAACCCAGCCTGGGCCTCAGCTTGCTCTTTACCTTCTTCTTCTTTTTTTTAAGATTTATTTATTAGAGAGCACACAAGAGGGGGGGTGGGAGGGGCAGAAGGAGAAGCAGACTCCCCGCTGAGCAGGAAGCCCAACACAGGACTCGATCCCAGGATCCCGGGATCAGGACCCGAACCGAAGGCAGACACTTAACAGACTGAGCCACCCAGGGGCCCCACTCTTTGCCTTCTTAATGGAGCTCCCAGCGGGCCCTCGTCTTATTCAAATCATCTGTAACAATTTCGTTCCACAAGTATATACTAAGAACCTATATGCCAGAACAGAGCAGAGTGAAAGTCCCTACCCATATGGAGGTTACACATTAATTAATGTGGGGATACAGAAAAGAACAATAAGGAATAAATAATGCAATGTGGTGGAAACGGATACATGTGATGAAAAACAGAGCAAGGTAAGGGGGATCTGCAGAGCATGGGGGTGGGGTAGAGGTTGAGACATCACGTGGTGGTCAAGGCCAACCTAACTGACAAAGTAGCATCTGGGCAGAGAACTTGCAGAAGGTGAGGGGGTGGGGGTTGGGTGGGAGGAGAAGTGGGGAAACCTTGTTCCTGGCAGAGGGGCTGCAGAGGCCCTAAGAAGTGAGTACATCCAGCCTCTTAGAGGAAGGGTCCCAGGCAGGGTGGCTGGAGTGAGGGAGGGTGGAGCCATCGGACATGGGGGTGGGGAACCAGATCACAGGGGACCTTGCAGGCACCATCGCTGGCTAAAATGGGGAGCCACTGCAGGGTGCTGAGTGGAGGAGTCGGCACCTGATGTGTCTTCAAATCAGCGATCTGAGTGCTGTGCTGAGAACAGGCAAAGGGAGCCAGTGGAAGCACAAGTAGAAGCTACAACTTCCGTCATCCAAGGGAGGCATGAAGACCAGAGCGGTAGCCGCAGACATTATGAGAGGCCATCAGCTGCTGGGTAGATCATCCCTTCACTTTTTAATAAAGTAACACTTACTTTTTGGGGCGCCTGGGTGGCACAGTCGGTTAAGCATCTGACTCTTGATTTCGGCTCAGGTGGTGATCTCAGGGTCATGGGATCGAGCCCTGTATCGGGCTCCGCACTCGGCATGGCATCCACTTGAGATGCTCTCTCTCCCTGTGCCGCTCCTGTTTGTGATCTCTCTTTCTCAAATAAACAGATCTTAAAAAGAAGTAATACTTACTTTTTTTGAAAAAAACAGTATTAAAGTAAATGCATCATCATCCTTCTCAATCATTTTTCCAGGCAGGAGAGGCTCTTCCAGAATCCACGATGCTCTGTCCCCCCAAACAAAACACACACCTTTTTTTTTTTAATGCAAAACTTAGAAAATATAGAGAAGATTGAAGAGGAGAATAAAAATCCCCGACAATCCTTTTCGTCAGAGACCAATTGTTATTAATATTTTGGCATATGTTATTTTTTTCCTAAGGATGAAATTGATTTTGTACATCACTTCCTTGCCGGCAGGTGCACATACATTTAACATTTGCAACCTGAACAAACACAGAGGTTTTAGGTTCTTTTTTTTTTTTTTTTTCAAATTTCTCCCGTCTCCCTAATTATTTTAAGACTGAGTAATATTTCAACATGTCGCTGTACTGTAATTTATTAAGCCATTTCCCTGTTGTGGAATATTTCTATGTTTCCAGCTTTTGCTATAGAAATCGATGCTTGATGCTGCATCTATGTTTTCAAAATCTTTTGAATGATTTCTTTAGGACAGTTTCCAGAAATAGGATTGGTAGGTCAAATTATCCATAAAAAAAAAAAAAAAGAAAAAAGAAAACAAAACAACGCCTTGTGGATTTTGCTTTGCTTTCGAAGGATCCTATAACAAGCATCTCACGTTTCATCACGGTACCACCAGCTACTGCTGTGGATATAATGTTCCTTACTTTTATTGGTTGAAAATTTAAAAAGTTTTTTCTAATTTTGCATATTTTTGATTGCTATTCAGTATTAAACATCTCACGTGTCTTTCAACATAATTTTGACGTTAAAGCAAAAAACCCAAGGTGCAGTGAATTTGTTGTCATAATCTGGGGCAGTTAAAGCCAAGGTGATGGTGGGTGGAGAGATAAATTTCTTTGTTCTCAATATTCCTATTAATTAATAAATGTATTTACCTGACAAAAGTATTACATTTTTAAAAAATACATATGGTCATGAATGGAACTCTGTGCATGTTGGATTTTTCTGAATCAAATCTTGGTTAAATCCATATCTTTTCATCAAGTCAACAAACTAGCCACGCCCATGCATCGAGGTGGGGTGTAAAGATGAATCAGGTAGGTCTTTGCTCTAGATTGGAATTTCCAATCGAGTGGGAAGAATCATGTAAACAAGAAGTATATACACCATATGCAGTAAGTACTATACTAGTCTTTTACCTCATTTCACAATAGTCTGAAACCCACTGAGTACAATAGTGGCAGAAAATGGCCTTACTGATTTACAACAAACGGAGCTACCCATTTGTTGGGTACCCCTCTGAGGACCTGGGCTAGCCAGCCACTGCTTCCTAATGCCTTTTAATTGGGGTTTTAAAAGAGGGCAGGAAGAGAGGCAGACTGAGGCAAAGGCCAGACTGGGAGCACTGGGAACCTACAGAGAGCATTTGCCCCCCAATGCCATTTACATTGGAGAGGGGTTATGGAGGTGACACCCTGGGACTTACTGGAATGTTCTTGGACTGGGTCCTGGCTCTTCAGGCTGTGGGACGCTGCTCCAATCATTCCCCACCAGGAGGGGCCAGCCAAGGCATCTGGTAACCAAACAGTCTAGATTCCTCAGTCCCATCTCTAGGAAAGTCAAGGTGTGAGCCACAGACACCTGCTCATGAGAGAAGAAATCAACACACACACACACCCGCAGTCAACCCCAGACACCACCCCTTCGTTTTCAGGCAGAGGAGCATGTCAGATGGGGCAGGAGAGCGTGCAGCTGGCAGAAAAGCACTGGGGAAATGCAGACCATCACCAACAAACCTCTGACTCATCATGACTGGAAATGGGGGACTCAGCATCTAGAAGGCTCTAGAGCTTTTTTTTTCTTTTTTAAGATTTTATTTATTTATTTGAGAGAGAGAGAGAGAGAAAACACAAGCAGGGGGAAGGACAGAGGGAGAGGGAGAAGCAGGGAGTCTGACTCAGGACTCGATTCCAGGACCTGGGAATCATGACTGGAGACAAAGGCACCATCAACTGAGCCACCATGCACCATCCATCCATCCCCCCGCCTCTAGAGCTTTTTAAAATGATCTGCTCCAGATCTACTGAATTAAAGACTCAGGGTTTGGAGGCTAGGAAGCATGGATTTAGAAACTCCCCCAGTGCTAAGGGTCAGCAGGCTCAGAACTGCTGGGCAGGGCTAGGACTATCCAGGTCCCTGCTAACACCTATCGTCTCTGAGTCTCTTCATCTCTGCCCCAGCAGGCCAGACCAGTGACTGGCCTCTGGACCCACGCCCCAGGGCAGACCTGCTCTCAAATGTCCCCTGGGGCTTCCTCCTCACAGAGCCGACCCCCCACCCCCCGACTTGTCAGGAGCTGCCTGGTCCCAGCGTCAGCCCAGCTTCTGCGGGAAGGGAAGTTTCTCCCTGCCTTGAGCTGCCCCAGCTCATTACCCACCTCAGGTTCTCAGAGAAGAAACAGTCCTGTGTGGAGTTCAGAGAGCACAGGACTCAGCACCAACAATCCCGTGTTCCACGGAGTAGGTCACACGCTGCCTCAGTCTTCCCACCCACAAACGCAAACAACTGTTTCCCAAGGGGCTGTTGAGAAGAATCAGATGACGCAATGTTTACTGAGAAAGGGTGACATCTGTAAACACATGTGCAAATGCTTGTCTTTATTCTAGGAACGACCCACATGATATCCTTGCTATTTGCTGTCTTCATGTGTTCCACAGATGTTCACTGAGCAGCTGCTTTGGGCAGGGCCTGGGGACTCAACGGTGAAGACGTGCTCCCTGGCCTCCAGGACCTCCAGGTAGGTCATCCACAGAAAACTAGAGCCTCAAGGGATGAGTGCACCAGTCTCAGCAGCAATGGGCATACAGCATGCGCTCATCAAGTGCTTGTGGAATTAATGAATACATGAAAGGATGCTAGGGAATCTCAGATTGAGGATGGAGGAAGGTTCTGGAGAGTACTGTGGGAGCTGAGGCTCAGAGGGATGCGTAGGAGAGAACCAGCCAAGGCAGGAACCCTCTCCTAGGACAGGCACAAAGCTGGCCTCTTTCTCCAGACTGCGAGGCCCTTTGACAACAGGCCACAACTCATTCCACCTTGGGCTGCACTGGGCATCTGGCAATGGGCCCTGCACATGGTGGGTGCCCACCTCCCCCAGATGAAACTGTGGAAGATCCTGCTTTCGAAACCAAACGACCACTTAGCACCAAAGGTGTGAGGCTAACTTGGGTCATTTGGCTTATCCACGCCCCTCAGCCAGTTCACAGCGACGTGTCCCATCACCGTGCCGTCCCCAGTGAACGGGACGGGGTTTACAGTGTCCTCACGAGTGCTCTGTGTAGTGCTGGCCAACGCAGGGTGGTTCAGTCCATCTGCTTGGTCCTCAGGCACATAGAGCAGCCCACGCCTCTCCTTGCCTTAATCGAGATAATATATTCTTAGCAGGGAGGGACGTGGAGACAGGTGGGCTCCTGTTCTCTAAATATTTCGCCTTTTCACAAGAACAGAAGCCTGGTCTGCAGCTGAGACAGCCACCATATTAGTCATCAAATATTCTAGTGGCCCTTCATTAGGCCTCTTTCAGGAACTCTGTTTTTGAATGAATGAAAATACTGTGACCTGGGCTTAAAGAGTCGACCTGAAGCAGAGTGTAACCCTGGTAACATTAGAGGCCCCCCGGCCCGTGACCTCCGTCTTTGGATATATCCAAGAAGAGAAATGGGGCTTTGGGACCAGGGTTGATCACACATTCCCTGTCTGAAGACAGAGGCTGGGCCATCTCTCAGGATCCTTCCAATTCTCCGACTCCACAGAGCACGGGGGGGGGGGGGGGGGTGTCTTGAAGACTTGTAACTGGAGGTTTTGCTAAAAGCAAGCACCACTGCCAAGCCGAAAGCATGAACAGGTTCCTTCCTCCAAACCCTTCAAATCTGATGTTCAAGGTCAGTGATTGCCCTTGAGCTCTCTGAGCCCAGGCTGAGCCCAGTGACCCAGCCTGAACGGGACTGTGTTCCTGAAGCATCTGCACCTGGGGCCAGGTGAGCAAGCAGGCGCGCAGACAGCCTGACCAAGCTCCAGACCCTCCCAGGTACAAGTTGTCCCTTATTTAATGTCGAGCCTGTGCCCAGACCGGTCCTACAACCAGAGAGGGAGCTGGACGGGTGGGTGTGTACAGAGCTCTCTGTACAAGGCAGATGACATTTTTCAGCCCGAAGGAGATCACAGAATTAGGACATATTTAGTTTAAAATCTATACAGAATGACCCATACAGAATGATCTCCCTGCTGCCCCAGGTTGTCAGCCTTCCCCTCCCCCCCACCCGCCACCCAATACCATTCAATCTCTGCCTCATTCACATGTCTTTCCTCTCCTTCCTTTTTTAGGATTACCTGAATTTTTTTTGTTTATTTATTAGCTGTTTTCCCAACCCCAATGCAAGGTCTGGGACCTTGCCTGTCTGGATCCCTGCTACCCCCTGCCTGACTGCTAAACGTGCATTGAATAAATGAATGGATGTCCCACGTCCAAGGGCACACCCCCCCGCCCCCCCCCCCGGCCCACTGGGTTTGGGCGCCTTGAAGATGGCAAGCAGAAGGTACCAGAGGAAGTGGAACCCCGGGCTTTCCGGAGTCTCTTCCGCAGGGCGGAGCCGCTGCCTTGCCTCAGCCCGAGGTAGCCGGCCCACGAGAGTTATGTCAGCCGCTGGGGCAAAACGAGCTCTGTTGCAGGGCGGTGCATGTTGAAGAACAGGCGTCCTCGGGCCAGATCCCCTGGACTCAATCCTAGCTCTCCCACCTGCCAGCCAGGACACCTGGGGCAAGGATTGCACCCTCTCTGTGCCTCAGTTTCCCAGGGGTTTTAGTGTACTGAGCTCCCAGGGTTGTGAGAATTGAGCAGGCTGACACATGAAGCCCCTGGAACTGGATGTGGTGCATGGTGACCCCTCTTGTCAATGGCAAAGAACACGGAGGAGAATCTCCGGCCTGAGCTCAAACGTCATCTGGAGCGGGAGGATGCCCCCCAGCAGGGGTCGGGGTCCATCCCCAGCCTGCCCCCCCCTCCCAACTCGCCCCCCCACCATCCTTCCCCTCAGTCCCTTCTGTCACTCCACAGCGCCACCTGCCGAGCTGCCTGGAAGAGGGGGGCCGCCGGTCAGAGGCCAGGCTTCCTGGCACCGCCCCCAGCCCCCCCCCCGCCCCCGCCGTGAGTAAATCAGGTGGACACTTGGACGCTGACCAGAAATGTGCGGCAAAGGCCCCGCCCCTGCAGATCTTCCCTGAACACCGACGTGAGTTCAGATCCCTGCAGCCCCTGGCTCTGAGGTGTCTGAGGGCAGAGCTTTTCCCCGAGGAGCAGGAGGGAGAGAAGGGCTGTATTTCCGCCCAAGCGCTCCCTGACCCCTCTCCGTGCTGCGGCTGAGAACCTCCTCTCCCCGTGGCTGCAGCAGCCAGGAAGGAGCGGGGCATGGGACTGAGCCCTGCTTTGTGTCTACTAAGAGCTTCACAGGTAGACCCTCCTTTGATCTTCAGGAGGTTCTTCTGAGGTAGACGTCATCCCAGCCAGTGCCTGGACGAAGCAGGTGGGAATTCAGAATGTGACCTTGGCCAGCCCACTGGTGTCTCCGATGCTCAGTGATGACCGGGGTCGGAGGTGGCAGAGGGTGGGTGGGCTGGGGGGTGGGGAGGGCGCCGGTCTCCAATCTGGTAGGAAGGAACACCTTCGCTCCATCCCCCACCCCTGCCCCGGGAACCCCTATTGGGGGTTCCATTCCCTTCTGGGTGTTTCTCCACGTTGTCATCACACCAATGATGAGACAATTAATGACATTTAATGTCTCCTAATCAATTCCTCAATTTCCATGTCTAGGACGATTTCTGGTGCCAAGGTTGACCATGTTTCCTAAGGAGGGTGACACAGACAGCCTGTGCCCCATCTGGAAGAATGTTTTCCGTGGCAGAGCTACACCGTCCTGCAGGGCCCGAGCCTGGTGCTGACCTGCCAGGTGGCGGGAACCAGGGGCCAGCTCTCGTGTGAATCGTTGAAGACCTAGGTGCCTACACCAGGCAGGAGGTTCCTGCTCCCAGAAGAGTGTGGGACCTTTGCCTGAGAAAGTCAAGAAAGGCGACATAGCGGGGCTTGCCCTGCCACTGAGTCTTGAAGGACCAAAGAGGTGTTTGCCAGGCAGAGAAGCAGGAAGGGAACAGCCTTCAGGCAGTGGGAAGAGCATGTGCGGAAGTTCTGAGTCAGGGGAGGGCCTGCCCTGCCCGGAATAAAAACCTCGGCATGCCTGGAGGGTCCTCCTGAGACAGTGGGAGGTGAGGGGGTGGTACAGGGCTTCACAGGCCCTGCTGAGGAGGGGGCAGCTGCTCCCTCCAGGCAAAGGAGAACTGGCCTTTTAAACAGGAGTGTATCATGTCCCAGATCAGAAGCTGGTTCTAGAAGGACCTCTTGGTGGCCATAGGAAGGGTAGCTGAGGGTCAGACAGCCTGGAAGCAGGAGCGTGGGTTTGGAAGGTCTGAGCTAAGGCCGTGGCAGCATCAAGCGTGGCCTCGATCCAAGCCACTAGGCAGTTATTAAGGTTCTTTACTGTAATGAGCAGCGTGGTGCTTCCGCGTTTATAGCCGTGCTGGCGGGTCAGCATCCCTGTCTTAGCACAATCTGGACGCCAGCCTGCACAGAGAGGGGGCGGGGCGGCAGTGGAACCAGACCCCCGGGCTGACCCCCTACCCTCCCTGTAGCACGGGCTAATCCACCACAGTCACACCGGCCCTACCTGCCTGTGAAGATAAGCCTGACTGTGGCTGAGACCTTCGGTGGTCATAGCAGCAGGCCTCCCGGACCTCTGCCTCTGTTTCCCCATTCACAGAAAGGGACACATCTCCCCTGAGGCCAACATTATGAATAAGGCAGGCAATGACTACCTTAAACAGCTAAGCTTAGTCAGGTGGATTCTTTCTTTTAACCCCATGACCATCCTAGGGACAGGCTCTAGAAGGGCCAGCAAAAGCCAGATTGACAGAAGCGTCCCCACAGAGAAGGGAGAACCAGTTCAGAATAATCGGAACCCTGAAATCCCCAACCAGCTGCTCTTTTTTGATAACAGAGTACATCACGTAGAGAAATCTCTTCCTCCCACCTCTCTCGCATCCCTCCGCATCCCACCAGAAATCAGAGTGGCTTTTCTGAAGGCCTCTACCAAAATGTCTGCAGAATATTTATCATATTAAAAAATAAAAGCTTTTCATTAATTGGCCTTTCTTTGGGGACTTTCACTTGTACCCAACCTGAGAAGTGACTCTAATGTTGAATGAGGTGGTCTGTGGTCTTCACAGTGCGCTCATTGGTTATGCCCCCCAAGTCGTGGTTTTAAAAAGACGATGAGCTCTACAGGTGCACAATGAATTCCTTGCCCCCCTAACATTCACCCCTCTCTAATGAGGCCCTAGAGAGTGACTTGGAAGCAAACTGGTTCACGTGCAGCATTTGCCGCTTGGAACGGTATTGGAGGAGGGGAGCCGGTGTGAGCTACCGCTAGTCTGGCCGATTGGAGGTGAGTCCTGCACGATTCTACTGTTACTAACTTAGGAAGACATCTCAGCCGGCAAAGTTAACTAAGAGCAGAAGGATTCTAAACAACTACTTTTGCAAACTTCTCATGTACCATTTTAAGAAATGCTGCACGACTTACGGTAGCAGGTGTCTTCATGGGTGGATACTTGTGTTGCCAAGTTGGGGAAAGAGAACATTTCTTTGTTCCTCTGTGAAAAGGCCAACAGAAAGTCCAACCGTCTCTGGGGCCATATGCTAGAGAGCTGCCCCATCCAGTGCCTGAGAAAGAGAGGATCTCGGGATTCGGTCAAACCTTGCACATGATCTAGAGGCCAAAGGGTGTCAGTGAGGAAAATGGCCGCAGGGCAAAGCTATGCCAGAGTGGGGACCAGAGAGGAGAGTCTCTGAGGCCTTTGGCATATGACAACTCTGGCTTCCCTGGGGAACCATGGGTATTTAGGGGAAGAAGTTTCCTCTCTGGTCTTGAAGCAGAGTCAGGAACTGCGGAGAAAAACGCCCATCCGGATTCTGTGGCTCTGGCCCCCGAGGGAAAGTTGGGCCATGCGCCTCTCCCAAGTAGTGTCAAGATCAGCCTCCACAGCTTACTGGTAAACCTGAGGTGTTGCCTAAGGTGAGGCGGAGAGAGATAGTAGAAATGCCTGACCCGGGGCTCTCAGAAGACACCCCAACACACTGCGGTGTTTAGAAGGACCCCTGGCCTCAGCCCTGGGAGACACCCCCACCCTCCATTCCTGACCGTCATGTACCAGCTCAGCAAATAGACACCTAGAGGCTTTGGGAATCTCGGCCTCCTCTGCCCTGTGGGGCTGATGCTGATGCTTGCTCTGCCGGCTTTCCAGAATGGGTCTGAGGAACTAGAGAGAGAGTAAATGCAGGAGCACTCTGTACACCGTAGAAGCCTGTGTCCACGCCAAGTTAGGAGCTCAGTGTCTGTCTCAGGGACCCTACCCACCTGAGCCGCTGCCTGTGGGTCCCGAACTGCTTGTGGGACTGGACCTGAACCCCAGCGTCTCCCATTTCTGCTTGACCAAACCCCTGCCATAATCAGCCTTAAAGCTGGGGTGTGGTTGTTAACTTTACAATTCCCCAGACATTCATCTAGAACTGGTAAATCTTTACCATGCCTTTACATGCTGAAGGGCATGCTCTGGAGAACACAGGAAAGGATCCACCAGGCCCCGTATTCTGACCCAGTGTGGTCAGACTACCAGAGTGCAATATGGGCCCCCTGTCCAGACCTGGTTTCTAAGGCAAAATCTAGCCCTTTCTTGTGCGATCACCAACCAGAAGGTCAAGGTTGAAAAGGCCCCTGAGCCATTTTCTTGTGGAGGGGAGGTGAAAGCCAAGGCCAGCTGTCTCGAAACCAAGGGGAGTTGCAAGGCGGCCAGGTGGTCATCTGTCCAAATATAGAAAGAAAACCTTTACCTAGATTCTGCTTCCAGAAGGGATTCACAGTTTGCACTGGTGAAACTATTTGCTGGCTGAGAGCTGACCTACATTGCCATCCCTGCCCACACTGGTAATTGTTTACTGCAGGGGGCCTGTCCTTTGGCCACCATCCTTCCTCTGGTTTCCAGGCTGTTAATTGGTTTCCAGTGGTTCTGTTGCACCAACTGTACTGCATCCCTCCCTCTGATCTGTTCACTGGCTTCCTTGGGCGTGCTCAGGGGAACAGACGCCCCCCCCCCCCCGAGGGCATCCTAGTGGCCCCAAGGAGGCATCCCACTCACGAAAACCATCTTTGAAGATGGGATCCTTTGACTGTTCTTGACGAATGCTTGCGACCCCACAGTCACGGAGAAGGGAGAATACGGCGGTGGGGCGCATAAAACAGGGGGCAGGCAGGTGAACTTGATGGAGAGGTTCTATGCTTTCTAAAGACCAAAAAATAATCAAAGCAGGAAAGAACTGTGCGAGGCAGAAAGGGAAGTTGGTTGAATGCCTCACTTAAGGAGAGGCAGGGGAGCTCTTCTCTCTCGGCTGGGAAGCCAAAACTCTCCAGTATAAGGAGGGTCACAAAGCAAAGTGCTTTTAGATAAGTCTCAGGTGCAAGTCCTTACTCGGGACGGAGTCGAGTCTTTCCCTTCTCCGGAGGAGGAGACTAGATCAGAGAGGGAGAATCACTTGGCTCATTAGTGGAAACAGCATCTGGACTGGCTCCCGAGGCTTCCTGACGCCGGAGCCAGCAGTCTTTCGACTCATTGGACAAATGTCATTTATGTCTTCCCCTCAAGAGCCCCATGTGGGTTTTTATCTGCTTTATTCACAGCTATGTCCCGAGTGCCTTGGGAAATGCCTGGCATGCAGAAAGAAATCAATCCTATCTTTGGAATAAACGAACGCGTCCTATTGACCTTCAGGCATCGTGGATTTGGGATCTGTCCGGCTGCTTTAGGGCTCTGACCTATACATGCATTATATAGGAACTTTTTTTTTTTACATGCTAATCACGGTCCAAATTCAACACCTTGGGGAAGGACACTGGAGGGCTGCCCGCCGCCATGTGCACTGTGTCAACGCGGGACTGGAGGCAAAGGAGGGCAGAGGACATTGTGAAGTGTTCAAAGGCCTTTTAGTTAAAGGGATTCAGTGAAGAAAGAAGAGCCGGCCCCGTGCGGCACAACTAGGGGGCTCGCGGCCTCAAGATCAAGGCCAGGAGAGGAAAGGGAAGGGGCTGCGGCATGTGCGGCTGGGGAGGGACAGCTCAGTTCAGGAACATTGAGTAATGAGCCGAGGCCCCGCCAGAATCAAGAGGAAAAAGGCGAGTCAGAGATTTTCTTCTGATGGATGATTACAGAGGTTCGGGGACATACTGGCTTTTAGGACAGGCTGCCAGATGTCACTGCGATCCGTTCAGTGTGAGGCCTCTGGTGAGCAAGGCACCCCAATTATAAGTGTTCCTGTGGGAAAATACAGTCTGCATCATGAAGATCTTCTTTACAGCCTCTTTGGCAGGGATGTGTTGGGCTGGAAAGCAGGGCTGTCTGCGTCTGCATCTCAACAGAGTCCTGGATGCTGCAACAAAGGCCAGCTTTAACCAAGCACTTTGGAAGAGAATTAATGTTGGAGAATTTATGTTGGAGGGCAGGACAGGGCCAGTGGAGAGGCTGCAGAAGCAGGTGGAAGTGGGACCTCTCTGGGGGTGGGGGCCGGGAGGGCTTTCGGTTCCGGGAGCTGCCAGGCAGCAGACCTTTGGAACTCGGCGTCCAGAAGCTGTGCCATCGTCCAGAGACCTCAGAACACTTGTCCTGGGGTAAAACAGGCCATGCGATGCCGCACTGGGCACTGAAGGTTTTGTCAGATCCTGGCCAGTTTGGCGCATTCCAGTCCACAAAAGTCCCTGAGTCTGATTCCCTGGGTTAGAAAAGCAAAGCAGCATGAAAAGTTCCCCTACTCTAATCACCTATGAAGAAATTAAATGAAAGGAACACATTTAAATGTTAACAGCACAACCCTGATACTCATGTTCACTACTCAGGACTCTGCCAGGAATCTTCGGTTTGGAGCAGGACAAGCTCGACCTTCTGGCTGGAATGATGACAGTCCAGGAGTCTAGGGAAGGCCCAGACTCAGAAAGAAGAGAATGTAGTCAAGAAATCTTTCTGTTGTTTTAGGATGAGAAACTAGACTAAGATTTATCCCAAGGCATAGCCATATGTTTCTAGTCAACATTTAGGATTTTATTTTGAGGGAATGAAGTTAGGCATTGGCGTTCACCTTTCCCTCCATCCCTCACACTGACACTGAATAATGCAGCGTGCAGTTTCCACAATCGTGGGTAACAGGCTACTCCGTGTACATGCCTTTTAGCTGGAGACTGGCTGAGAAGCCCACATGGTATGTGGTTCCTCCCGGCAATCTGCTTTAACTGAGGTCAGGCAGTCCCTAGAGTGCAGGAAACAGGGGTCCTGCGTCCCCTCCTCCACCCCATCCCTTTGCTGGGATCTGGGTAGCCTGTGCATTTGGGCACCCGGGAAATTGCAGGGAATTTCTAAAAGGTGGGAGAGGGAAGTAGGCTTGAGATCAGAGGCGCAATTTTTCCTGGGCTTTCAAAAGAGTGGGCAGGAGGGCAAGAGCTTGGGAAGGGCTGGGGATGGCTGCCTTCCTCTCTTTCTCTTCTCCCCTTGGGGCACAGGTAACCTGTAGCATCTCCTACTCTGTCACACATTGTCATGGATGTGGCCTTATTCGGTGCAGAGTTTCAGGATAGATTTTGGGGAGGTAGGGGCAGCAAGATGGACAACTGACTGTGTTCTAGCCTCGCACCCATCCCTGAGAGAGTGCGGCCAAGGCATTCTATAGGACAGAAGATAACGGAGGTCCCCACCTGTGTTCCCCTCCACCTCAGCAGAGGTCTGAAATGCCACCTAACAGACACTAGAAGCTCGTTTATCTTCTGGTTTCTTTACTGTGGTATCTACAGCTACAAGAGGGCGGAACCAAGGCTCGACCGTAATGTTGAAGCTGCCTCTGGCTGGCTGTGTGACATTTGGGAGGCCCATTTCCTTCTCTGGTTCTCAAGCTTCTTTGATATCAAAGGAGGACAGCTGATTCTTTGGTCTATTTCAATGACACTCTGCTAATTAAAAAAAAAAAAAAAGAAAAGAAAAGAAAAAAAAGCACCGGAGAGGGGCTTTTCTTCCCTTTTCCACTAGATGGCACTGTGCCTCCAATTGCTGTTGCAGGACCTGGCCCAGGCTCGTCGGTATTAATCTATTTGGTAGTTTCACTCTGGGAGCCCTGCAAAGGCAAGGGTGGTGCTGCTCTGCCAGGACCAGGCAGAGATGGTGCAATTGGGCTTTGCAGGTTGAATCAGGACAGAACAGGAACTGGTCCGGAGCTTGTATTTCAAAAAGCAACTTGGTTTTAAAGGGATAACGTTCTGGTGAGGGTTGGGCAGGCTAGGCAGGTCCTAGCCTCTGATTCCCACAGTGTTGCCCTTGTTCCCACATGTATTTGCTGTTTGTGCCAGGACAGAGTCCCAGAGGATTCTGGTGCAGGCTCTGTGCTGGGACCTCCCTTTGAGGCTCTGCCTTCTAGAATGTCAGCCTCGCAGCTCAAAGACTCTGCTTGAAAAGAACCTTAGGGTGTGTCCCCTCTGAGCTGAGAGTGTCCCGGTCCCCTGTGACCAGCACCTTCTTGCATGTCTGTTTGAGTCAAAGATAAGACTGACATACTTTCAACTATAAACTTGCTTTTTTTTTTTTAAAGAGATGTCAAATAGCTTAATTCAACAAATGTTACAGAAGAACCACATTTTAAAATGTAGCCAGTAAGTCCTTTTTAGAGAATCTGAAACAATGCAGTATTGGATAAAATTAATTACAGTCTTTTGTGGGGGGAGGACAAAACCAGTACAGTGTCTAAAGCTATGCTAAATTTTGTTCAGGTATGTGGGCAAATATTATGAGATAAAGGACAAATAGAAACATAGTTTTGTGTATGGCGTTTATGCCATAATGGGGGAATTTTTCTTTCTTATTAAAGTTAGAGCGTTCTTAGTTTTGTTCTGATGTATTAAAAAAATATCAATAGCAAATCCCTGATGATCAGGAGCTCCTGATCCCTAAAAAGCTTCCTGCATTTCCCTAAAAATGTGTTTTGGTTTTATAAAACCCTTTTTCAAACCCTCTGCCCAAAGGTCAGAATTTCCATCAAGAGTGACTGTTCTTGAGTTGTATTTAAAGATTCCCTTTCTGAACCTCACTATTGATGATTTTCCCATTGATTTTTAAAAGATGCAGTGTTTGGGATATAACAGAATAATTATTGGTTCTTCTCTCCTCAAGTTGAAGGCCATATTACATAGGAAATCCGTTTCATAAAATATTAATTCATAATCTTACCACTATAAAATATGTACTGTCCCCGTGCGTATTCCCACCTGGATTCTGGCCATATACCTGGCTAATTCGGTGTAGTTGCAGGCACAGAATTCATGCTATTTTGCAGAATTCTTCCTTCAAGAAACCTGTCAATATTTTTCCACTATCAGGCTCACATAGTTTCCAATGCCAAAACTGTCAATACCCGATCCTCCGAAGAATGATACTCAGCCTAAGCTAAAATGATACTGGGAAATTACATTACCGAATGCGACCCATTTAGTTCTTAGAAATAGTAACATCTCCGGGTTCTGATTAGTCTCAAAGAGCAAGGAGACACCCACAGACATGATTCAGCGATCCTTACCCCAATCCTCAGAGTTAATTGGCCCCCGCCTCTACATGTCTCCCCTCCCCCTGTGTCTCTGTGGAGCACATTTGAAGTTCGGTCTCATTTGGCTTATTGTTTACCCCTGTGTGTGGTTGGCACTGGGGCGGTGTCTCCTTACCTTCCTCTGCTGGCCCATTGCCTAGCACAGGGATTAAACTCAGAGAGTGAGCGATTCCCAGGAGGGCATACCTTCCTTTGTCAGAGACGGTGAGCTGCAATCCATGGCAGAAACTGGGCTTCTGAAAGAAGGTGAGAAATAAGGAGCCATCTCCCAATGCCCAGAATTAGGGAAGAATTAGAAATATTTCTCAAGTACCTTCCGTCTCCCACCTGGCAGGAAGGAATGGTACCACCTGCCGTAACCACACAGGTTTACGCACGCCATTCACTGCCCCAGTCCTTCTTTAATCTCAATAATATCTTTTACTGGTCTATGCAAATCTAGAGAATTCCAAACCGTCCCCCTTCTCAGGGCAGGGCTTCCTGCTCACTGTACACCAGGCTGTCTCCAGTTGCTGGGGCTTCCTGATAAAGGGCAGGAGTGCCATCAATTAACACAGGGCAGGAATGAGACCGGGGAGTCACTTCAACATCGAATACACTTCTGGCCACAAAAGGGATTCAGACATCACTCTGCAACACAGTATTTGTGTTGTAACTACCTACAGGACAAGTCAAGACCAGCCCTGATGCTTAGTTAAAACAAATACAAAGTAAACTACTGTTGTGTCCTTAAATTTTGCTCAGAGCAGCCTTGCGGATTCCAGTAATGAGACATGGCAGGCCAGTAATTAAAATGTAAACTTTGCTTTCATGCCCTTGCAGGGTAAGAATGGGCACAGCTTGCTAAAATACTTCCATACAATGGTAATTACTTGATGCTTCTCTGCAAGGTTCTTTTAAAGCATTCCCGGCAACCCCACATGCCAGGATGAAAGAGATACCTTTTAATAAAGCTCTATCCCATCGTCATCTATTCATAACCTGCCTTGACTCAAAAAGGATTTGAGGTAGCCCACAGTAGTCATGACAGAAGTCGCTACCATGTGTGATTAACTATCATATGTCAGACGCTGTGGTTTATTGACATTGCCTATAATCGTACAGAAATCCCCCCTCCCCTCCAAGAGAAATATTATTAGGGAGATAATCAGTGCAGGGGTTCAGCATTCAAGGTCCTGAAGTCAGACTCTGGCTTTAAGTCCTGGCTCCATCCCTTACCACTTGGGACACTCTGGTTGCCTTGACCTCTCTGTGGCTCAGTTTCTCATCTGTATAATGGAGGTATTAGCGATTACTTCGTAAGATTGAGGATCGAATGGGGTGCACAGGTAAAGCATTTACAACATTGCCCGGTCCACAGGAGCGGCTCTGTTGAGGGCAGGCAGGCAGCAGAGACACCTGGCACTCACTCAGAAGTCAATGTGTCCGAAACAGCCAACCCCCCCACCCCCAGTTAAGCAAAGCCCCGAGGCCAGTCTGAGTTAATAAAATATGAATGGAAGTGACATGTGTCCAGAAACCAGTCCATGACTTTTTAGCTCTCTCTTCTCTGACCCAGTGACCCTGAGTCACCAGATGGAGAAGTGCCCAGATGATACACAGATTTTGCAAGAAGGTAGAAGAAAATCCATGTTTGCCTCATTAAGCCACAGGGATTTCTGGATTTTCTTGTTACTGCCGCAAAGCATACCCGCTCCTGGCTCACATAGTTACTGCTGTTCCCATTACCTTCTTTTTGTTCTCCGAAGAAACTCAGAGTCAACAGGGAGAACCTCCATTCAAAACCAGGTGTTTACTGAACTCCCAAAGCAGCATGATTGCACTAACGTTTGCCCTCTCTGGAGTCCCAGACTGGTGAGTGCTATGGGAGAAAGTCCATCCTCAGGTAAGCACTGATCGAAATGTCAGAGATGGTAACTGTCGGGAATGTGTGTATTTGCCTCCTCTGAATTTGAGCCAGATCACCCTTAAAGACTCTATCTGGGAACTGGGAGGGAGACTGACTTCGAATTCTTTTATACCCTGACTCCTAAAGTTGAAAGTTATCATAGATGGGCCAGTGTGCTAGAGACACCAGTGACAGAGAAATCTGGGAGACTGGGACAGCGCGGGTGGGGGAGGCAGAGCATAGAGGAGGAGCTCAGGTTGTCTGACTGTCACAGGAGGACCAGAAGAGCGCCAGGCACTTGGACCTGGTTCGAATTCAGCCAGCAGGAATTAGGGCCACTTTCTCCAGCTGCCAAGAGCCTTCCTTCTACCCCACCTCCAATTCAATCCTTAATCATTCAATGTCCCTCTTTTTCTCTCTCCCTCCCTCCCTCTCTCTCCCTCTTTTTTTTTTCTTAATTTAGAGAGCAAGTGGGGGGAGGGGCAGAGGGAGAGGGAGAGCAAGAGAATCCCAAGCAGACTCCATGCCCAGCATAGAGCCCAATGAGGGGTTCGCTCTTAAAACCTGAGATCATGACCTGAGCCGACACTGAGAGAGTCGGATGCTTAACCACCTGAGCCACCCAGATGCCCCACCCCTTTCTCTTTTAAAGGGCTTCAGCAGGAATAACATTATATATGAGACCAAAAGCTCTAGAACATTCTCCATGCCAAGGAAGAAGAAGTGGGACTTAGCTTTCCAAACACTAGGCAAGCTCACTCTTCTATCTCTGTCTCCTCTTTTCGAGGTAGGGGACCACATGCTATTTCTAGGTCTCCTGCCGATCCTGACCACCTATGCGTCTGTGAACAAGGAGCAGTAGCCATACGTCCTCACACAGGGTCCAATCTCGCAGCTTAAAAACATCTGTAGAAGCAAGCAAAATGCAGTCTTCATTTTGCACCTGCTTTTTTTTTTTAATGCACAAAATCATTACAACTTCTGTTGCCTACCATACAGGATGGTATGAAAATGAGAGCTCGGGTGTTATAAAACACCCGAAAAGCCTCCCAAAAAATGTTATGTAAATGCTAAACATTAATAACCGACGGCTATCCCTTGCTACCAATTTCTAATTTAAAAATTCTACTGCTATCACCTCCATGAAGCTATGAGATTATATCCTAAT
Organism: Lontra canadensis; assembly: GCF_010015895.1. Classification (NCBI taxonomy): domain Eukaryota; kingdom Metazoa; phylum Chordata; class Mammalia; order Carnivora; family Mustelidae; genus Lontra; species Lontra canadensis. The sequence goes on from NW_022631019.1 coordinate 14,160,190, forward strand.
CTTTGTTAAATAACATTTAACAATAGCAATAATGAAACTTACAATAACAACAATAAAATTTACATTGAAGTTTTTAATGTGTATTATGAAAAGTTAAAAAATATGGGATGTATAAAGAATAAAATAAAAATCACAGTTCCACTGAAATGCACAACTTGGGGTAACTTTGTATCTTTATAAAGATAAAGATTTTGTATCTTTACATACATCTGAGGTCAAGACCAGAACCAACATACAATTTTATGTTCTTTGACATAACATCATGAGCATTTCCCCATGTCTCCTATGAAAATCTTCCCCTGAGTACAACTTTCAGTGGCTCTGTGAAACTCCATCTTCTGGTATGTTCTAAACCCCTTAACCAGGACTTTGTTGCCGGACATTTTAGGTGTCGGAGATGAATCTCTTAAGCTTCTTTGGTGTTCCTAATTATCTTCTTTGGGCATACACTCACGTGCAGCTAAGTTGTACTAAAACAGTTTCCAGCAAATACTCAATACTGGAAAAAAAAAAAAAAGTAAACAGAATCCCATCATTGTATTTGATGCCACAAATGACTCACTCAAGTAGCAGAGCTCCTTCAGGGAAGGCTTATGAATAGAAAAGCTTTGTCTTCCAGCATAAAGATGCAAAGAAAGAGTAACATTTCAGGCTGCTTTTAAACTAGGGTTAAGATACTATTCTATGGTACCTCTTAACCAGAGAGCTATGAAATCAATATCAGACATTCATTTAAAAAGTGTAATATTTCCATGCCAGGGGAAGAATCTGGCCACCCACATCTTCCTTGTAATCCATCAGCCTCTCTCAAAAGCACAGATTGCCTGCACACATTAGCTGACAGACATAGAGAGCTTTGAAAGGATAACCTTTGTGTGTCCTCCATCTGAAAGCAGAGCTCTGGGGAGCTCCATGCTCCCCTAAACAGTTGTCAAGGATACCCTGAGTTGCTCCAGAATCAACACCCAATTAGTCCAAGTGTCCCCATTGGTTAAACACTTTTTCTTTTTCTTTTGACAGATTAATTCACATTTTTCAAACATGAAACAGGCCAGATTCATAAAGCGATCTGGGTTTCATTCTCTGTATGCAGAGAATTCAGCGGCAAGCAACTATTTTTCATGCAAGGATCTCTCTAACAGAGGCCTGTCCCATCGATAAGCACCCAAAGAGTGTCATTAACAACAATAATTCAGAACAGCAAACCACGGTTGCGTCAGGCGCTCACTTCATGCACACGGTGGGGAGACGGATCCATCATAACCATTTGGGATGCGCCACTGGGATGACAGCGAGTGAAATGAATGATTTCCCCTGGAAAAAAAAAATCTGGTTTATGAACAATAAGTGTTTCTTAGGTGACTGCATAGGCCAGACACGTTACCGGGGGCTTTCTGTACATTTTTGCCCATCTCCACCACTAGTCTGCCACAAGGAGGGGCTCCCAGGCCCAATGTGCAGAGGAGGAAACTGAGTCTCCCAGAGGTTAAGGGACAGATCCCTCCCGTGGGTAGTAAGTCTAGAGCTTAAATGCGGGATCAAGCCCAGAACCCTTGCTCTTTCCTTCCTTCCGCCTCCTTCGGCTTCCTCAACCGGATCGGTAGGCTGACAGTAATCCTTGGCTGAATGCCAGGGAGGCAGAATGGTTGAAGAAGGGGAGATCCGAAGGGAGACAAACACCTGACCCAGGTCCACGGTAAGTGGGAGAGAGAAGTGAGCAGCCAGCTTCCCAGCGCCGTCCGCCCGTTCCTTCTAAATTGAGGGTCACAGCACGGCAGCCACAGACGGTGAACGAGAAGTGTTTACAGCTTCTCTGCTCAAGGATGGCTCTTGAGAACTTTTTTTCCTAGTCGTCAAAAAAAAAAAAAAAAAAAAAAAAGAACCGTTACTCAAGTCTCCAAAGGAGGGAGGCCAATTCTGCCTCCCCTGCAAGGAATTCCCTAACCCTGTCCACCAGAGAAAGCGCCACAGAGCCTTTATATTGGAGCCATCCTCAGGCCAAACCCTGGAAAAGGAAATGAAAAGAAAACAAAAAAGCATTTCCACAAGAAAATGTGAGAGGCGGACTCTTTCTTGAAGGTAAATGGGGAATCCGTGAAGGAGCCCGAGCTGTGACAGATGGTGAGGTCAAGCAGGAGAGGCAGTCCCACTTCTGCTTGTGAAAAATGAGTCCAGAGAAAGTCACATGTCACCGTGGGCCTGGTGGGTGATACGGAGAGAATGCCATTTAAACCAGCCGAGAGCCACCTACGGCTCGCAGACCAGGGGGTTCTCTCTCCAACATTTCCATATTTATCCAGTGCTGGTAACTCCAGAGCCCTGAAAGAAGGATCCTAAGAAAATTGGGCTTGAAACCAGGACTCGGGATTCCAGAAATCACTCTTGCCAGCAAAGAGTTGAAGCTTATTCTCACCTTTAGGTAAAAGAAGGAAAGACCGTAGCAGATCGGAGGGCCCTTCCAAGTTTAATTCAATGTAATTTAATCCAATTGGGCTAACACTGATTCAACACCCACACTGTGCCAGGCATTATCCTGGCTTTGAGATGTAAAGACTTGGTCCCTGTCCTGGAAAAACAAAGTCTGGTGGAGGAGGAGGGCATGTAAATAAATAACCTCAGGGAAGAGCCCCATGCTGGGGTGGGGGTGGGGCACGATCAGTTCTGAATGGGGGGCTCCAGGAAGGTTCATAAAGCCAGTGATATCAAAGCTGAGTTTCGAAGGATTATGTGACATGGGTTGATGGGGATAGAAGGTGTGGTGTCTGGTAAGGAGCTCCCCAGTGCTTTCAACCCGGAGCAAGGCAGAGAAGTCAGATTCTATAAGCTCCCTCCGTGCAAAGGAGCCAGACCTTTGGTTGGCTCAAGTGGGCATCCTTTAGGGCAGAGCTCTACTGATGCCCTTCCTCAGAGCCTGGGATTCAGGGATGGGAGGTGGGGCTGGCGAGAGGAAGGCAGAGACAGCAGGACCCCAAGCCCAGCCTCCACCTTTCCAGGTGACATCTACAGAAGGTTTCGGTCTCAGGGGACTTCTATTGCTTAAATGCCTTTGCAAACCACTGCTCTCAGGCCTGGAGCGGTTATCTGTTCATGGTGATCTCCTCCCGGAAAGCCTTGAATACAAAACCCAGTCCCCAAAAAGGTCCTCCCTGATTCCTCTTCTCATCTCTGAGAGCTCCTTCTTAGTTGTCTTGGCTGATTCCATATTCCTCCTCTGCTCAGAGACCATTTAATGTTGGAATTCCTCTGGATTTGAGTTTCCTCTCAAAGGAGGGGATTTCTTCCCCCTGCAAGAGGATTTTGGGGAGCTCCGCAGATCACGGACCCCTGTTGGCCCATCGATGGCTCCCTCATCTTCAGCTTATCCAGGCTTCAGACCCTCCAATCCCACTGCCCTGTTGGACATAACCGTTGGAGACCCCCAACCAAACATGGCCAAGACTGGATTTATGATCGTCCCACCCCCACCCCAGGTCTATTCTCTCCCCATCTCCCTAATCTCAGCAAAAGGTCCCACAGTAAAGCTGCTGTTCAAGCCATACTCTAAGGAACCATTCTTGGCTACTTCCTCTTCCTCATCCCCACATGCAATCAACCAGCAACTCTTGCCCCTTCCTTCTTCAAAAGGCCTCTCAAGCCGACATACCTGTACCCATCCCCATTGCCAGCATCCCAGCTCGGGCCACTTAGACCACTGATCCCCCTGCTTCCCATCTGGACTCCTTTGATCAGTCCCCCACACAGCTGCTGGGATATTTCAAGCACACAATCTGATCCAAAGCATCCTCTGCTTAAAAGCTGTTAATGCCTTCCTCGCAGCCCCTTACAGTCCAAAATCCTTCCTGTGGCTTAAAAGGCTATGCATGACTGGGCAAAGCCCCCGGCCTCAGCTCACGGAATCTTACCCTGGGGATTTTTCCTAGTTCCCAGAACCAAAACTGCTCGCCTCCCTTCACAGGGGCTATTCCTGCAAGGGGGACGGTTCTGGCCCCACTGCCAAGCCCATGGTGTCCTTGACCTTCACTTCTCGGCTGCAGCTTTGTTCTGCAGGGCAGTCTGTGGCGTCTGTGCAGGACCTGCCTATAGCGCTCAGGATTGGTCTTTGGTAGCACTGCGCACATTTAATTTATCTACAATCATTTGCTTATTGTCTGTCTTGTTTTGTTCACTGCTCCATAACCTGAGCCTGGCAGAGCACCTGACACACAATGGATGCTCAGTATGTATTTAAAAATATATATATTTTATTAAACCACTGGCATTGCTCTCTTCTTTGGGGCAAGCACACACCGCCCTCTGATGCTCGCCTTCTTGGCGCCTCCTCTCCTGGGTCCCCATCTCCTGGTGTTTCCGGTCATCAGGATCACCTTGGGGTTCGCAGGCCTGGCTTCACTGCAACCCTCACACATTCTCGAGATGACTGCAGTCTAGAAAGCAATCTTATTTTCTACTGAGTAATGCCTGCCATGTCAGATTTCACCTGCTATTGCTATTTCTACAAAAATCATCACGAAAGTTCTGTATGGACTCCAGTCTCCAGGTTAGCAGGAGAAGAAGGAGGAGGAGGAGGAGGAGGGAGAGGGGGAGGAGGAGGAGGAGGGAGAGG